>NW_024884800.1:13518536-13851940 GCF_019232065.1 Centrocercus urophasianus | reverse complement strand
GGAGGAAGGGAGGAAGGGAGGAAGGGAGGAAGGGAGGAAGGGAGGAAAAGCCTAATCTTTAAAATCAACAGAAAAACACACCAGAAACAATTTGAAGAGAAATGTGCAAGACAAGAAGTCAAGAAACAACTAGAAACGTAGTATACTGATAACTGATTTTAACAGCAGCAGAATCAAGCCCCAAACTGAGACCCCTGAGAAACCCATTATGCCACCGTAAACTCCTCCCACAGACTGCAAGATGTCCATTAAGATACTAAGACTATAAATTATGCATCAGTTAATACAAAGAATATTATGAAATGCACAGAGCATAAATTCCAAAGAAAAATTCAGTACAAGAGTTAAGGGTCCATATAAACTAAAGGACAGATTCAAAAGGTGTCAAAAGAGGACCTTGTGTCTTGACTGCCATGAAAGCACTGCACTGAAATGACACTTTCTTCCCTCACTTCATTCAGGAAAAGCTCCCATCCTCCTTTCTTTGTAAAACATTATCAGCAACCAGCAAGACTCTTCAGTATTTGGACTGTCATTCAGTCCAAAAGAAGAAAAGGAAACACAGAAGAAGAAAATGCTGGAATCCAGCCACCGTGTAGAGGATAAAGTTATGATGGAACACTTGAGTATAACTTTACACTCCTTCTGTACCAGAACAAGATTCACCTACTTTTTCTCCTTTCTCTCCTTGAAAGCCTAATCCCATATTACCCTAGGGGAGAAAAAAGATGACAATGAATAACAAAACATCAGCAACATTGGTATCATTATCATCTAGGCACACCATAATGACAAAAAAAAATAGCCAACAATCAGGTGTGGCAATATGACAGAAATGTAGGTACTTACTTTTGGACCTGGTGGCCCAGGAGGACCCACTGGACCCTAAATGTGAACAAGATCAAGACTTAAGTAGGACGCAAATAATAGGAACAACATTTGGTACCTGAACTTTCATTTCATCTTTGTCCCCAGAGCAAAAGCAAGTGATAAAATAATCTTCTAGTCTTCATATCTATGAGAGACAGCATAGTCCTTTGGCACTACAGTCAGTTAAGAGCAAATCTTAATTCAAAAGCAACAAATATTTACTTTGTTTTTATGGCTGTCCAAATAAAACTCTCTTCTAGTGTCTCAGAAAATGAACTTTTCAGCACATTTCATGAGAAAGGCTCTAACCATGCAGAGATCAGAATATTTCCTCTAGTTCTGAGATGAGGAAGCCTTCAGAACAGTATTAAGTACTGTTTGTAGATGGTGCTCTAGGGCTTTGCTGGAGCTCTCATTCATGACTGTTGCTCTGAACACTGCTCCAGAGGAGAACTTTGGCTCTTGAGATTAAACAGTCTGAGTTCAAGTATTTCACAAATAAAGAACGTGCTTCATCCCCTTAGAAGCACACAAACCTCTGCTCATTGTGATGAGACAAATGTAGTCAAGATGGAAAGTTGCCAACATTTTGAACTATTCTATCAAGAAGTACAACAGTCAGGGCCTCTTACTTGCAAACCTGGTAATCCTATAGGGCCTGCAGGACCTGTTGGACCTGGAAAACCTTTGGAGCCCTATAAGGAGAACACAGGAGAAATACAGAATGTGTAGCACCTATCCCATCAGAAAACATACAGTAATAGCCCCCCAGTTATGTACATTCATTTACATTCTTTAAGAACCCAATTCATATTACAAGACAAAAGTTGGAAATCAAAGTTACAGATTTGAATGGTAGAAGGGAGTTTGAATTTCATAGGGAAAAACAGAACAGACAATAGCAAAATCTGACTTCTGCTGCCATAACATGGACCGACTCATACCATTAGAAAACTGGAGTTATTCAAGCTACTGGTATAAAGAAAACACACAGCCCATTCATTTGAAAAGTGTCCCAGAGAACCAGTACAAGGGAAAGCACCTGCTTCCAGTAATATTCTTAAAAATTATAATTCCCCAAATTAAATAACTTACAGAAATACCATCCAAACCAGGAAGACCGTTTTCTCCCTAAAAATGAAAAGCACATCAGTAAAAATACCATTGTATCACTGCAAGAAACTACGAAGGGCTATAAATACATATTTATTAGTCTAAACAGGAATATTTGCTTTTTAGTTAATGTTCACTTTTAGTTCTGACACCTGTGCTCCCACGTTTAAATTGGGAAATGGAAAGGCTCCAAAAGTCTGAAATAACAACCACCATTTTATTGACAGGTAGCAAAAGAAACTGAAGTGGCATTAAAAAGTTGCATCAGTTGTAAAAAATCTGAAAAACACACTGCAAAAACTTTCATTGCAAACACTATAAAATGTTATTTCAAACGATCTGTATTTTCCACAAATAGCAAACTTAATTTAAACAAAGATCTATTTAATTTTTACCAATGTATGGTTGTATATACACAGATGGGTAGAATTTTAGAAAAGTTCGTCATTTTGATCAACAAAAGGGCAGAGTGAGGGGCCTCACATGACAGAATTTTTTAAAATATTTTTTATATTTAATGAGTAATGAAGCTGCTGAACACAGCACAAGACGTACCAAACCTTTACAGTTTTTTCCCAAGCCTGGTGCTTCTGTCAAAAGTTAACACCACTCCAAGCTGGTGAATGTTTGCTTCAAGGCAACAAAGAACTAAATTTTTATATGAGGATACTGAAGAACCTACTCACTGTCTGGAAAAATAAATTGTGATCATGTTTCCATAGTCTGTATTCTCTTTATAATAAATAAAATTACAGACATGATACAGACATTTCAGGGCAAGGTCCTTATTAAACAGAGAATTAGAATTCTGACTTCATAGCAATAAATGGTGAAATAGTATGAGTGGAATATGGTATTCATGCATTTAAACCCAGAATACAACCAGCTGATTATTAATATCTCCCAGTACAAAAAACACTGGGAGGCAAGTGGGATTTCACAGGAGAAATCTTAATCTGTGCTTGCAAGTCTCCTAGGCAATTATATCAACAGACCTGGCATGTGTGAGGATGCCACATACAGGGAAGTTCTGCATCTGAAAACAAACACGCTACCTCAAGTAAATCAGGGTAAGCTTACCAGAAATTCCTCATATCTATGTTTGGCACCAACAAATGAATGGTGCCAGCTGTCTAGAGACAGGTGAAGGACCAGCAACTACTCTGAACAGTAACAGGATGAGTTATGTGCCAGCAATCCAGTATGCAATAAACAAGATGTTTTAGTGCTGCAAAGATGAAGCAAATTCAAGTTCTGAGAGCATTCTGTGTTGTCATTAAGGAATGGTCTTTTTCTCTGCTCTGCCTTCAGACCTACCTAGAACGCCCATGTTTAGCATTATGAGCAGCCTAAGCTGTAGCATCAGCCCTGAAACCTCTGGAACATCAAAGTGTTTCTCATCCTGTGTTTTCTCCCATAGAAAATCTTACCTTCATTCCTTTAAGGCTGCCTTGAGCAAAAACAGGTTCTCCTTTCAGACCTTTTGGGCCAGGACGACCCTGATAAAAAATAAATGACAAAAATAAATTTCTAGTAAACAATACGCTGATTTGGTTTTGGAAGAAATTACATTCAGTATAAAGAACTTCTTGCTCCAGTAAACTACAAAGGTAGCACTGCAGTGGTATTAGAGAACTTAAGACTTCCTGAGGCTTTAGAAAAACAACACTCTGCAAACATTTTCTCTGGTATTTTCCTGCTTATATTAGATTTTCCTTTTATTTTAGGCCTTTAAAAACTTTTAAGATTCTCCCTGAATCTGTTTGACATGCTGTAACTGCCCTGTACATGTATATATCTCTTCTGTAGAACAGTACATTACCATATTTGCTTAGAAACAGTGAGACAAAAAAAAAAAACAAAAACACACAACAGGTTGCATGCATGAATCTTCTGAAAAAGCAGCTGTTATAATTCTAGATTTACCCCATTTATTTTAATCCTCATCATTCCATGCAGTTTATCCAATGTGATTTCATGTAATTGCCACCTTAATTTGAGAGGAGTTAGCTGATCCAAGCAGCTTTTCTTGCCAAAAATAAAATCCCACACGCATTACAAAATAGAAATTCGAGCAGGAAGTATGAGTAAATCAGTTACTTTAGAAAGTCATATTTTAACTTGCTTTTGTTTCTTTGTTATTTTCAACATTACATTAACTTCAAGTCTGGATGACATATAAAAGAGAGACACGAGCAGTTCCTTTTTTGAATCAACATTCCTTAACCTGAAACATTTCAACTGGAAGATGTTTGACACATTATAGTTCTTAAAAACTTTATCACAGTCTCTTCTCAGTCAGCTTGAATGTTGCCAGTGACAAAGGGATTGGGAGCACACTGTCACAGGACCTTCATTTTAGCCTCAAAAGTTAACATTTACACAGTAAATAAGAGTGGAATTTCAGTAAGAAAATGACACCGAGCTCTAAGAATACTAAGGAACTTGGGGTTATAGGGTTCTTCCTAAGAACTCGGGAGCTATTTTTCCACCACTGGTAAGAAAAGCAAATCCTGGCTTAGTGACAACAAAACACTACAGCTGCCTTGGGACGTACCGGCAGCCCGGGTATGCCAGGAAATCCATCTGTCCCAGAAACACCAGGACTCCCCATGGTTCCATTGCAGCCATCGAGGCCAGGTGGACCCCTGGGTCCAGACTGGCCAGGGTGACCCTGTGTAAAAAGGAAAAAGAGAGGATGATGACAGGTGGTATTTTATTAGCAACACTGTCCCTAGAAAACTTCCGTCTTCCAAATAGCAACACAAAACAAAGGAAACAGGCAACTCCCACTCAAGTTCAGTGTATGACAGGCTGCAGTAGAAGTAGGTTCTTCAGCCAGCATTGTTTATCCTCCCCAAAGATTAAATCCTAGAACATCGGCTGGATTCAATTATCTTTCTCTCCAAGGGATAATTTTCTGAAGTACATAACTTGTGCATGAGTAGGTCCTGAAAGCACAATCTGAAATACACAGCATACGACACGGAGCACAGTGCGAGGGTGCACCTGACAATGATAATGGAAGTTGCTCATGTGAAAACAAGGAAAAAAGCAGGTTCAACAATACTGAGCATTTGTAATTCCAAAGTTATAGTTCCAAGCATGAAAGTTGCACTGACTTCTCTTCCTCTCCACTGTGGATTCTTTCTTTTAATAGTTCAACAGATGTTCCAACTCCAGCATCACATCATTCACAAAACAGCTTTCCTCATCGTATTAAACTTAAAACCTTAGGCAAAGCAACCGGAGAAAGATCTAATGAAACTAGCAGTTGTTAGAGAGTTTTTGTAATGGTCAATTAATAATCAAAAGCAGGATGGAAAAGAGTTGTACCTAATTCTGATTTCACACTAATTTAGCCCTGCCATAGCTCTATTCATTTGACTCAGCACCATAGTGATGCAAAGGAGATAAAAATTAGAGCCTTTAGTTACTTTTTCTTCAGTATCACATGGGAATACTTTGGCAAAACAAAGGAAGGCCAAACTGTCAGTCACAATGCCCAGGTATTAAGCTTCTCTTTATCCTACCCACCTCTTCATAGAAACGAGCTCTGTGGCACTCAAAGATGATGTTTTGTGGTAAGAAGAAAAATGAAATTCAGGGAGTGAGAATCAGTAATTGACAGTTCTCCCTCTCCCCTCACTACACCCTGATTTTCTATCATTCCCAGAGCGTTTTTGTGTGATCCCAAAGATTCATCTTTAAGGTATGGCATTAAATGAGTTATGACTCATGTTAGGAAAGGGAAAAAGAAACAAGGATAAAATGGAGATAAACCAGAACATTAACAATCCTTCATGCTTGACACATAAAACAAATCAGATTTGTGTTACTGAAGGTCTTTCCAGTCCAAGCCAATACCATATACTCTGACCAAGCTCAATGAGAACTTTGTATTAATGTAAAGATCTAAGGATCTTAAAAGGATCTTTAAGATCTTAAAGGATCTTTAGCCTTGCTAAAACATGAGAATGCAAGACTCTTCATTTTACAGATGAGAAGCTGGGGTCACACAGTAGCTTAGTGACTTTCCCAAAGGATGCAGAGTAACTTACAACATGATTATTTAAACATTCAAACTGATCACCAGTGTCAGCTGCTACTGAAAGAGCCATTGCTTGCTGCTGGCCACTCACACCTACTCTTCTCTGTGCTAGCATAAGCACAAGCAGAGCAGGCAAGAAACCAACAACACAGCAGAAAAATAACTATTCTGTTTCTTAATTTTAACCAGATGAGTTCCTTGGTCCAGCACACCTACGTGGCAATTTGTGCCAACAAAATGGAGAGGAGAGAGCCCAGATCTGCCATCTGTCAGTCAGTAAGGTGCAAACTGAATCAACACAAAGTGCATATCCACTGCAGGATCTAGGCAGTTGATGTAGACAGAGATAAATTTGAATGTAACAAGGTCTCAGGACATAGAATGAAGTCACAGAAATCATCCCAAAGCATTAGCTAAAGGCACCACTGTGTAGGTAGTACCAGTAGCCCTGATGATTAAAGTCTGCTGGTCAAAGCACCCACCTGTGGTATGCAAGCAGGGGACTCTCCAGGCCCCAGTCAAATGACATGAAAGGGCTGAAGCACCAATTTATTGCCACTTATACTTCATTTGGTTCCCAAATCTGGAACAGATCAGTGGCAAGCCACCCTCCTCCATCCATACAGTACGTCATAGCCAAGAGCAGCAAGTCTCTGATGCGACAGGCTGTGACTGCAGAGGAAGGCCAGAGTGGTCGATTCCTACGAGGTCCTTCCTTTTGTTTACAGCAACAGTACAGAAGCTATGAGAGATAAGTGCACATGTATCTGGTTACAACATAAGCTGGCCAACTGCAGGGTTTAGGGAAGCTGAGCCAACATCTGCCCCTCAGACAGATGAGGAAGCAAGCTGCTGAGCCTCCAGGGCTGGCCAAGAGCGAGCTGTGCAGGCAGCTAACCAACGGGCCTCATGTCTCGGGAAATGCTTTGGGTAAGATCTCCTAAATCGTGGCGCAATACAGTGTCCAAGAGGCCCAGAAGACTTGGGCATCCCCCTAACATGTGAGGAGGGCTCACAAACAGGATACACATCATGCTGACTATAGTGAGTGCTTATGTGTACTAAACACATCTGTGGCCCTGTCACTTAATCCCATGGCATCCATGTCCGTGGTTCTGAGCCAAAGCTTGACATAGCTGGACACACAGACACATGTTGTCTCTTTTGCTCTAGAAGAAAAACATGGGATTTCCTACTTTCCTACTTTCTATTGTGCAATCAGAATTCATTATGTTTTAAGAATCTTATCTCTGGCAATACTGATTGTGCATAACCAGCTTCCTCAGGAGTCACAAAAATCTGCCTGAAATTATTTTTTTACCTAAAAAAAAGCAGTTAATAGTTTCACTCTACTAGTTCTACAAGTTCCACTCCATTTACTCATTCTCAGCTCCTCCAATTCCTGCGTCAGACACATCAGTTCAGCTCAAGCACTTCAGCTGACTAAGGTGAAGAAGCAGCTTTTATAGTTGTTACTGATGACATGGTAGAGTAACTAGTTTACAAACCTGAGCTAAGAACAGGCTGGAGAGATTACTTGTGCTCTCTGTTCTCACAAAAGGGGTCATTCCTTAGGACATAGATAAGGAAATCTGAACTGTTCATCTAGGCTTTTGCTTTATCTGACTCTTTTGCATACACTAATGCTGTGATCCCAAGCGACCTCTTTTCTAAACCCAACAGGCTTAGCACAAAGGCCGTCCCAACAGGAGAGCTCAACAAATATTTAAAAATCGGGAAACGAATGCAATCAAGGGTGAACACAAAACTAATTGAAGAAGCAGGTTCATGGATTGCTACAGCAAAGTGGCCTCTTTACAGCCTTGCCAAGTGCTTGTATTTCCTCTAGGAGGGACACAAAATAGAGAACTTCACCTCTCTGTGTAACTCTAACTTTCATTGCACAGACAAGCGCTTATTCTGCACAGAAATACTTCTTTCCAGAACTCTTCAGATAGTTCATGAAAAGCTATATACATCCCCAGCTTCAGCCCTTGCCAGAGGTGTCCTTGAATCTTGTCCTATGGGAAAAAATAAACTTCCCAGTAGGGCTAAGGATTTGATGGTTTCCTCTGCACTGTGACACAGAAGGGCTAGCAATAAACACATGCTGCTGCTGTATTTATTAGGTTAAAAGGATTAGTCAGGCCAGCTGCAACAACATGATTTACTTACCAGCAGTATTCCCCAGGGAAATTCTATGGAACACCATTTACATTAAGGTCAACAGTGGGATACTCCTCTGAATTACAGTCTTGCAGTCTTTTGGCCACGGTCAAAATATACCTGCCCACACTTTAGATACCTGCAGGCTCAGAAGATGCTCTCTTCATGTTTGGATGTTAATTCTTGTGCATAGATAGTGATATATTTTTACTTCTCTCTTAGGTATATCAGCACACAGATACTTTTTCTCCTTTGCTCTGCATTTCACACAAACATGTAATGTCATCGGTTTGTGTACATTTCACAACAAACCTAAGCTACTCCCCATCCTGAAATGCAACTGGCAAAAATGTAAATATTTTCTCAAGCAGTGGTGTTTGCTATTTTCACCCAGAATTAAAGCATTTGTCTCAATGGCTAGAATGTAAGCAATATGTATTAGTTCCCCTGAGCCTCCCCTTTTTCTGTCCTGCAGTTGTAACACAGAAGAGCCAAAGGTGAGCATTTCACTGCTCATAAGCAGCAAAACCTACTTCTTTCCCACTGGCCCACCTGCTCAATATTGTAAAGGAGACAGAGTAGATCTGCATATGCTGGAGGCTTTGAATCCTCTCATCTGCCTCCCCCACTCTCTCCTTGGAATGCCTGCTGCTGCCAACTACCTGGCAGTGGTTTTTGCTATATCTCTATCCTTCCCTTATTGTTGGGAATCCCCTTTCTCCAGAGCCTCATCTGAAAAAATACCCTGAGAACAGCATGTTCCCACAGCGTGTTCAATTAAATTAAGTATTATGGGAACAGCTTGTTCTCTTCAGAGCTAGAGAGTTAGTCTGCTGGTGGGAAAAGAAAAAAATAGCAGCAAGGGAGTAGAGCAGGAGAGAAAACAGGCAAGGATGAATTGAGGGAAAGAAGGGGCCAAAAAGGAGCTCCTTCATGGGGCCAACTATGCATCTTCAGCCAACCTATCAAAACAATTCAGTGTTTGATAGGAAGTAGGAAAACACAGCTCAACCACGATGAAACTCTTGGCCAGCTGAGAATGTAAGGTAGATGGGAAAGAGAATAAGAGTGCTCAGAAGCACAAGCACACAGTAGGAAAAATATCATTAAAAAAGAAAATATAATTCTAATACCAGAAGGAGAAAGCAAAACTAGCTAAATAGTGCTGAGAGAACAAGGAAATCTGGGGCAACTTCTAAAGCTGGCCCAACTTAAAAGTCCTCTGAGGCAAAGCATTTCTAACACATCTCTCCAAGAATCACTGGGGAAAACCAAAGCAAAAGAGAGCTCACCAAAATAGGCATATAATTTTCAGTATGATGCAGGAAACAACTTCTAGAAAGTTCAAGTTGTAAAGAAACAAACCAAAGACTCCTGATGGTCAGGAAAAGTAGTTACCAACTCTTACCACATGGCAAATGCACTACTCACCTCTTTTCAGTTTTAGGTTTCTGAAAGGCTCAGATCTAAACCAGTACTAGAGCCGAGCCTGGAAGCAAGAATTCTTCAGAGGCCTCAGACCTAATCACTGTTTTGGTTCACATCATAGGAAAAGAAGATTGAAGGAGATCTGATAATAGTTATTACATTAACTATACATATAAGAAGGCTACTGGGAGGAAAACTGGAACAATCTGCACCCTGTGCCCGCAGCAAGCAAGATAAGAACTAATTGCAGCATAAACTACAATATGAAAAGACTGAAGTGAGGGAACTGGATTCTTTTTCAAACAGAGAAAGTAGAGTCTCCATCATTGCACATTATGTAGAATTGCCATTTCCCTCTAGAGAGAAGAGACATTCAAGTGACTTATGTTTGCATATGTAAACTCACTGGGATCCCATTGATGCCTTGAAATCCTGGAACTCCCATTGAACCCTGAAATAAGATGAGAACATGTTATATTTCTCATTATCAATCTGTATATTTCAGTCACTGGTGAAATAGTTTTCACTTCAACACTTTCAGTCTTGGACTTCAACCTTCAATACTAAAAGAAGCAAACTATCTCACGTAGATTCCCTCTGACCACAGAAGTCACTGAACATCTGAGCCTGTCTAGATGCCAAATGAGTGTTTCAGGAATGTTTTAATCAGGCAATTTAAAGGAAAAACATAATCTCCTATTGCACATCTGGGGAAAATAAGATGCCAGGAATATAAACAATCCAGTGTAAATTTAACTCTCAGCGTGACGCTTGATCTTCCAAGAGTTTCAACAAGTCTTAAAGGTTCTTATTCATCTATGTTTTTATACCTCCATCCAGGGACAAGTAGACAGCTTTATTAATTCAGATCACCTCCGACTGAGTTGCAAGGGAATATCACTTTGCTGGTTCTACTGCTCTACTATGGATAATAGTAGAACAGGCTGCACGAGCAAAACACCCACCCGAAATTATTCTTGCTTTGGAAAGATAAAGTACATTGCTTCTGTGAAGGGGAGGATCTTACTGCATGTTGGTATTGTATATGCAGCCATTTCAATAGATAGAAACAGAAGTTCTGGAGTAGACAAAGGACTATTTCAGTGCAAGGTAATTGGTTTCAGTTGTTAGAGGCTAGTTTCAATTCCAGATTTCTGTCTCTTCCAAAATGTGAAATAACTTCAGTGTTATCTGCTAGAACTGTGAAATATCACTCACATCAGCAGTCAGTGCTTGTTTTGAGCACTCCTTTGCCTTTCAAATTAATGCAATACTGAGGCAATGACTTTCATTGTCATCACTGTTACTTTACTATGTTCTTTGCCTTATGAGAAAGGATGACTGGAACTTCAGTGTGTTGACGAATATTAAGCGAAGCGGAATGTAACTGCAGCATATAAAGCAGAAGTGATCTGGCATTCACCTAGCTATCCCACTTACCAGCAGCTGACAAAATGTGGCAAAACAAGTCCTAGTCTGCTGGTCCTGGTTTCTAAACTATCTGGCTTTTTCTTACTTGCATATATAATTTGAGCATTTTGCATCAGATAGATGGTCAGATGATCTGGACAGTCCTGGAACACAAGTCCTTGTCTTGATGTCCCAAATTTCCTTCAGATTTTTGAAATCTGCAAAATCTGCAGATTATTGAAAGCAACACAAAACTTCAAACTACTGTCCTTGAAGCATTCCTTTCGTCCAAGCACGTGTGTATGAAAATGGGAAATTCATTCCAGTTCATACATTAGACAGTATCAGACATTCCTATCATATAACCTCTTTTAGGCTATGTGGTGGGAGCATACACTCTGCACTACTTTATGCAACTGGACATGATGAGTCCTCAGTACACAACTCAAAAGTCACGATGCAAACACACGCCTAGAGCACAACGTAAACTTTCCTTAAGGTAAACTACCTTCATGTATCCACTCTACATCAATGAAAGTATTTGCTCATACTTCCACTGACTCTCCTGCCTAGTCTGAACACCCGCTTTGCTACTTCCTAAGAAGAAACAGCAGAACAAACCCTCAGGGCACTAAGGTACCTTTGCCACTGTGCCCAATCATGCACATTCCCTTCACTAACACCTATGCTTTATGTTGGGTTATACTATTTAATATGGCAGCTCATAATATTACTTCTGTTATAAATATCTTTTCACCTGCAAAACTGAGTTGCAGGTTCCACTCAATATCCATTCCCTTTTTCAGATGTCAGCTTGGTATCTCCTACATAGGAATCAGCTCCAGATCTCTCTGAATGTAGCACAAACGATATCCATCCATCTCTGGGCAGGTGAAGTGAGAAACTACTGGCAAAAGCAATGTGCTTCTAGCTATGGTTCACCTACCAGGATGGCTATAATGCTCAACAGCTTTGGAACCTGTGTTTTTACTTCAAAATAAAAGCAGGGGATTCTCAGAAAGTATTGATGTAATACCCTTGTCCTTTGGCAGACAGTCCAAGATGTTCCTTATATATTCAAACACATTAAACAAGACAACAGATCTATTGCAGGTGGAAAAAAAAAGAAAATTCATTGTTGAACATACCTTGTTGCCTTTGTGCCCAGCTGGTCCAGGGGGGCCCACTGCTCCTCTCTCACCTTTTGCTCCTGGCAAACCCTCTGGACCAGTAAATCCAGGAGCACCTATTGGTCCTTGAATCCCAATTGGCCCTGGCCGACCCTAAAATACAACAAAAAATAAGTCAATACACCATATTTATAAACTTCCATTTGCTTCAGCCAGCTTAATCTTTAACATAATTTGATATCTGCTAGGTTAGTTAGAACTAAAGTTTTCCTCTCACATTTTCAGATAAAGATTGTTTTCAGATCTATTCCAGATAAATGATAATTAGATAACGAGTAACAGAAACCTCCCTTTTATTCCTGAAAGATTTAATAGCACCCATAGTGCTGTAGAAATGTGGTAAAACAACAGTGTTTTGAGATGAAGCTGACTACTGCTCAGGAAATTTGCAGACTCTTTTTCCAAGGTGCAAAATACAAAAAGCTTTTTGTTTATGCTTTAGTTCAAGTACAATAGAAGACAAAACAAGATGCAAGAAGTGAGAGGGTCACATGCAGTCAGAAAACACACCGGATTATTTGAGACTAGTACCATGGTTGGCTCAAGACTAAAACTCCACAGTGAATTAGCTTATATTCCACACTGATTGCCTTCCAGTCAGGGCGTGTTTTTCGACCTTCCAACAGAAGAAGGTGCAATGCCAAACCATTGCCTGAAGAGGGCAACATTTTCTAAAACTGCAGAGACTCATCCGTGACTGACGAGCTCCTATTGTTCTACCACTGCAGATGTGCAGAGCAGTCTGGTGCTTGGTTATTTAGCAAAACAGTGCTGTCGAAATAATGCTGTAGGCGCTCTGGTTTTTTCTTAGCCTCAGAACCTACCACTTGACAGCTGAATACTTACCACGGAGTTTTGTGTTAACATTTTTACACTGCTCAGTTCATTTTGAGAGAATCTGAAACGGATCAACAGATTCTAAGAGCCCACAGTATTGGTAGAAATTGGCAGTTTAGGACAATGCTTTCTAGCAAGGGACGGAGTGCATTACATGGAGTTATCCATGTAAAGAATCAAGCCTGACATTAAAAGATACGGAATGGAGAAAGAAGTTTAAAAGAAAAGACATCCTGCTTTCAGTTCTCTAGTGCCCACGTCCATGGTATTGTATTTTTATTCTATTTCCCTCGCTTCTTAGAACAGCAAAAGGAATGCAGCTCCCTGCTGCAAGGGTTTTAATAATCTCAGCTGGAGACATACAAAGTCTTCACTCCATGCCTTGGCAGGTAAAAGACTTTGCTACTAATTTAAAAATGGATTTTTACATGTTAACAATCAAATGAAATGAAAGAATCCATGATAGATCTTTAAAATTCTTTTTCCAGGATCATTTTTATGCCCATTTAGGCTAAAACATAACACCCCATGTTCCATCACTCTCGGAGCAGTTTTCTTATAAGCTTTAGCAGTTCCCTCACATCACTCCCTGTTGTGATTGTTTCATCTCAGTCTTTAACAGAGGTCAAGTACAGCTGTTCCACATTTCATACCTTTTCTGCACACACACTATGCATACTGTGAGCTTCTAGGGGCACAGGCTCCCATCTGAAAAGGCTTTTCAGTTGATTACTTATAACTTTTTTCACTTTAGGATAATTATCAATGGAATCCTTTATATTGGGACCAAGCGATCGTAGCATTAATCTCCAACTCTTCAGTGGTCCTTAGCAACCACACAAAACAAGGAACACGCTGTGAAAATCACATGCTTTGCTCATGCTGTTGGTCTCAGCTTTAAGCTTCCAAGCTATTCAGAGCCTTGTGGGCGACGCTTCCCTTACAAGACATGGGCTGAGCACAGCTCACCTCAAGGCAACGCAGTGCAGATACCTGTACTGAGCAGGACAGCCACCAGCCTTGAGGGCAACAGCACCCATCAAGGTCTCTAAGGAAAATACACAGAATTCCTCAACCACTGGAATTGTAAACACCTGTATTTAATTAGTTTACCTGTTTAATGACACTGTTCCACAATGACTGGAAGTGATAGCTATGAGAATTTTAGGAGGTTTTTGTTTTGCACTGCTGCAGATGACTGAGACAAATATATCCAGAGGAGACAGAAAGGATAAGAAACTATGTTCTGCATGTGTGCAGCTCTGGAGCTGACAGCAAGAAGAAGCATGTTCTGAGTGGTGTCAGCATCCACAGGTTAAAAGGTCTCTTTTGGTACCATGCAAGAGATTTTAACAGCGCTGGAAGATTCTGTCCAGTGCCTCAGAGCACCACAAACCACAAAGACACAGTAAAGTGCTTCTAATCTCTCTGATAATGTGATTATGCCATGATAATCAGGCTCTCAAGAATTCCTACTGTTTCTTTTGAAGTCCGTGCGGATGGAAATCATATTTTATATGCTGAAACAAAGGACTTTGCTGCTAAAGAAGCCGTGCTTTTCATCACTCAGCAGCACTCCCATGAACTGTCCCAAGACAAAAGCGTTGTGAAGAGCAGACGCTGTGCTATGCAGGAGCAATGCCAGGAGAAAAGCACAACAAAGACTCAGGTTTTCCCACAAAGTAAACTCACAAGGTTCAGTGACTTCAGTGAGTTTACACTGTGGTAAGTGCCTCACCTTTACTGTGCTTTGGCACCAGGGTTGCTCTTACTTCTCACTTAGCCCAGGGATAAAAAGAACAAACAGCTCTTTGCAGTGAGGACAAGATTAATCACCAAATGTGAATTGTATCAAAAAGAAACACCAGGGAATCAACAAAACCCTCCATTTTTGGTCACATATGTACACATAGTCCAGTGGCCTGTAGAAAACCCATTAGGAACTGAAGAAAATGGTATTGTTTTGGTGTGTGTGGCTTTTTTTAATGGAAAATTTTAGAAATTTAGTAACACCAAGCAATGACAAAGCCTATGAAATTACTGCAATTTGTGAATCTTTCCATAAATGCCCACTAGAATTTCATATATTCGAAACACATGACATGAATTCTCCAACACATTTGTGTATCAGGCTTTTAGTACCCAAACAGCACCAAATTATGATGTCTGTTCCTCTGTAATGAATATGTTGCTGATAAATAAAAATGGCACTGTATCAAGACACACTTGTGGCCTCTCCATAGATAATTTCAGAATTCTGTGCCACAAGTTCAACATGCATTACATGCTTCTCTGCTACGTACTTTGCCATTGTAACCATTCAAACTACAGAGATGTCTCAGACCCAGGATGTTGCTCCACAACAAAGTGGAAAAATGGCTGGGGATAGGAAGCACCCATTGCTTCTGCATCACCACCCTGCAGAGGGAGGTAAAACAAAATGACTTTGATCACAGCATCTTTGAAGATAGAAAAAGCTCTACAGGAGGTGTCTTCTTCCCTTCATCCTGCAATCCATTGCCTCCCCCAGGTGCCAGAAGAGAAGGCCAGTTGGGTGGGGAATAGGGGAGTCTCTAAGGAATCTGCTGCTGCACCAATGAATACATCACAGTTTCTCCGTTGTCCCTTCCCATTTTGCCAGCTCTAATACCCCACATAAATTTTCGCCCACTACAGCAGAGCTTCACACATAGCACTGCAAATTCCAAACATTCTTTTTTTTTTTTTTTTCTTTTTTTTTTCCCCCCAGTGCCTCTGTTAGCTTGGAGAATCAAGTGCAGATCTGTTCCATCTTTCACTGTGCGATGGAACACAGGTAGCAGAGGTACAGAACCACCAAACAAGTCTCATATTTCAGGGACAAAAAAATAATACAAGTACCTGCCTACCTGGGGGGCAGATCTGCTAGCTTCCCTCAATACCAGACATTAATTCAGTGGCTCATCAGCAAAAAAGGGTGCTGAAACTCAGAAAGCTGGACAAGTTGATTACTAACCAAACAGAATGCTACTCATCAAGTTGGGCAGACCAGCTTCAATCAGTGTTTCAAGAGCCCCATGTGTCGAAGAAAAAACATTGTTATTATTTTAAGCAAAATAAAGATCCGTGTACATAAAAAGCCACTGACTTTAAAGATGTTCATGCTTTCCCAAGCTATTGCACAAATCTATCAGATAGATTAAGGATGTCTTCTGTAACTTGGCTTTTGACTTCCATTCTAGCACAATATTAAGTTGCACAAAATCCCAAGCTCCTTCTTTTCAAGTAGAATTTAGTGACCACAGTTTTTAAAAGGGTCTTATTTACTCTTTTTCTTCTTCACCCATCATTTCCTCCAAATACAATGTGTTAGAGACAAAGATTTACTTCACAAGTACACAGTTTGTAGTCTACAGCATTTATTACTCAGCTGATTACATTGAGGTAAACCAAAGAACCAACCACTAGTCTTTATGGAATTAGAAATGCATGTTCTCATATCCTCAGTACAAGGGGCAGAGCCCAGCTTAAAACTCTCAAGGAAGATCTACATATGCTGACTCCCACATTATACAGATAGAGGTCCTTCACAAAGCATGTTCACACAGGTCCTTCCTTCCCCCTTTAAGCCACAGCCACTTACCCTATCCAGGGATGCTGCATTACAGAAGATGACACACAACCAACACACCAAGCTCAGGTGAAGTGACTGCAAGTGACATATCACAGCAAGGCAGTGTCCATTTGCACATAGGGGCCTCTTAGTGGCATGACCCTTGGGTCAACCAGTCCTTCTTTCTAGGCCTCCATTTCCTCCCTTCCCCTCTGCACCAGTGGTTACCCCAGCCTGACACACAGCTCCTAGCACAAGTAGCCCTGCTCTCATCCAGGGCCTCTCAGCTCTACTGAAATAACAATAATTACTGATGAAAAACCCTTCAATATTTTCCCAAATTACAGGTTAGTGTCATTCCTGCATTCCACTATAAGTAATTATTTTCCCTACCGAAAAATGCTTTGTACTTTTAAAGAATTATTGTCCAAAGTCTTCTACAAACTCAGGAAACTCTTGTTCAGGATAGCTTCTGTAATTCTAGCATACAGCTTGCTGTTCTACACAGCTTCTTTTATCACACACAAAGAAATAAGGACAAGAAAAATATCCTGTGCAGCAATCTTATTTCATTCAGTATCTTCCCAAAAATCTTGCACTCTTTCTCTTTGATACCCCCCCTTTGTTGGTCAGATTTTTTTTTTTTTTTACTATTTTGTTACTATTTTTTTATTTTTGAGAGAAAATAAATGTTATTCCTGTACCGTGTGGAATTCTTTAGTTTCATCACTGATTATGGAAGTTTTCTGTTTCTGCAAACAGAGCTTGGCACATTACACTGCAGAGTGCCAAGGCTGTCATCCCAGGAGTAATCTTTTCACATAGTAATGAGCAACAGCAAGCTGTTTCTCAAAATAATTTTAATTTTAGTTCATGTGATAACAAGTATTCTTGGAAGTAGAACTTATTTCTACTAAAACAGACTAAATGTGTATATATATGGCCTTATATACTATTTTCATATTTAAAAACAAAGCAAGAAAACAACCACTTTGATTCTAATAAATGACTTGCTTCCTGAATTCCGTACTTTAATAACAAATACAGTTACAACTGAAGGTTTACCACATAAATACACAACTTGCATATATAGCCTGGACATAAAAAAAACCATATCTTTATTTAAACTGGATATTTAAAGCTCTGAAAAGTATGCTCTTCATGCTCCATTTCCAGTTAAAAAGCATTATGGAACATGTTGATCCAATCAGTCCCACATATTTGCTATTTCTGTTTATAGCACACACAGAGACCACATACTGTAGTCCTTCTCCCCCACCACGGACAATGCCAGGAGTGACTCAGCATTAAATCTAAGTAATTGTTCCATTTTATACAAAGCAAACTTTAAAGAAACTCCTTAAAAGAAAACCTAGGAGTCAAAAGAAAGAGAAAAAAGTCTGCAACTCAGATTGCTTTTTTGCTTTGATGTACTGCAATCGCTGGGGTAGATAAGATAGTAAGAGCACATGGAAAGGCTCTAGGCAACAGAGAACACAGACAATGCAAAAGCAGACAGGCACGTGGGCTGCACCTTCTCTCTGAGCAATGCCAAGGCCAGGCAACAGCCTTCCTGCACCTAGCATCATAAAGAGGCACTACAAGAGCCTAAGGGCACTATTTGTAGGGATTTTTTTTTAATTTTTTTTAAATTTTTTTTAAGATAAGGAACAGGTAGCAAGATTTATAAAGCATGGTGGTGTCTCACACTGTATATCAACTAAATGAATAATGGTTGTTAGGAAGTTATGAGTTGAAGCTTGCTTTAAGGGACTATACTGCACACTTGAATGGCATTGCTCCCACCAAAGGCATAAATCTGAGCGAAAGCCATATTTTAGAAGAAGCTGTAAGAGTTATTGTAGTTTGAGGACAACAGATATAGGAGAGAGATATCACATCCGAGGTGATCACCCCCGAGCCCCCCAGCTTACCCGCTGTTTGTTTAAGCTAATCAGCCAAGAGGCCCCAGGCAGCCTTGTTCAGGTGATTCGTTGGACTGTTGTTTTTTTTATCTTGAACTTTTCACTTCTTGCCACAGTAAGAGGGTTTTTTGGTGAGCCTTTTCTGCTTTAAACTCAAAGGGCAAAGCTAGGTTCCTACACAAACAGAGCACGGTTCATGTAGGCAGCATATGAGAACTGACAACTGCACCACTCTGAAATCAGGCGTGCTGAAGCCTGGCAGGGCAACTGAGGAAACGAAGCATGAGGCAGAAGGTGAGCAGCAGCAGGCAAGAACTGCTCCCCATAACTCTTGGAGCTTTGGCACAATGCTACGCTCATTAACATTCCAAAAAGTAGGCTTATATTGAAAGGATGTGTTACACAATTATGAAATCTTAGCAAAAAAGCGAGGCCTAGCTGACTTCAATTTGCTTATGAACTAAGCATTTCTTCTGTAACAAAAGAGCACAGTGCAGCCAAGGGTTTGAATGGTTTATGGGATTTTATGGTCTTTTGCAACCTCAGTTCATCTCCTCTCCCTCAACTTTTGGTGCCTAATCTCTAAAATATGTCTTAGAAAGCCTCTACAGTTCCCCGACCTATTCACTTAGGACAGCAGCTGTCATAACATTTTCCTGCCCTTAACTGAAGGAAGGGCACTTCTGAATATTATCTACACCTCTTGATAGCAGCACAAGACACAAGCTGAATTTTAATACAATAACGTTAGTTACTTTGGAAGGAAATACAGGGCTTCTCTAGGACCTCTTTCCATCTTCCTGCTGGCAAAAAACATTTGTTCCCAAGAACACAAACAAGTAGCTCTCGGTGAGAACATGGCTGCAGCTCCTTGGTGGTCAGTGCCCGCGACAGGAGATAGGGCAGGACAGGAAGAGGCTCAGATCCCCCGGCTCTGTTGGCTTTGCTTGCAGATTTTTTCTCTAGCCAGACTGATCTGCAGATGCCGTTGCTTCCCAGCGATAGCAAAGTCCCTTGGGGAAAACTAGTTTAAAGTCATGGTGACATGGTGGGCTGCTACATTACATTACATTTCTCTGGTTAGCAAGTTGTATCAGGAGCACTGCCCACAAAATCACAGCTTCTGAATCTCTCCAAGATACACCCTCCGTTACACAGCTTCTCTAAGGACCTGCTATGAGGTCATGGCAAAAGAAGAAGATGGAATATTGTGCTTTTTCCCTTCCACTTGGCCCTAGCACCCTGCAGAATAAACCAGAAGAGTCCAATGGTTTTCCAAAGAGCTACTCACCCGAACAGCAAACAGCTACAATGAACTTCATGCTACCTCCCCCTCCGGCTGGCATTTCCAAGCTGCCTTCTTCAGGGACTCAAGCGACAGAAGATTCATTGTTGCAAAAAAATGTTGTCAGTAGAAAATTAGCTGTATTGAACAGCGAACTGAACAAGTGAAATCTTGCCAGTGTGGGTCCTGTTAAGACTATTAAAGGGACATTGTATGTAGAAAGGCAGGACGGGTTCAGCCACATGCTGAAGCCACACAGACTCCAAATCTCCCAAGGGTCTGCTGTGCCCAGATCTGTTAATTTGCTTTGGGCTCCTCTCCAGCTCTCTCTTTTGCAACAAACCCAAATTGCAGTTTTCTAGTTCCTCCTGTATACACAGCCTGTAAGAAGGTGGGCTTCCCCAGAGGGATGTGGGCAAGGAGCCCACGCCACTGCCCACACCAGTGTTTTCCAAGCATCAGTGCCCCTCAGCAGAGATGGGTGAAACCCTCATTGTCACTCTGAGAGACAGTGACACTGACTTTCATGTATCCCACAAAGGCACGGGCTATAAGAATCCAGCCTATTCACCAAGAAAGCTGTCGTTCAAATCTCTCAGTAGCAAGGAAGCAGGAAGAACTGCAGAGCTCAGATAATCCTTTGCCCATCAGCCTTTACAGCACTCTCAAGGGATTAAAAAAAAAAAAAAAAAAAAAAAAAAAAAAACTGATAGCAATGAAGGAAATGAGGAGTTGCTAATAAGTATGTAATAAAAAGCACCTTTCCACTGGCTCACACTTTTTAATAATCTATTAACAGCTTTCTGCTATACATTAATGATATATTAAGAACTTTCTGCTCTTCTTTCTGTATAGGAATTGAAGACCAAGCACAGCCAGGACATGCCCTGCTCCCCCAGTAACACAGGGATAAGGAGATAACATAAGAATGGACCAGAGGCATAGACTATACAGTGGGATGAAGAGATGGAAAAGGAATTACGGAAGGCCCTTCCGCTCTGCAGATGATACAAAGAGCTTTCTATTTCCCTCATGCTGTGGGAACAGAGCCTGTCCTCTTGTGCTGGAACTTCCCCAAACATGACTTCCAATGAGTTCAGAAAGGAATGAAGATGAAGAAACTGGTAATGAAAGACAAAAACTCCTAAACATTACACAGCTCGAGTGATCATTACCTCACTTACTCTTCTGTGTTTCCTAAAGGGCCTCCTCATGCTAGAGGCAAGAAAATAGTTCACAAACCTCTTAGGGAAACTTCATTCACTGGCATTCTGCACTGCAGTTTCAGCAACAGATAAGTTGTTCCCAGCTTTGGTTTGTATCAGCAGTTAAACTAAATTCCCAGTCTATTTAAATTGTGGCAAATAACATTCCTACAAGTTGAATCTGAGACCGGTAATTTAAGAGTAATTTTACAGAGGCGGCCACATGGAAAAGAACACGCAGGCTCACAAGAACAATTGGAAAAATGACAATGAAAGACTTCTGGCAAAGATTTAATGTCTCACACATTTCTAGAGAGAAACCAGCTACTAATCATCAGGAGCTAGAAAGAAGTTAAGTGTACCAATCCATGAGACAATTATTTCATGCTCACCAGTTGGACTCCCTGCTAAACACTGGGGAGACAGACAAGGTCCTGCTCTACTATGCTATGGGCAAGCAAAATTACATTCCTCCCCTTGTGCTATTTTCAACCTAGCTCTGGAGTTGAGCTCTGGGCCAGGCTCATCCCTTTCCAGGTTGCTGGAAAGTCAGATCAAACCCATTATAAAATTACATTCGTGGGTTTGAGGAAATTCTGATCAAAGAAACCTCAAAGTGTCTGCTTATTTTGCACAGATTCCCAAAACTGCAAAATCTTTTTTGTAAGGCAAAACTTCTTAATCTGAATGTGATATCTGAATAGCTCAGCAACATTTATTTTGTTAGACACAAATACAGTCTTGTCCTTGACTCCAAAGACTCACTGGTTCCCTCATGATTTGACACTTTTACATGAAAGTGGCTATCGATGAATCGTATCAGTGAACTGACGTGCAAATGCCATTGGACTGCAGTTTATCTGAACACATTACTATAAGAAAATGGTTAGATAAAATCTAAGCAAAAAACCGTATTGCAGTGTATGACATCTCAAGGGAGACAGATCATTTGTTTTCCATGGTAGTTACTCTAGATCCAATCTCTCGAAGGATCCAGAGATTTATGATAATGGAGGTACCACAATATCCCACTGATCTGCTGATCAGCAGTTGTAGCTCTACTGTGGCTGTCACTCTCCTACTTCCCACACTTTTAATAGAGTTTTTCTGTTAACTTTTTCACCAATTCAGCTGAAGCAGAACAACATATCTTGGTTTAAACGCTGTAAAATTATCAATAAAATAATCTTCATGTTTGGCTTCTTAGAATCTTTATAAACATTGCACAATCCTTCATTTATCAGCAGATCTTCTGGCTAGCAATGAAGCTGTATTAGAACGATGTTAATTTTTCTTATTGTATTTCGTAATAATTAACATATTGAGGTGAGTTGAATGCAAAAACTACGTAGTACTAACTAAAATAGCACAGATTGATCTTAATATCTATAATTCAACATAGTTACGGTTTTTCAGGTGGCAACTAACTTGGTATCTAAATAAAAGATGACTATTAATGTGTTCTCTTTTTCTGCAGAATATAACGTGAATCATCAGAAAATGAACAGTACAGACTTGGTTCTTAAGAATAACACTGGCACTCTACAGGCCAGTTTAAATGCCTGTATCCAATCTCGCCTTTGGGAATTTCTCTCTATTTGTCTCAAGTTCCTGAGAGACCAACTCTGTAAGTTGCTGAGTTAACTATGTTTAAAATCTGAACCTTTCCTAACTTAGTTTGCTCTCCAATTCATAGCCAAACCCTCACTGGACTAGGATCTGAACACTGCTTTTCAGCTCCCTTTTCTTATTCTGGAACATCTAACTATTCTATAAAACTCTGCTGTTGCACAGAAGATGTGTGCCTATAAATCGGCACAAATAAAGTGAAGTTCCAGGACAACAGCCTTGTCCTTTTCCCTCTGATCGTACTGATGCATTACTTCTGTTCTGTACCTTCCCCATCTGATATTCAGTCTTCACGTCAGGACAACCAAACCTTAGTACTGAATACAGCATGACTCTGAAACCATGTCTGAATCTGCTATCTGATCTATGCTGCATGCAGCTACCTCTAAGCCTTACTACAGGATCTGATATTAACATCATAAACAAGGTAAATAAAGTAGCCTTCTCTGGGGGGGAAAAAAAAAGCACATCGATTTTCGTCACTGGACCATGTCTCACTTACTAAGCATGCTGTTTACAAGAAAGAAACACAGCAAAAACTATCATTATCCATTAAGGTCATTCAGCCCCTAAGGATGCTTCTAGTTAGAAGGCAGGAAAGGAAAGTAGGCCATTCACAGATCTGTCCAGTAAGGGGTCAGTGGCAGAACAATAGAATCTCTGCAAGCAGTTTTCCCTGTATTTTGCCTCCCAGAGCCTTCCAGCACAGATTGCTCCACTAAAACAAAATTATCTGTTTGAACAGATAATATTAGTTGAGATTTAAAACTCAGATGGGAACCATTTGCTTATTCAAGATAGGGAATTCAGAGGAAAAAAAAACTCTTCCCAGAGACCTGTTATGCAGCAGAGCCAAGGGGAGTTTTGCAAACACAAACAATTCACTTTTAAGGGAAAAAAAAAAATGGAGCCTGTGAATTCTCATCTACATGTTGCTGGGAAATACACTGACCAAAGCAGGAGTGGAGGGTAGCAGATGCTGTAAACCTGCAAACGTAACACTTTGGCAAGACTCCAGTTATCTCTAGAGGCTTAAGCAGAGCAGGTCCAGGCAAAATTTTAGTGCAGCGCCTGATAAGAAGGAGCGCCAGGCAGCCAGGGGCTGGTTTACCCAGCAGTGACGGAGAATAAGCTGCAATTAGCAAAAATAACTTCAACTGCTGTCAGAGAGCGAGGGAGAAGGGGAAAAAACAAGAGAGGACTCCTCATTTCTCCTAGTAAGTTTTTAATAACGATCAAGATAAGGACGGAAATGAACTCTTCACCTACTTGAATTCCCAGTGGCTAAGGTATATAGCATAAATGATTAATTCCAGCGTTGCTTGTCATCACTTAAATTGTGTGTTTAAGTCCTTGGACATTAACTACGTGGCTGTATTAACACTCCAAAAAGCTTCATTCATTTGTTGGTATAAACTACACTTCCAGTCTGCTTAATCTTTGACAGACAGGTCTCATTGTCCCCAAAATCCCTTGCTACACAATACAACAAAGACCTAAATGACTCTGTAGGCCAGCCCCGCTACCCACAGTGCCCCGCGCTTCCTGCCCACATATCCCTGGAATTCATGACCATGCAGATTACTAAATTACACACTAGGCCAGGGATTAGGCAGGGCTCTTTGTATGGGAGCATCTGAGGTCTGGAAGAAGATTTTACCTGTCACGGTCTGTGCTCATTAGGCCTTGATGAGAGGCAGAAGGAAGCAGCGCTGCAGAAGATCACAAACACTGGTGTGTGATAATCAGCGATCTGTATATGATGACAGGATAACCTGACTGGTGCTGCCCTGCACACAGGTCTGGGAGCTTTAGGCAGACAATAACCAGCCCGCTATTTCCAAAGCAGCTCAGCAGCTACTCCTCTCTTAAAAGGAAAAGAAGAAACCGTTCCCTGCTCTGACAGACTGCAAGCCAGCTAATGGCCTTCAGCCTTCTGGCCAGAACTGAAGTGTCTAAGGGTTAGGAATACATCCTGCAGCTAAGCAAACACACCAACAAGACAAAGAGAGGGGGTATGCTCGCTCATCAGTTACTTTAAATTAGCTGCTAATCAAAGCTGGTATTGCTTCTGATTGTTTTCAGAATGCTTACAAGTTATGTATCTGAAAAAACTGAAAATAAAACCAAGATAATAACGCCTGAATTAACATCATAAACACTTCAAAGATAACACACGCCTTTCATCAATCTGCATGTAAAAAAGTAACACTGCTTCGCACTTCAAAAATCAGAAGTCTTCAGTAGGTCTTAATTTTGATGCAGACATTGAAACACATCTACATCAATATGCCAGATGAGAACAGTTTTTATCCAGCTTTCACATACAGAAGACTGGTAGCTCCAAGCTTTGGCTACCTTTGCCTAGAAGTTCAGTAGCTAACTTACTGTAGCCAGGAAAAGTAAAGGATGGAAAGTCAGAAGCATGGAGAGAGAGAATCCATTTTACAAAACAAGATGTTTTTTCCTTAGGGGGTATCTATCCCTTTCTTGTTTTCCCCCTCTTTGCTTGCTTTCTCTTAGTTTGTCAACAAATGATCACATCATCCAATTTTAATCAGTTAGGTTGATATATCCACATTGGCCTGAAAGATATTACATTTCTCACTGTAATTTGTAAGTAACAGAAATTATCTAAGACATTAGAGATAGAAAGTTTACTGCTTAGTCCATCTTATGGGTTTATATCAGAAGGCAAACCGTGCTAGCAAAACATACTGACCATGGACTCGTACACTACAATACAGTGATGCTGTGGTCCAGCATCATCCTATGACATCAAAGAAGAGCATTAATACACACCATGACATGACAATGTAATTTTAGAGAAATGAAAACGGCCTCAGATCTGCAAAGAGCCTCCTAGCAGCTCACAAAAGAATTGCAAAACCCCAGAAACCCTGGGAGAACAGGCACTGGAAGTGGATTCTGGTTTGCACAGACTCAGCAGGACTCTTTGGATGTTGCTGCCAGCACTCCTTTTGCAGCCAGAGCAGCCACTGTTGAGCTACACAAACTACTCTAAGCCCTTTCCCTAGGAGCCATTAGCAAGGGAACAAGCATTCATTTGCTGTTTGAGAAAAATAAGCAAAGCACACTTTAAACGAATAGAGAAAAACAAATCCCATATTGATTACTGCTGCAAACTTTGTACTTCTCTTGTTCATGAAGTGACTCCAATTTCAGTTAAACCACAACTATCTACAGCAATGTTTTTCCATAGGACATTCTTTTAAGCCTTGTGCCATCCTGAATTTGCTTAGTATGCAATAAACTGTGCCCTTGGCCACACACACACACCAGGCCCCTTGGGACCCTGGATTAAGTTGTTCACAATCCCTGTAGGTATTCATAATGGCCATACAGTCAGTAAGAATAGCAAACCAATGAGTTAACACACCTATCTGGATCTCTGAATAAACGTTCGTCCTCATGGAGTTCTAGATCATCTGAAGACTCCTTTGTCTTCTCACCAACATCTATGCAGACAACTGATTGCAGACAAATGGAGAACAACACTGATGTCAGAGACAAAGGGTCAGGCCCAGTATGGCTCCTTTCCTGCCACTGGTGCTGCCCATACAGCTGATCCTTGCTTGGATGACTTGGCACCAGCAGAAATGTTGCCTTACATCTGTCACTGGCTGGAAATGCATCTGTAGACCAAACCCAAGAGGAATCATGCTACTGTGGAAGGCTAAAGGTTCAGGGCTTCAAAGCAGAATAAAGGAAAAGAAATCTGAGAAATAAAAAGGAGGTAGCTATAAGAAATACAGAGGAGGCACAGCTATACCATCCACCTTCCCTTTGTCCCACAGACTAAAGAGCACACAAGGTAAACCTACAAGAGCCAAACAACAGCCCTGATGTGTAGTGTAAGGCAAAGTGTCTTTGTCTGCGTCAAGGGAACAGACTGTCCTCACCACCACTATGCACCTGAGCACTGAGGATAGGCATGGAAGACTCGTAATGAGTCTACAAGACTCCCAACTCCCTGTTTTTGATGTTTTTTTTTGTTGTTGTTGTTGCTTTCCCCCCACCCCCTCTTCAAACAGCAAAACTAAGGAAGAATCACAAATGCTGAATTGCAGTTTCTTGCAGTTTCACCACCGTTGTCTGGCAAAGGCAGGCTGCAGAGCCTGGGTTTCATTTCCCCAGCTCTCAGAGGTTGCACTCAAGCACAGGACTTAACTCCTAAACACTGGGATTTCACCTCACCTGAATTCCAGGAACAATTCTTTTCTACTGACACCAGTAACATCATAGTGTCAATCATCTTACCTGTTATCTAAAATACCTGCTATTTTCTCCCAGGAATTAAAAAGAAGCCATTGAGAAACTTTGTTGCATAAATTTAAGGGGAAAAAAAAATAATATATATATATATATATATATATATATAAAATATACAGTATTTTTATTATCTTTGTGATACGAGATGGAAGAGAAAGTGGGGAAGAAATCTGGGGTTTCAAGTCTTCAGGTGCTGATTTACCTCAAGTTGCAAATCAGCACTACCTAGTTTGAGAGACCTAGTTTGACAGCAGTTTACGGCTCCACCACTTGTGTTAACTGCTTTTATAACGTTTGTTAAAGAACCAACTGAGACTGTGTAACAGAACTGAAAGTGTAGCAATGACAGCACAGCAGCAAGGTCCTAGGCTGCAGCAAGTGAGGATTTGCTCAAATGCAACAGCCATGGGCACAGAAACAAAGGAAAGAAACTGTTTACCTTCAGAAGGCTTCAGGTAGGCAGGGATCTCCAGCAAAGTACCCTCAGCCTCCACTGCCAACCCATAAATGAGGTCTGGGAAGGGGTTGATCCAGAAGGATCCTGCACCCCTTCCAGTCACTCATGTACATTGCACACACCTGAGCTCCCCTGGGCTGGCCCTGCCTTCCCACAAGGTGGGAACTGGTTCAGGCCATGTCTTAACAATTCCACTACAGACAGAATATTTCATTTTCCTTCCCACTGAAGCACCGTGAAGCGCGTTGCCTTTTCAAAATAACAGCAGCTTCAGAAGCTCTTTCATAAATATACCTAAGACCATCAATATTCAACAAAAGAAGGGATTGGATCCTGATCAGTTTTTAGCCCTTAGGCAGGCAATACTGTCTTGCACCACTGACAGCAAGTTTCAGCTATGCAAGCTACATACCTTCAGCCATCAAATAATAGTCTAACTGGTTGGTTTTTCTTTCAATTAAGCAAAAGAATACCAAGGGTTGATCTATGCTCTAATGATTAAAAATAGGATAATGCAGTTTCTTGTGGTGTTTTCATTGCTCCTTAGCTCTGTTCAGTCTCTGCATGCTATAACACACTCATCTGGTCATGCCTGGCCAGCTGTACACTTCTGCTGCTCACCATTCCAGCCCACTCAACTTCAGGGCAGAGATCATTTCAACACTAAGTCACTCTGTACCAACACATGCCCAGGCTCTTTCTCTGGCTCATGCTCCTTGATAGTCTCATACTTCAACATTGCTTGTACATTGGGAATCATCTCATTTAAAACATGCGGATCCTTTAATCCCTATTATGCCTGCCATGAACACAAATGTTCTGCAGCTTAAAGCAGATGGATGAAAATCCGGATCAGCATTGATGTGCAGCTACAGTTTGGGACAATTCCATGGTTTTGCCACAGCTGTGTGTTCTTCTGCAAAAAACACTAAACTTAATGCTTAGAATAAAAGTTCTTCAATGCAAGGCTTTTTCTGTTGTTTATACAAAGCACAGTTGATCCTGATGCGTAACTGAGGCCCCAGGCCCAGCTATACTGTAAATATTGGAAAGAATCATCAGACCAAAGAAACTACAGTCTTCGCACAAATGTTCATTTTAAAACATGAAGCACTTGGATGTTGTCTTCTAATCCTACTGGAAATAGCATTCTGCTTCCACATTAGTACAGATATTTCACATTGAATGTAATTGTTTGATTCTTCTACAGAAATGGTGCAAGAGATCTCTGAAGTGCTTGTAGTAGCCTACAAGTTAAATCCAAGGAAAAATATTTAAATATTTAAGTGACTAATAAGGAAAAGTAATTAATTTACAGAAAATGTTTGCATTAGTGCTTTTTTTAAAATTAGGCTTAGACACTGAGTATCAGGAAATTCCAATACTCTTGGGCAGACAATTTGTAAATACACTTTTTGTTGAGACTAGAACACAAATTTTATACAGCATGTACAACTCTTTAAATCCTAACCAAACACATTCAGAGGCAACACAGATGAAGAGTGCATACCTAGAACCATAGGTTTTACTCACAAATTAATTTAAACTTAGAAAGCTTTTACTCAGAAAGACGCACGAGAAAAAAAGCTAAGCATATTAGTCAAATATATTTCAGTATTCGTCATCTTGCACGAGTAAGGCTCTTGGAATACAGTGGTTAGAACAGTTGACTCTGAAAGGCTAAAATCAGATCAAATGCTAATACTTACCAAAAAAGAGTAAACTCTAGTAGTCCTGACAAGCAAGTGGTACCTGCTGTGTTTCTGGAAGCCTTCCAAGGCCTATAACTTGAATAGCTAGCTGTACTTAGAAAATATTAGGTTAGAGAGTCTATGATACGCAGTGGTATTTAGGAGCAAGCAAAGGGCACTAGATCTTAGAAACATGAAGAGATTTGTTCAGGGGGCACTCGTAATAAAAACTGCCTAAGACCCTGCTACACCTGAGAGAAATGCTTACGTCCCCATCTGTTCACATCTCATGGTGAAGTGAGCAGATTTGCTGGAGGACAGTGCTGATCAGGCAAGCTTTTGCCAGATTTGCAAACACAAATTGGACAGCAGCAACATTTCCAGTGTCACATAAACTGAGCAAAGTGAGAAAATCCACTAAAACCAGGAGGGATGGTTTAAGGCTAGCGCTCCCCAGTCTCTTCAACATTGTGGATAACCTAGCAGGACTAGATTCAAAAACAAGTTTTCTCTTTGGATAGCCGTATCTCATGGTCTCAAAAGCAGCAAAGATTTTCACTCACACTTAGGTATTTTAAATAATGTTAAGGTTTTGATGTGTTTCTTTAAGTGACAAAATTGTTGAACATACAGGCAGTCATTCTCAAGCCCAACAGACTGGATTACCCACTGCAGATAAAGTCCATTCGTTTTCAGCTCTCTGCCTAGACAGTGGAACTGTTCTGATACTTATCTTCACTTCAGGATATGAGATTATGTATGCATAGCTGCACCCTGAGGATGGAAAGGAGGGCTAACCCTACAGCCTCTCAAGAACAGAGCACTGCATAGCCAGCACACTTGTACTGCAGCAGTTCAAGATCCCATTCATTCACTTTTCCCATAAGCATCACTAAAGTCTGCCCAATGATTTCTTAGTGCTGGCAACAGATTTTCACTAGTGTAAATCACCAGACCTCCAAAGGTAGACTCTGGTATTTCTCTGCTGTTTCTGATAGTTCTCTATACAAAAAGTGCAGAAATACAGCAGAATCAGAGTGAAATCAAGACCTGGTATTCACCAATATTTTCTTAATCACATGCCTGAATTTTAGAAATGTCCTTCTAGAGTTGATATTTACCTACTTAAAACTCCATCGCATACTCAGTATTCAGTGCTCCCCTAATCTTTAACTTAAAAAGTTGAAGTAAACTTTGCTCAAGATTGCAACTAAAACTCAGGTGTTCTGGATCTTCCCAATACAATCACTCTGTGAGGTGCAAAGTAAACAGTCTAGTCCAAGTATAAATATTTAACAAGATACTTGCATCTGGAGCAAAATGGAGCTGAATTAGTGTTCCCTATTTATAACACAAACAGATAAGTTGCATGACAGTGTTAGTACAAACTCCCCTTGCCTATAAATATTTGCTGATACATTTCACCAATAACATATAATGTATAGGAACAGAGGAAGGATTCATTTTGAAGAGATGTGGATAAGCTCCGATTTAGCAGCCTTATCTCACCTGACAGCACCTGTTCCTGACTTCTCTAATAGGAGGAGAAGTATATCATACAACATTCTCCTTTCTACTGACAATAAATAAATAAATTAATTAAAAAGCCCAGTTAAAAATCAGTGACAGAGACCAAGAGAAGATTCTGTTGCGCTTCAGGCATCTCCACTCAACCAGATACTACCTTCTCTTAGAAGATTCCGAAACACCTAAGCCCAAACTCACATGTATTTTTCAAAGACAATTCAGCTACGAACAAGAGCAGCCAAAAAATCTGAGTTATTACAAATGTTCTGCTCCATCCCAGAAGGAACTGCTCACTACTGTTTTATTCTCCCTTCAGCAAGAAACCACCAACAGGTGAGTGGTGAGACATTCTCATCCGTATCACGTATAAATTCTATTCATCTTTTACAAAAGTAGATCGTTTTTGTGTGGCTCTGTAATTTAAGACAGAATAACAAGACAGTAATTCTGACAATTTTTCTTACGCAAGTTTTTATAGGTCAGAAACTTTCATATAATAAAGCCACATTGGTTACAGTGCTCCTCAGCCAAACATTGATGAGTCGCAACATTTTTACAGGGAACACTTCTATCGCTGATCTCTAATGGGGATGGAAAAGATGGAAAATCAGCTTCAAATCTCCCAGAAGCATATAAGTATCTTAAAATCCTCCCATTCACAGTTCTCAGATCATCATCTCTACACACACAAAAGGAATGTGAGAAACTGCTTTAACTCTTCATTGAAAAACAACGCCCTTTTAAACAAGGCCAGGCTATTCTCTGAGCTTCAGTCCATCTGGATGCTCTACTGTTTGAGGTGCAAAACACACAGAATAGCTCACGGCTGTGCCTTGAACATGGTGCTGACTCTATGCTGATGCTTATGCTTACTAGTACACAACCAGGCAGATGCACACATGCATTTAGATGTGGGCTTAAGGTAAGTTTGGGTATACATCAGCAGAAAATTACACACTCACTCCCATGCATCCTGGAAGGAACAGGTCCTCCTTCCTGGTCTGAGCTGTTTAACTGAACTTCCCTTGCAGTTCCATAGCTCATGTTGTGCCTCTCAGGTGGACTGGCCACCCTCTCCAACAGGCACAGCCTGCACAAGTGAGCACCAATGAGACACTTGAGCTGCCTGCCTGTGACTTGAAGCAGCTGTGCCAAGTCACTGCTGACAGAAATAGCAGCTGATCTACGCTCCTGAAGACACTGCCCTAGGATAAACGGTTGAGACAGCACAAAATGGAAACAGCCACAAACAGGAAGTGAATCCCCCAAGGTAACTTTTGCCAGGTCCTCTAAGAATTTTATAGCTGCAGTCTGAAGCACTGAAAGCGATCCCTATTAACATAGTTGGCTACCAGCACAAGAACTGCAGCTGTACTACAATGTGGAAACCTGCCACTGGTGTTTGTTTTTTTTTTTCCCCTCAGTATCTTCCCAATTATCAAACAGGGAACTTACGATTCTTGTTTGTCCTCACGTACTTACTAGACAGAAGCCAGTTGTACCATCTGCTTTCAAATATATAAGGAATAAAGTTGTAAAAAACACTACAGGCAGAACTTCAGGCTTCAAGCCAAATATTTCTCATCTATTAGGCTTTACTCATAAGTAACCCTGAAGTACAAAGAGGGAATATGAAACAAATGCTGAGCTTGTTAGTAAAGCATAAGTGAAAAAACTACATAAGCCACCCTGAACTTATCAGAACTAAGTCAATATTAAAGAATCTTATTTTATGTAACTCATTATTTTGTCCATTATTATGTCCAGTTAAAACAAAGGAAATGTAGTTAAGTGCAGGATTGTTTAATGAGGATGGTTTTCGTTGATTTCCTTTTAAACAAAAAATACTCCCACTCAGATTTCCCTTGTGCCAATAAATGAATTTACTGAAAAAAGTCTAAGGTAGGAAAAAAAAAAAATCAAAGACTTCATTTTCCTCTCCAGACAGAACTGGTTGGTGTACCACTGAACAATGCAACAAGCACCACGATCTCTCAGAAGTGGAAAATAACAATAAATATCTCAAAGCCATTTGGCAAGGGCAAGGAAACCACTCTTTTAATGGCACTGCAAGCCCTAGATGTGAACACAGCAGAACTGTGCTACCCAAAGGGGAGGTCTGGAAAGGATCGTGTATCTGTCGTTTTCAAAGAAGGACTACACAAGCTTCACCACCCTTTCACCTCACACAGCTTATTTTTTTTCTCCAGGGCAAACTGTGATGCAGTAAGACAAAAAAACCAGCAATGTTCCTGCCCACTGCTGGTTGTCCATCATCTGAAGAGAAAATCCTTCACTTCCAAATGATCAAAATTCTTGGCAAAGTCACGACTTAAATCAAATAGTGTTGAGTGTTACCAGCAAAGACAACCCTCTCAGTCTCCTAAGAGGCAGATGGTACTTTTTTTCTCCCTGTGGCCTCATCAAATACCATGCCATATTGATAGTTTGAAAAAGAGAGCTTTACTTTTTTTATTCAATTTGAGTGATGAAAATAAGTGAATATTGAAAGGCCATGTCAGCGTTACAGAACGGTGTAATGCCCTAATAATGGAATAAGCAAAACACATTGTTTCCATTTCTCAGCATATCCCTGTAATGATGTCTCTTATCAGCCATGTCCTTCATGAAATGCTTCAAGGAAAGTCTTCTCTTCAAAGTCAGGAAGAAGCTGACAGAGATAACCTCAAAAGGGCATTCAGCTTGCAAGTGGCCTCTCTTCAAAGTAGCTTAGTGGAAAATCCTTATCAGAGGAGAATTTTACACGTTAGCTTTGATAGCAAAGGAGTTGTAACTCCATTAGAGAGCAAAGACATTTCTGCTAACCTGGCTGAAAATGAGCAGATCACTCACGTACAACTACATGAAACACACTGCATCAAGTACCCCAAATCTACCCAACAGGAAAGCACCTCTGTTTCATTTACTTCATCTTTGTGAATTACTCTAATTAAGCACTGGACTGTTTCAGGAAAAATATTAAATAACTTAGAAACACGGAGTATCCCTGCATGGTCTCTGTAACAAGAAAAGGGTCTCACATGTGCACCTGTGCTATTAGATGTTCAGCACCAGGAGCTTGGGCACTCCCAGCAGCCAGCTCACAGAACTGCTCCTGGAACCTCCTCCAAGCATAATGCCCTGAACTAGAGCTTGGTGAAGTGTCATGAATGCTCTTCTGAAGTGCCACAGCTACCCAACCAGTTATTTTTCACAAAATAAGTCAAGTCCTCATTTTGCAACAGAGATGGGGCTTACAGAAGTGCACTGCCTCCAACTATAGCATCCTATCCACACTACATGTAGCAGTCACACAGCTTCCTTATCAAGTGTGAAAAAGAATTCATTAGGACATATTCTTCTCTAATCTGAAATTCACATGGAACAGCCCACAAAAATAGCTGTTTGAGCAGACAGAAGCCTGAAAACAATTTGCTTTGAAGGCTTGCAAGTGAAGACCTGGCCTCCTTAAAGCTGACAGTAAATCCCTTAGTAACAACTACGGAGCTCAGTTTTCCTCTTCATTATAGAGAAGGGTTCATAACACTGGTAACAAAAGCACACCAGAAAGCAAGCACACTGTTTACAGCAGATAGCATTACAATTACGTTACAAGCCTAAAGACACTTAGATGTGATATACTTGATGCTCTCCCACCTGCTCATGGAAGAACAAGGCAGAACACAGCAGCAACATTAACACTGCAAAAAAAACCCCAAATACCAGCTTTCTGTCACCCAGTGGACAAAATAAAGCCACTGTAAGCAGAATTATTATTTACCCAAATCTTCTCAGGAGTTAACACACATACTAGCTGATAAAAAAAGAAGGGAATGCTTAGAATAGATTAGTTTGGGTTTTATTCCTGATGTTAGAAAAACAGGAGAAGTTTAGTTACTTCACTGCTCTGGAAAAGGTCTAGAGATAACACTTAGGTCATTTATTGCTTCAAGAGAAAATGTTAAATCTTAGGAAAACTTCCTTTAATGTCTGGAGAACAGCGATCCAAGGCTATGAGGAACCAACGGGTGTCCTGTTGCTGCTTTTGTAATGCTTTTGGATTTACAGCTCAAGTGCAGCTGGAGTTATACAGGGAATGACCACCTGCTGCTTCAATTCTGCATGCAGACTTTATTTCTTTCCTTTGAATTTGCTGTGAGGCAGGCTGGACTATATTTCAACAGCTTAGGGTAATCCACAGGCTGATATCCTTCCCAAAATATTTTGTACTGCTAGGAAGACATTCTCTAATTAAAGTGAGACACGAACAATGTCTTCTGCTATTTTCTCTTTCACATCTCAAAACTCATGGAGAGTAAGTATGTTTCAGAAGAACACATTTCCTATTTTCAGAGGTTTATTATTAAGAAATACAGTGCATCAAGTTTTTGGTATTTTATTTCAAAAGATTTTCTACAAATACACCTACTTTCCTGAAAATAGAGTTGAACAAATAGCAGATTTCTTGACTGAAACTTGAGAAAACACAACTATAATAATTCTCAGAGTGAAATCACTTTGGTGCACCAATTGGCCCCTACTGTAGGTCTGTAGCTGCCCTCCCTGCAGGGCTTCCACCATCTCAGCTGGGATCCTCAGTCATTAGTTGTCATCATAAAAGAAATGCCATTACAACATCATGTCAGTATTCAAAATGGCCAACACAATCAGTAAGTATCAAAGGAAATCAAGCTTCACAAAGAGAAAATCTGCTTAAAGATTTGCTAGAAAATACCCATTATCTGTACTTCACATGTAAGAATATCCTGGTCTGCGCTCAGCTGTTCACCGAGCATGATTCATGATGACAGGGTAAGCAGTTCCTGACATGTTTGTGGAGCTACAGTAAATCGTGTTTCCAACAAAACATGACTGATAAGCATGCACTGTGATTCACAGGGAGAGCTGAGGGGAAGCACACACAGCTCCAAATGACTGGGACCCACCAATGCTCTGCATCTTCCAGAAAGAGTAACTGCTGCTGTTCAGGCAGTGATGTCTTTCATTGTTAATCCATCCAATTAAGTTGTCACTGCAGTTATAAATTCAAGGTACAAAAGCATTTTTATGCTTATGATAAAAATATTACTGAACAGAACAATTCCATGAAGCCCGCGATCAGTGGGAGAGGATTCTCATTTCAAAATACCTCATTGGTTCTATGACCTACATGATATCTAAAACACAGCATATTTTCAGGCTGCTCCTATGTAAACTGACTGCTTTGCAGAGCTCAAAATCTGCATAGAATGAGAGACATCCACCAAATTCTCTCTCAAGATGCAACAGTTTGCAACAAACATAGCTATGGCAAGAATATCCTGTCTGATGCATCTATTGTTATTCCCCCCCACACACACATTTAGAACACTTGATTTTACTTTTGGAAACTAACAGGAAAGTGAAATGCTCAGACACAAGTGAGCATATGTTGCCAATCTGGTAATAGAGATGTGAGCATTATTCATTTGGTGTTGCAGCAGATTTGCCAGTGTGCTAACACGTACTCCAGCTTCAGAAGCAGGCAGAAAGGACACAGCTCAGCTAAAAAGCAAAGCTAGTTCTGCTATTCTGTCCCAGCACAATATTATGCACTGATGTGAACACAAATCTGAGAAAACTATCTCAAAAGCATTATAGAACTCTGGAAGACAAAATAATGCAGAGTCGCACTACCCATGGCACTATCACTGGATACTAAAAAATCATTTACTATACACTGAGGATTCAGCAAGTGTTGAGTGATTTTGTTAGAGGTTATTCTTTGATCACTTCAATTACAAGAAGCTTTAAAAGACAACCAGAGATGTCTTTCTGGTAGTCCTTCAAAGTAGTGCACTGTTGGTATTGTATTTATTTTGGATTAAAATCAGATTTTAAATTACTTTGATTTTTTGTTTATTATTTTTGGCAATACACTGATTAAAAACACATTTTCAAAATCACCCACTATTAAAAATTGCAGTTACATCTAAGATGCTTTTCAAATTACTAAAATGATATTACTCATACATCCTTTTTTTTGTTACAGCTCCCACCTAACCTTCAAGTTCTCCACATTGGCAGTCCCACAGAAGGTCAAACTGTGTAAAATGTGTCATACAAAAAGGAGCTTAACATTCGACAGAACAAGCATATTTTTACAACCATCTCTAAGGGAACTATTACTTACTAGGTACCAACAGCTGAAATGTCTCTAATGAACAGCTTGAAAAGAGGACACCGCCATGCAATTGAGTTTCTCTTATTTTTGTAGAACAAGGTGGAGAGAAAATTGATACTCTTCTTTATCTTGTTATACCACTGTCTCTCTTTTAGCACACTCAAACCTCGGAGCCTTTCACAGAAAATCTTTTAGAACTCGTCATACATGTTATCCATCATGTTATCATAACACTCACCATGTTATGCCCTCACTCCTACATACAAGCTCAGAACACACCATCCCTGCTCACTGTTCCCTCGTCTTTCTTCAGAGCTGCACACTCATCTTTTTACATATTTCTTCACACAACCTACACTAACAACCAGATTCTCAGCCACACCAGTCTGTACCCTACACACTGTTCACTCATCTTCTATTCCAACTTTGTTCAGCTATTCAGATATCTCCATAAGCCTCCCAAAAAAGCCACCATTCCCTTTGCTTTTTTCCTAAGGTCACCTACATGAGATGCCTGTTGTGATAATTCCTGTTCTTCCTGTTCAATTTTCTTCTCCACTAGGTATTTAGAAAGTCACCCCTGACTTCTTTCACCTTTCCTGCTACACAAGAAGCTCCCTTCCCCCTCCCTCTTTGCCTTTTATTCATGACCAAGTTATAATATTTTAAAAACAATCCTGCAATTATTCTAAGAACACTTTGTAATATAGATGAAGTTCAGCAATAGATTACAACTTCAAGTTCTTCCTATCTGTTTCCCCCAAGCACAGACTTTTCTCAGATGTTCAAGGTGCCAGAAAGCTCTATTTGCTAATTAATTCCCTTCTACTCCTAGATATAAATGGCTTTGGAAGAAGTCAACTTTATTTTTAAAGTTCCCAGAGAGGTTGCATCACACAGAAGGATCAGATAACATACCCCAGAATCCAGTTGATAAGCAATAAAAGCTTTGAAATAAACCTTTTTCTTTCCCACCAATAAATCACACACAGAATCACAGAATCACCCGGGTTGGAAGGGACCTCAAGGATCATGTAGTTCCAACCCCCCTGCCTAGCAGGGCCACCAAACACACACATTCAGATCAGGTTGCCCAGGACCCTGTCCAACCTGGCCTTAAACACGTCCAAGGACGGGGCATCCACAACCTCCCTGGGCAGCCCGTTCCAGGGCCTAACCACTCTCCTTGTAAAGAACTTCCCCCTAACATCCAACCTAAATCTTCCCTCCTTCAACTTGGATCCATTTCCCCTAGTCCTGCTGTTGTCAGCCCTTTTGAAGAGTTTACTCCCCTCGTGGGTGTAGGTTCCCTTCAGGTATTGATAGGCTGCAATGAGGTCACCCCGCAGCCTTCTCTTCTCCAGGCTGAACAAGCCCAACTCCCTCAGCCTGTCCTCATAGGGGAGGTGCTCCAGCCCCCTGATCATCTTAGTCGCAGAGAATGAATGGGCCTGGGATTCAGATCCCCTTTCTTGGTGTGTGTTTTTTTTTCTTTTTTTTCCCTCCATTCTGGTTCCCCCCCCCCCCCATTTTACTTCTTGTATTACCTTTCAAAAACTCAGGGAATGCTTGCTTATTTCCATTAATGGCACAAGTATTAAGTACCATAGTCAAAAAGAAGCATTAACCCACAGTACTGCTCCCCCCCCTCCCACTATAGATGCATGTTTTCTCTTCAAAAGAAACTACCTCTAAACAGTTTTACAGTCTCAGCCACCATGGAAAGCTGAAATGCACCAGGGATATCCTGACTTCTGAAGTTTGTGGTCTCCTGCTTGAGAAAGTCTGTGATTCACACCAATACTGCACATTTTTCCCAGAAAATGAGGACACTTAGCCTGGGGGATCCATGCATTTGGCTTTACTTTCAACTAATTGGCACTACTGCCTCTTTTGCTACTACAAACAGTTTTGCCCAGTTAACCATCTTCAATTGTTTGCTCTATCTGGCTGCAGGCTCCATGACTGGCGTACTTCCTGCCTATCTGTTGCTTAATTAAGTTTGTTTTGTAGTAATCCCTGCTGTCGGCTGTTTTCCTGGCTCATAAATTGCCTCCTAACCTGACTGTCAGCCAAATCTCTTAGAACCAGGCCCTGCTCCTACATTGGTTCTGTGATAATTCTGTTCCTGATAGGCTAAGTTACTCAAGTGAACACAAAGAAAATGTCATACCTTTCATTTACTGCCAACGGAAACTCTTTTAAAAAGGCTCCTGTTTCTTCAAAGAGGCACCTCTTCTCATTTTAAGAAGCTTAGAAAATAATTAGTAGCATATACAGTACCAAAAATATGGAAACAATCACAATTAATTAGATGTTGAGCAATTTAGGGATGAAGTGAGAGAGGCAGGGAGAAAATGGGATTTTAAAGATAACTTAACCTAGAAAAGATGGCTGAGATGCAGTCTGATGGCTGAGATGCAGTCTAAGTGGAAAATCCCATACAAGAATGACATAGAATGCAATGGAAGAAAGTGCTGATTGGGTTATTTCAAGGCAGGACATGGGTTAGCTCTTGTCTATTAACTGAAGTAAGTCCTGAGCCACCTCTCAGATGTAAGAGGGCACTAATCATCTCTTTTCAATCCAGACACTGTTGCAGTAGTCACCAGACAAAAATCTACATCCTTGGTTAAGAAAAGGCCCACCTAGATGCTACTGAAGTTCATATTAACATTTGGTCTTCGTGTCTTTGAATGAACATTGGAAAGTTTCTTCCCTCCATGAATTGTTTTCTGACTGCTAGGTGAAGTGGCCGATTGAAAATAATCTTAGGAACATTTACAGCTCTTCATTAACTGTGGAAATATGAATAACAAGAGAAAGTAAAGAGTCAGTGTTCATCCTATTCTGAGGAGTTGTTTGGAAAGTAAAATCATGAATTCCAACACTTCATTCTATAGCTAATAAAGATTTAATTTTTAACGAAAAAATAATGAATTAGGTGGATGCTTTCACACGTCAGTACTTAAAAAGCAGGACTACTGACTAGGAAACAGTTGTTAAACTCTGGTTTGTCCATGTGGAGCAGAACTGTAGTACAAGTAATTGTTAACATCTTCGGGCTTAGAGAAAGATATAAAGCTGGAACACAAGGTCAGCCAAGGCAAGGCTCCACAGAGGGAGGGAGGGAGAAGGGTTGTCTGGTTGCACCTTCCCATCTATCTACACACAAACCTAAATCACACACAAACTGGATAGAGTGATGGCATTGCCTTCAAGGGGGACAGGCCTGTACTCACCCAAATTACCAGCAGTAGCCATGGCAGCTGGTAAAAGCAAGAAATTAAGCATTTATTCCCAGAGTAATAAGCCTGTATCCTTGGCTCACAGTGCCAGCAGCACAGAGGGAACCATAGTTTATCCTTTTTTCCAATCATAAGAACATACCACAGAATATGGCAGAGCAATCCAACTCTGCCAACACCTGACTTCATGTCTTTCAGGAATCAGGAACAATTCAGCTTAAATCCATATCTGTAAAACCTCACTTCTGAGAATCTCTGAGAAAGACTTTTTTTGGACTAGAAAGGAGAAATAGACAAGGCAGTCAGTCACCTGGTGAAGAAAGACTATGTAATTTCTTCTTAATCTACCACATCTCAAGGTATTGTAAGCTGAAGCATTTTTAAATGTTAAAAAGAAAAGAAACAAATCATCATAGGTTACAACAGTTAAACAGTGACAAATAATTCTTTGCTGTGATTTTCCAAGCCATCTGGAAGTGCTCTGTAGAGCACAGCTTGAGAACCTACGTTCTGGTTGAGTTAAAAAATAAGCACTGGCCCCCACTGCAATTACAAGATACTCTCCCCTCACAAACAGACCTAAACAGTTACAGGTCACAGAGTCAACTCAGCCACCCTGGTAACACAGTAATGCTATGGTTTCTGGTAAGCTTCTGAAGTAATCAAAATTTTCACAAGATGTTTCCTAGAACGTGTTTTACCTCATACAGCACACACCTCTTCAATCAAACTGCAAAAAACAAAACAAAACAAAAAACCATGGAGGCAGCTACCAGAATCTCCCTAGTTATGTTTAACACAGTTCTCCATTACTGAATTTTAAGTCTATAAGACAAGAGCTTGTCCCCCTGAGAAGGCTTCAGACATACTTAAGATTATGTGTGATCACACTGGACTTTACAGAAGAGCAAGTTTAGAAACCCATTGCACAAGGGATCCTTTCAAATGCAAAAAGACCTGCTTTATTTGTGCTCTGGTGTGGTTCTCATTAGAAGGGTAGGCTCAGTGTATTTAGGTTGGGTCAGGAGGACACGTACAATAATTGCTTAATGTCGAATTTGGCAAAGTTAGTTTTATTACTTGAAAAAAATAATCTTGGCAACTGTTAAAAAAGCAGCTGGCATGAAAGTTGTTTGACTTAACTGTTACCTCATTTTCTCTCATAATATTGCCAAAACTTCGTAACAACACAGAACAGATGGTTGACATCTTTAAATTTTAGAGATAACTCTCTTCCCCAGTCATATAATGGCACTTCATTTGCTTAACCAGAAGAGGTTTTAAACAACAATTAACCATCATTTACATATATTCCATATGTAAGAGCCAGATTTACTACGGGTGACAGCACTGCAATATTATCAAAGCTGCAACATATCACAATAATTTGAAAGTGCAGCTCTTACATCCACATTTGGAGAAGTATTTAGCTCCTTAATGACTGCTAGTGCTTAGAAGCCTTGGTAGACGGCAGCCTTGCACCCAAAGCTGCCATGTGCATTCACTTACAATGCAGTCAGTCTATCTTAGAGTTCAAAGATATTACATAGTCATCTGGTACAGAAAGGTGGAGGGAAGGAGAGAAGTTGGAAAGGCTTGATGAAGTCTCTTACATGAAGCAAACATATGCAGAAGTCCAAGAACTTTCCTTTTCAGATAGGGCTAATGGGCAGTAAAATGACACAGATGACAAAAAGCAGGCCAAGAATATTTTTTCAAGCAGTATTTCCAGACACTGGTCAGGAAGGAGACTGCACTTTTGAGAAGAAGATGGTAGGAATTCTTCAAATGTAGATAGTGAAGACAGGGAGGAGGAGTTCCTGAGAAGAATCACAGAAATGGGTTATGTCCTGGCAGGAAGAGGTGAAGTGGCAACTAAGAGAGCAGACTGACTTAAAAATATGCTGGTGTTGAAAAGTGCAGAGAGGATGAGAAGGAAGACTTAGTTAAACACAGGAATTGACTTATGGCATATTTAAGGAGACCACAAGACATTCATAAGGAAAAAGATATGGTTGGATGTACAACTACACAGCATGAAAAAAGAAAAACAACTCATTATATTGAGGCATTTTCCATCAAATGGAAAAACAGAAGAAAGGATTGTAGAAGACAGGAGAGGGGAAACACTGCTGCCTAACAAGGCCTGCCAGATCCTAACCTCTGAGGTCTGGACACAAGATTTTAACATAGCTGGATTGGACTCTGTCTACATTGCAGCTGGAAAGGAAGAACCTACAATAACAATCACAGAAGCCTGGAGGTAAAGCTCAAAGATTATAACAAAACATACATGCAGCCTGGTCCAAACACTGCTGTTCTTTTACAACAGAAAAAAACTAATTGGCTGTTCTTATCCTGAAGATGAACAGAGAAATCTCAGAGTGCAAGTAACAAGGAGAGAAAGTCATGGAGTTTTACTTCACAGATCGGTCAACCCTGGATGACGAAGAATTCACTATCGAATTAAGCAGCATTTCAGTCCCACTTCATTCATCTAACCTCCTTTTTTGAGTTCACATGCACTAGATGGCTAATTCCATGATCCTGCATATGAATTCAGGAGCATTTGCTAGTGGACACTGCCTTGCTTGATCATGCTTACACACAGCAAGAACTAATTACAATGACTGGTAAGTGGCCAACAGTTTTCAGGAACTTCTATAATGCAATAATCCTCTTCATCTGAGATATGAAAATATCCCTCAAAAATAACTATAAAATGATCCCAGTATTACCTCTACTATGCTGATGAATGAGTTAGTATGCTAAGATAACCTGTCTTGGCACTGTTAGTTTGAAGGAAGTATCTTACAGCTTGGTTTGAGAGTCAACCTGCAGTGTGTAGATATCAAAGTGGCACATACCACTATGTCTTACTGTGCTTGTCAAGATAGGTAGGAAGAAGAAAATAAGTTTGTATAAAACACTCTTCCAAAAAAAAAAAAAAAAAAAATCATTTTGTGGAGCTGACACATAAATTGTATCTCATTAGCAAGTCCCTAAACTGCTCCAGTTAGTGATCAAAGCCAAATTCAGCAAATATCCAAAAACACAAGCTGTAATATTACAATTTATTGTATCATTACAATAATACAATAGCAGAGGAAAAAAAAAAAAAAAAAAAAAAAAAAAAATCAACCTTCAGCTAACTATCAGGAGAGACACTTTGTGCCCCTTGTAAAACAATGAGGGGATTATTTCCAGACAAATGTTAAGATCTCTTGCCAATGCAACATAAGCTTATGCTAGATAACAATTAGATTAAATCACCCAGAGTTGTGACTACAGGTTATGCAGTTCAGTACATGGATGTTGAGGCTCTATCATTTTCCAACTGCTTGATTTGCAGTTATACTAACAGAACTGGACTGCCCACAGATAACTTACACAACGCTTACACATCTCTTGGTACACTACCCTTTTATTCAGATGACAACTGCCTTTTAAATTATTTTTATTTTTTTTTTAAATAAGTCTGGCAGATTTTGCTTAATCTCCTACACTTACCATGTTCTGCTTCACACTGTAGTTCAAGTAGCACACAAACAGGATTTCTTTTGAATGAGAATAGGTCAGAAGACAGGCTCCAGATCTTGATACACTGCAGTGGTCTCTCTCAGTGACCACACTAGATTTAGTGTCAAGTGTCCATCATGTCCTCAGCTGTCTAATTCTCTAGCCAAACACACTCCTTCACAATCACATCAACTGCTAGAAATAACTGCAGGGCAGATTTTTCTGATATAGATGTTCTAGATACACCAGTAGACTTGCAATTATCATATCAAATTTTAATGGACTTCAGAGAACACATGATGCAAGAGAGAAATTAGCTGATATGATCACATTACAGAAAAAGATTAAATTTAAATTAAAAATACCCAGCTCTCAATGTACAGTTTTAAGCTGTAAAGGCTGCTTAATCACCATTTCTACTGGTTCATTTGAAAAGCTTTGGAAACAATTTCCAAAATATTTTTTTCCTTGAAATTCTTCTTCAGGTGGAAGAGAAGACTTAATAAAAAAATGAAATATTATTATCAGCTGAAGAGCTCCAGAACATGTTGAGTAAAGTTTAAAGTAAATCCTTGTACTGTTTTAAATTCCAAGATAAGTGAGCAGGCATCAGGAAAAGGTAAACTTGCAACGACAACTGCAGCTGCTAGTTTATCTTTGCAAGTGTTTGAAGGTATATGACAGCACATGGAAACAAAAAAGCCAGCACTACCATAAACCAATGCAAAATGAGCTGCACAGATGAAATGTTACAGATCATCTACTATTTAGTGCTTCTTGTAGTGACAGACAGGGCAAAGTGTCCTCTTGGTTACTGTTGATTTATCTGCAGTGTATTTCTGAGCAAGATAATCACCAACAGAGTAAAAGATTTACAAAGGGCATTATCCCTGCCCACAAATTGAATCTAAAAGTGAGAAAGGGGAGTGAAAAGTTTGTTTTAAATATAGTAATTTCTTCTGATAGTCCCCAAAATGTTCTAGATGTAGGTCACTCAAACAGAAAGAGACTACATATATTTGAAATTCAGCCTTTCATTGGAGACTAGCATCAGATTTTACATTTGCTTTTTCACTCCATTAAAATTTCATAGTTGTTTTTTCCATCTTTCTACTTGTACCCATCAACAGATGTTCTGAAAGGGGATTGTATGTTAAAATGTAAGCATGCGATTGGGCTGTTGCCCTTTCCAAAAAGGCTACAGGCACCGGGGTACATTTGGGTACCTTCACTATCAGAGTAGACTTACTTTTAAAGTCACAATCACTGCCAGCCAAAAAAAAAAATGAGTGTAAAAATACTGAGATTCAGAAACCCCTCACTTTGATCTAAAAACTCTACCTGTAGTGAGCATTTCTCACACTAGCTTTTTATTTTAAATAGCATTACATTAGATTTCGTATTAAAAGTCAGCACAAATTCTAACTGCATTTTAGAGAAACTGGAACAATTATATCCAAAGTTCTTAGATATCTTACCTCTTTAAGTCCAATCTTTTCATTAGACCTCTGAGAACTTCTAGAGAAGGTCCTAGGTGGGACCTTCCAGAGAAAGTAAAACCTTTCCAGCAAGAACTAGACTTCTGCATAATCACTTCAGTTACTCACAGAACTTTAGCAAATAGGAACTGACACAGATGCCACAGCGTGGCCCATGAGTTTTGCCATTAAATTACACAGAGCCAGGCTTTTCACCAACTTGCCATACAAGGGCCAATTCCACAGTATTAGCTAAGGATGAAGGCTTGAAAGTAAACTGGATTAGATTGGACTTCATTAAGCAGCCTAAAATGAGCACCAGCTAGCATTAAGGCTTTCCTGAGGCAATGCAAGCTATAGGGACAACTACCAGAAAGGAACCTTTGCTGCTGCAGAAGATGCACTGTACCACTCTGCTGGCAGAACTCCCCAGGAGGGTGCTAGACAAACACTGCAGCACCCTACCCTTCCACAGAAATGATTCATGCTACAGAGATTGTTCTTCTAAGTTCTAACTTAAAAATGAGAAAGTTACAAAAAAGAAAAGTAGTATTTTGTACATGCATTGACAGACCATAATGAAAACATGCACACGGAGATACGGGGTATTACATACCTACATTCCATTTCTAGAAGTACCTAACTAAACAGGCAGTAGACTTAGACATTTTTGCAAGTGTTCCTGCCCCACTCCACCTTTTATTTAAGTGTGTGATCACTAATAAGTTTATCACAGTTCATCAGCTTGATCTGATCAGCAGCACATATAAAGGACGTTTAAGGACACTGCCTACATCGTTTTCAATGAGTTGTCAGCTCACTGCCATGAAAAAACTGCCATTTTTCTTGAGTTTTTCAGCAATTTCCTTCATTTAAAAAGAAAGCTTAGCTTTATGCTTGTCAGATTAGTTGTGCAAACTGACAGCTGAATTTTTTTTTTTTAAATACATGAAAAGGATTCAGGGCATGGTTAGAGTCCTGTCTCATATTTGCCTTTTCTAAGCTTAAAGGTCTTGCAGCAATGCATGAGAAGCTAGGCAGAAAGCCAGGGAACTAGCCTCAAGCTGTATGATCTCCTCCAAGAAACAAACAGTGCTGTAGGATAGATAATCACACTGTCCCCTTTCCCAGTTCCATCAGTTACCTCCCTGTCCTCCAACATGGCAGGACTCCAGTAGCTGTCTGCAGATGTCCAAGAAGGTGTCAGCAGGGCTCAGTAAGGCTTGATAGAGGCAGTGTTGTAATAGGGACTGATTATCCCTTCTAGCTGACAGCTTACTCTACAGACAGGTCTCAGTAGGATGAAACTTATGTTTAAAGGCCTGAAAGCATCTACTGATACAGGTCACGTAAGGAACAAGCTAAAAGCCAAGTGAGTTCTCAGGTCAGCAAAGAAAACAGACTAAAATCTTTGTGACATCTTAACAAAAGAGATACCAAGAGCTCAAACTGCAAGGTCAACACTGTTGTGGCCAGTTCAAACAATCAAGTTGAACCCCAGGAATATAAAGAGACAGAAGAATGATGCTCATTGCTATCCAAAGGTCAAAGCATTTAGAGGATATTCTGTTCCAGAACCAAACCAGGCCTGTGCCTTACCACATCTAATCACAGTGTTGAGTAATTGGCATTAGCTCATATTTTAGGTTGAGAATTTCCTTACGAAGTTCTTCTGCTTATCTGTTCAGACATGTTTCCTACTCTGCCACACAATGATTTTAAAGAATTTTTGTTCTTCCAGGGCAAACATCATCAGTTATCAATTAAGAATTCACGCTCAAGTCTGTCTGTAACTAGGGAAACATTTAAGCATATGTCTAACATCATTACTAAACAGCAATATTTTCCTAAGCTCACTCCTAGAAAGCAATGCCTTGAGTTTACCCACACATCACTGAAAGACACATGGAAAAAATACATTAAAATTGTAACTGCAAAATGAAGTTGGCAGCTCTTCATTGCCCTAAAACAGGAAGTAGCCAGCTATGCTAAGGTTAAAACCCTTCCACACAATCAAATGAAATTAAGCTGTTTTAGAGAAACATTGCTTAAACATTTGGTTTCTTCAAATGCAAAACTGACAGAATTGCTCTAGCTAACAAAAGCTAAAAAAATATTTCCCTATTTTTTTATTTTTTTTTTTTTATAGGGAAACAGATTCCTTCAGACTTATTTCTTCACAAGCAAGTACCAAAGACAAAAATACTTCCACAAACTAATAGAAGCTATTACAGTAAGGATAAAATCCATACTGGAAGCCCACAGTAATTAGATTTTTCTTTTTAATTGTTGTAATCTACTTAAAGACAATCTGACTTCTTTTGAACCAGGCCTCTGACTGCATAAAGAAGAAAGATTCCATTAAACTTACTGCAAAGCTAATGACTTGAAAGCCCTTAGAAGAGCTTTTGAAATCCTGGTCAGGGACATTACAAATGCAGTTGGTCTTCTTCACTTTTGTTGTTTCATGAGGTCATTAGATTCAGAATTACACAAACTTGATTTTCTTTTTCCTTTACTTGATAAGAGAGGCACGATAAATAGTTGCATTAGCATACAAAAACTTACCCTCGCACCCTTCTCTGGGAAACATTTGCATCCAGCACTGCAGTCACGTCCTCCACACGGCCCACTGTAAGACTTCTTTCCACCCTATTAAAAAAAACAAGCGACTTTTATAACTATTGGTCTGCTGAAGATCTTAAATTATGTTCAAATTTCAAAACTTTTCAAGCTATCTTACATCTGCTGTGTGAATTTGCTGGGAAATAAATAGCAAAATATATTTGAAATTTTACTTCTCCTTAATTGAATAATTTTCAAAATCACCAAATATTTGGAAAAAAATCATAAGCACTTATGATGGACGAGTACATTTACATGAGTTAGCAATAAGCATTTTCTAGGGCTACCAAAATGCACATCGTTACACGCTGCTTTGAGATTCACAATACACTAACTAGGCATAAATAGAACTGGCACCTCAGTCATTCTGAACATCCAAATATCTCCACATCACGAGAAATACCAAGGCATCACCTTTACACATTTTGGCCAGGAATGCCACAGACACAGAGACAAGAGGGTGGGAGAAGGTGGCATTCAGATCCATAAGGAGATATACGAGGCGGGCAGGGGGAAACATCAGTGTTTGAACAGATATGAAAATCCCCACCTCGGTCAACACAGATGTGTTGACAAAGCTGCTCAGTTTTAAACAAACCACATCCCCTTCCCACAGCAGTGTTTACAGCCCTTGCAACGCCACCTGTCAATTAAGGGCAACTGAGAACAGATGCACAGCATTTTGGAGAAGAAACACTTAGGATTTTACTCCCTATGAAAAGAAGTCAGCAGAACAACCAAAAAGGTCTCGTCGCCACTTGTTCTTCCTACAGGTGTAGTGACAAAGGCTCTGCTTTTAAGCCCTCTGTGTTAACACGCTCAGGCACACTTTCTGCCCTTGATGCTGAATTGCATTTTGCTGTGGAGATGAATTCACACAAAGATGGTTCTGGATAAAGACCACACAGAGAATAGAAAAGGACAAGGGGAAGCAACACCTCTGCTTACACTGCAGGGAGTTACGGCACCAGGAGGCCAAAGGCACTGCCGCACACAGCACTATGCATCAGCCCAAACGCCTGCACAACTGTCCTCGGGTTTTCAAAGTCTGAATGAAGCAAATTGAAGATCATCAAGGTGACCAACTAAGAGCTTAAACAAGTTTAGACTGGATTTGAACATTTCCTTCCTAAAAGCATTCACAGAAAATACTTTTCAAGCCTTTAAAATTTCCTGACACCTGTCGAGTGAGGAACGTAAAAAATGAAAGGCAAGTCAGGCAAGTTTCTCATGCAGCTTTGAACTCCTTTATGTCAGCTTTCTCAAAGAAAGCAACTGGTCCGGCATCACTTTCTCTGCTTATATGCAGGTAAATAAAAATACATCAATTCACATCCCAGTGTATGCATCGTTTTGCTATAAATTCAACATCCCCAGTTCTTAAGTGTAGAATGAACTGGTATCATCGAAAAACCCTCAATCCTATGTGCCCCCAGACTGAAGAAAGCAGGCAAAAATAGCCATGCTACATCCAAAGCATGTCCAAAAGGCATTAAATGATGAAAAACAAACTGCATCTTCACAGACTTATTCACAGTTCTGTTTGGATTAAATCCCACTACACATGGACCTTTTAGACTAGTCATTTAGTAACGCTATGGCAGCACCAGAAGCAATCCTTGCACTTAGAGTGATAAACTGCAAGAGTCACCATGACATGGAATATAATATACGGTTCTCACCCTTGGAAGTCAGAAAAAAAAGTAAACTTAACATGGCAAAGGTAATAAAAAAAAAAAGAAAGAAGAAAAAAACTGCATCTGTGGGATACATAACAGGCAGTGAGTATCTCCGAGTTGCCTGCACAGGATAAGCAGCAATATGAGCCTGCAATGCACACTGACAAACGTACTTTGTGAAAACTGGTCCCCATCTTGACAGACACTGCTGGAAGGGCATTTCTAGCCATTAGCAAAATGTGATCCTAGAGTCCTGATAAGACAACTTTGGAGTAAAGCGCCCCAAGACAACTTTTGCTTGATTATATGCATATTTTGTGGTGGAAATCTGGTCTCATCGCAAACCAATGTGTACCTCTATTCCTGAGGCTTAACCTTACATTTATGTTGTTAGCAGATAGCTTTACGCCACTGGAGAATTAGATTACATCTTCCCAGATGCTCATTCAACTTGGCATTAAATTCTTCCAAGATTTTAGCCTCCGTTGATTCTCCCCTTCCCCCTGTACACATTATTCTTCATTCCAACAGTCATTTTTGTGAACCTTCAGTTCCTCTGGCTCTGCTAATGCTGCTTTCCCCCAGGAGGGGAATAGAGAAGAGAAACACTTCACACCAGTGCTGGATCCCTCCCAGGTTGCTGTCTCACAGCAGTTGCTCTCATGCAACATCAGAGCACACCTTGCCAAAACGTCTGGTGGCAAACAGGCCCCTCCAGTGGCAGAGCACTGGACAGAACTTGAGTATTCTTCCTATCCCCACTGCCTGCACTGCTCTCCACAGTCCTGTGGTTTAGCACATATGGGCCAAATCAAATTCCTACTAAAGTCAAAATAAATATTCCCATTGACTGCAGTGGGATCTGGATCAAAGACTCACTGAGGTTTATTAAAAAAAGAAATAAAATACATCCATATTTTGAGTAAAATTTTGTATACATTGAGTTTCTCTGTTCCTTTTCATAGCTTGAGTTGTCATTTTGCTTATTTATGAATGAAAGCATTTGAGAAGGAAGTAAACCTTAGCCAGCTGGCTCTAAACCAGGTGTTACTGCCCTGAGTGTTTTATTTAGGGGAAGGAGCTGACACCAGACACTCCAGTACTACTTAAATAGCAAACAGACATGTACATAATATTGATGTATACAAACCTAAAGACTACATATAATATTCTAGAGTACAGTGCTCTCTTCTGAAGAGGTTTAGTATATTTTTTCCATTCAAATGAATAAGTGCATTGGTCATTTGAACACTTACAGATAGGAATCTGAACATGTGAGCACAGGCCCTTTGTACCTGTTCTGTGTATGTATGCAAGTGGGAGATCTGACTGCCCCGAGATGTGTTTCAGGTTGACAAACACAGTTCCTCAGAAACAACACAAAATAAATGAAGATTAACTAAATGATTTCAACTCCACTGACTAAAAGTAGACCAGGAGTTTTGCAGAAAATAAATTAAAAAACATAAATCAGTACTGATGATTAAAAAAATAGCAATTTCTGAGATTCTGAGTAACTAGCTAAAACAGCTATAACACAGGTGTAGTAACACATGTATTGGGTTATTTCAGTCTTAAGTAAGTATTACTAGCACTCAGCATAGGAAAACATTTCAGTTAAAAAACATTGATATTCGTGAGGAGTTTTTTTTTTTTTTTTAAAGGCATTCAAAAGCAATAGAGGAAGAGCACACGTATCTTCACTTCTGAGCTCTCATTTCTGGTGTGCCACCCTCAAGCATTTGTGCCCAGCTGATTCATTCAGATGGATGCCATTTTAATCTTTCCATTGACTTCAGCAAGCCCTGGAGCGAAGCCAAAGACAGTAAAGAAAGCTAACAGCTGTGATGCCATAAGAGGTGTCCCAGACCCACGCTCATTCCAGCTCCTCTATAGCAACACACAGGACCTCATAATAGCAGATGACATTGAACGTCTGCAAACCCAAAGAAACCGTACCCACAGGAGCAAACTCTTAACAGAGGACCTGAGTAAGATTTTGAGGAAAGACAGCTCTGACACGTGAGCTGGGGACCAATTTTCTCCTGCTCTGTAATCTAAGGATCATCCGTGGAATATGTGAGAACTTTAGCTGAAGGCAATGACTGCTGTCAGGTAAAAGGGTGAACCCACAAGCCAGCAGATAAATGCATGAGGGCACGTTTTGGAGAAAGGCAGCAAAAAGGTGAAAACCATGCAACTACCATTAACGTGAGAAAAATTAAGCAGCAGTGGTGGTAATGGGCATGCAAGCTGGAAAGCTTTAGGAAGAAAAAAAAAAGGATTCTAAGGAATGCCACCATACCAAACTGTAGGATTGTAAAGCGTGCTGAAAGAAGAGCGTGTACACGATCAAATAAAGAAGAAAATGATGAAAAGATGAAGATAAAACAAAGTGGAAGAATCTCAGACTGGCATAAGGAGTTATGCCAAGGAAGAAACTTTTCCCTAAGCCTTAAATCCAGTAACTTCCAATCTCCAGTTAAGGATCCCTCTAGTCCAGAACAAAATCCTGACCACCTTACATTCCCGGGAATGGAACATAAGGAAACTTCTGAAATTTGCAAAAAGAATTCTTTTCACATAGTCAGGACCTATTATCTGCTGATGACTAATAAGGAATTATATTTGCAGTACCAGACACCCTGGTAAAATGTCACAGTAAAAAAAAAACAAATGAAACATAATATCTCTGTTTACTTCATGAGCTAAGTAACATTGCCCTTATTAGCTCCCATAGCTTTTAAGATTTCTACAGAACTTTGACCCAATTCTGAAAACATTTATCCCCATGTTCATCTTCTCTCTCAGAAATTAGCAGTCAATTCTACTTTGTTACGTGTGTATTACAAAGAAGGCGCCATCCTAACTTAAAAACAAATCCTTCAAAACTGAAAAAACCTGATAAGCCAGGAAGCACAGCAACATCTGCACTCAGAAGTGGCAGCACGAGCCAGCAAAGCCAGCATAATGTCACACAGCAAACAGTTTCAGTAATTCTTCCCAACACAGGTGTCAGAGCAGAAATAAACAAACAGGCTTCCCAGTTAGATTGTATGAGAGCATTTGCTGGGATTTATTTGGGAGCGAAGTAGAGAAGAGGTGCAAATACATCAGCAAAACATTGCATGAACTTAAAATACAGACTTTTCTTTTCCCCCCCACAAAGCATATCAAGTGTTTGAACTCCCTTCTTTTCTCAGATACCCCAAAACTTGACTCATACTATCAAGTTGGTGTTTTTTTTTTTTTTAAAAAAAAAAAAATATATGAAGAGCCAGGTAAAGCATAGGAGCTAATAATTAGAGGGTTTTTGTCAAACTGGTGGGTAAATAATCAATAGGAGACACCAAATTAAGAACAAATCCTGAGTGACTACCAAACAGACAGATAGAAACCTCTGAGCAAACGACCACATGTGACACAACCTGAGATGTCATCTTTTTCACACCACACATCCTAGTGCTGCCTTGCAGCTGTACACATAAAATGCACAGGAAAAGTGATCCCAGAGATAGTGATGAGATAGTACACATGTGAGTAGGATTTTAGCTGGAATACAGTGCACCTTTTTTGTCACTTAGTTTTAGGAAGTATGAACTCTGCACAGGCACAAAGCTTGAAAATCCCTCGTTACAAACATGTGGTTTAAGATCTTTCCTGCTACAGAGCATCGTTTACTCAGGCCAGCAGAACGAAGACATGGATGTGATGCAAGTGCCATTTATACATTCATCAAAAAGGTAGACATCAGAAGCAAATGAATCTTATCTAAACAATGTTCTGCATTCCACTCTGTTGCTAGGAGCACTTTACACCTCTGACTGTCAGTCTGAGAACCCATGTCAACAGAAAGACCTTTGTGGTAAGAGTATGTAAACAGCTCTACAGGTGACCACCAGGGACTGACTGCTGGGTTACATACATTACATTAAACAGACAGAGGAAAGGACAGCACTGGTACAAAAGTACGTATAAGCCTCCCTAAACATATGGAGGAGAAATAAGATCTTTAAGCAGACACACTTCCAGCTATGACGAGGCATCTTCTATGAGCTGGTAATCCCTGTTAATGGAGTCACAGTGTAGGGTAAGACTCACTGCCTACCACTTTCACTTCGTTGCTAAAGCATTTCATAGCAAAGCATCACCTTTCCTCCAGTCCCTGCTGTTAGCAAAAGTACTATCCAGAAAGCAAAACATCCTATTCAATGAAAAAAGTCAACCTCAGTATAAACATTGAAGGAGACTGTCTTCCAGATACCCACTTTCTACATCTACACATTTCTCCTATCACTGGTTACATTGAAGCCTGGTGCAAAATTGTGACAAGGCTGGAAAAGCATTTTCCAAGGACTAGTAAGAATCAAAATGTAAGAAATACAAGAAGTGAGAATTCATACAGCTTAAACAGTAACACACAAACCACATGTAAAGCCAGAATCATTCTGAGCACTGCTCTTCTTCCTGCAGTCCCATGCAAGTGAACAGCCTCCCAGCACACCAGCAGAAGGAACATCACTTACTGCTTCTTCAGCATAACACAAATCTGGCTCTGCACTGCTCTGTCTCCCAGCAATTTTCAGTTCAGTTGATAGGCTACATAAAGCAGTGTTCCTCAATACCCTGCTGCTCAATGAGCATGTAGTTAAAGCCAGACAGTTTATTTACAGCCTACATGAGCAAGGACACAACACGCAACCACAAGCTTATCTCTTACTGCACAAAAGGCCTTTCAAAGGAAGCTATTAAATGTGAATTTGTAGCTAAGATACTAATTCATTTCAAGGTTCACTGACTTCTTCAGTAAACCAATTTTCTCAAACATTTTCATTCATTTCATAGAGCAGGCAAATGACTGGCAGCTGAGACCAACCGATAGTTACTAACAGAAACCAACCCTCCTCCAACTCCAAGGAGGCACGAGGCTACAAAACTGGGAGGAAATCCTAGAGAAACTAGCAACAAACTCTGAATCAAATTCAACCCTGTGTTCAACTCCCCACTTTCATTCCTGCCAGTGAGACAGGGGTGCCGGCACACTAAAAATGAAATGTTAATGCAAAAATGAACTAATGCCTTTTGAACAGTAAGAGAGCTTACTGACCCCTATTTTTTGAGGAAATGTATTTCTCACCAGCTGGCTGGAAGCTGGGGAGGAATTTGCAGAGATTTGTTTGGTTTTTTTTTTTGTTTTTTTTTTTTCTTTTTTAAATTTGCTCAAGTGATTTTCATTCATACAAATAGCATCAGATTTCTGCAGAGGGAAGCATTCTCACAGCACAGAATTTACAGAGCATATCACTTATGCAAGCAGCCAAGCAAACCAAAGGTACTGTATTTGGTACACAAGTGGCCACAGGCCTCATAACACGTGTGAGTAGCTTAGAAGATTCAGTAGCAGAGAAAGTGGGATGACCTGGACCTGAAAATGAGTAACAGAATTCCATTTCACTTCACGCCTCGACCCGGTCTGAGCGTGCCATGAGGTGTGGCTGCCAGCAGCCCACAGGTACCCACAGCCACTCCAGCAGCACCAATGCAACCAAAGCAAGAACAACTCCACAGCCAGCTCCGATTAGATCAGTTATAACCTTTAATACATAACAATACACATTTGTCCAGGAGCTTTCATTATTTTTGGTTCTCTTACTTGTTGAGACTCACAAGATATTCCTTACCAGATGGAATGCAGCCAGGCACAAAGAACAGCGAGTCCCGCGGGCAGTGCCCACACACTCACGGAGCTGAAATGGCAGCATGCTTACCTGCAGCTGCCTGTGCCTCAGAAGGAGCACAGGGAAAGGGGCTTCCACTCCATGGAGCTGGAGGGCTCCGCATTAACTGTGCAAAAGCAGCAGAGGAAAATCCATGAATTCATTATCATGCAAATGTGGCAGCAAAAACAAGGGACAGGAGGACTATTGCATCCCAATGTAGGAAAAAGTGCTTGCAGATAACTCAGTGCTGCTTCACAGAACAAGAAAGGCACAGTCCTATTGATAACGTTTATGAATCCCAAAATACATCAATTTGTACAGAGATACTGGCAAATTTATATTTAAGTGAATTTTTAAAGCATATTCATATATTAATGCAGCACATAAACTAATAAATTATATTGAGAAATAGTCTGCTTCCCTAGTATTACTTTCTATCAAAGCTGGGCATACACCAAGTGAAGAAAAGGAGCATTGCCCTAGCTCTTTAACTGCACAGAGCTGTGAGTTACACAGCCTGAAGTAATGATTCCAAAATCAGAAATAACTCTTATTTATATGATTTAGCACAGGTATTTACCAAGTTTGTACCTGCCCCATGTAACACTTCACCCACAACCCCTGGCTAAATCCACACGCTGCCAAGCAGTGTAGACACTTACTGCACTGAAGTTGCTGAATGGATTGATATTTAGGATACTAAAAACTCATACAAGAGGATGTTAAAAGAAGTATAGATGACCTTGTTGAAGGAGGTGGACATTATGCAATGTATGATTCATACCACCATAAACTAGTACAAGTCTTTATAAACAAAACTAGCAAATCAGATAAGATTTGTTCTTAGAAATACCAGCCTCTCAGCAAGAGAATGGATGCTCTTACATCAGACAACCAGCTCTCCCTATCCTAAAATGTTCCTGTGACACATAAGAGCTTTCAGACAACTTTAAAAGTATGTATACAGCCTGGAAACAAATCTTCATGATTCATCCATTCATAACTGAAGGTACCAGATGATTCAGCCAACCCTTTTACTTGTAATCGTGCTACACCTTGCAAAAAGCTGTGCCATAGATAAAACATAACTATTTTGCCAGAACCACTTTCTTACCAAATCACTCAAGTTTCCATTGTTCCAGCTGAACAGTTTTCAAGTCCCACTATACATTTATCACTCCCTCACATAATCTTTCAGAGCCATCTTTGAAACTGCCTCATCTCTTACCTCTTGCCGAAATAGTAGCACAAACTTCAGCAACTGCAAAGCACTTGCAAGCAATACATTTCACTTTGAAGAACTCCCACAAATAAGCTCAGACTTCTCTGCACAGTTCTGTTACATAAGAAGTCAATTACTGAAGACTTTTTTCCCCCCAAAGTAATGTTTTTAAATACAAAATCTTGTCCTTCAATCACAACAGAAGAAAAATGAGTAACTTCATCCATTTCAGCTAAAATGTTTGTCCACAGACTTATATATCTGAGGCGAATGCAACAACTCCTCTTGCAGAACTACACTACACATCCACACTTCTGCATTCATTCCAGATGCAGCTGGTTGGCAAAAAAACATCAGTCCTGAAAGTGACTCAGCTCCTTTATCTTGTAAATGATTCTAACAATTAAAATACTGGAGAAGGAAAGTCTTCACAGAAATGTCAAGGGCACATAGTACTTAACAGCAAAACATATGCCAGAGAGTTGGAGTGGGTCCATTGTAACTCATCCTCCAGTTCTATAGTCACAGACCACCAACACTGAAAATACTACAGCGATTTATTATTTGCATCTTATTTTAAAATGTGCAACTCCCCAAAGCCATCAGCTACAAAATGTGTTGTTGGTTTTTTTTTTTTTTGTTGTTTGTTTAAATGCAAGTTCCAGAGCTGAAAAATGAAGACATTTTAAAATGAAAACATTGGTAGAAATTGGCTGTGCTTCCAGTGATGCCCTTGGCTAAAAGTCGATGATTGAAAGGCAAGGGAGGAAACTGCATCTGAGCTTCCACTCCAAAACTAACTACTGATCTCTGTCCATCTTTCAGATTTGGATCAGAGAAAAAAAAAAAAAGTCTAGTGTAGCTGCTTACCACAATGGAGCTACACTAGGAGTCAATATAGCCTTATGCATGGGAGGCAGCTGGTAGAAGGATGCTTGATCTCCTGGGGAGACAGCAAAGACTGGGAAGAACCTGAGGAAATATGTAACTGTGAATAGGAGGGAAGCCGCTTGACAAGTGGCTTTTGAACATCTTCTGCACTGGGACAACTCCGTATGCAGCTTCACTAACCCAGCCACCATCAAAACAGCCTGAAACAAAGAAGGGAATGGTAAAATACAGACATTTAACCACCACTGCATCTGCATAAACAACACTTGCACCTAACCTTGGCAGGCTCACTTCATTACACTTTTCTGTTTGCATCTAAGATCTTGTAAAAAAAAAAAAAACAAAAACAAAAACAAAAAAACCCCCACTTGTTTAACCATCACACCCCAGACACATCTTGTACAAAAGGACACTGCTGGGTTCACTGGCTTTCTTGCTGGCTTCTTCAATTAGGCTCTCATTTTTTTTCTTGTGAACAGAGTAAATCAATTAGAGGGCAAAGAAATAGCCAAAATCTACCTAGATCTGCTTTGTTCCAATTTTATGCACATTCAGTATACATCTCAGCAGTACTCTGATTGTGTTTTAGCTATTACCTTGATTTTATTTCCCCAGGGAATATACTACCTTTCCAAAGGAAAGCTCTGTGCTGCTATTCACTGTTAAACATTTTTAGTGAAGAAAAATTAAAATACTCAATTCCACATTGCAGTGAGATCCATATTTAATTCTGAAGACCTCAATGAGACCAAACAACACAGTTTGGTGTCTTGCTAACCAGAAATCAGTTTAGGTATATGCTTTTTTTTTCAGATTTTGTTCATTGAAGGCCTTAAGAAACAGCTCTCACAATACCTGAGCATAGAGCAAGCCTGCAAAAAAGAAAAAGGAATACACATTGCACAAAAGATGATAGAACCCCAAATTTGCCTCAGCCTCAACTAGAACAGCACAACTGCTAGTCCCTCCTTTTGCAGCTATCTCTGAACACAACAGGGGAAGAAAAGAGTTATTCCTGAAAAGAAAAGAGAAAAGAATTGCAAGTCCTTAAGCTTTAGATGGATGAAAATATATTTATCATCATAATAAAATAACTCCCAGATGTGGGGAAGAAGGTGAGCAGAACTCACTCTTATCTAACACTTCTACTTTTAATAAATACAACATGTAGATTTTAGCTGGAACGTGGCATAAATTTTGTGTGATCAGCCCAAAGGACAAAGTAGGCTGCTTGGAACATTCCAGATTCCCCCCTTGTCAGGATAAGGAAAAAGTTGCCCTCAGCACTGAAAAATCCTGCGTGCACATTTCTGCAGATACTGAAAATACACAGACAGCTCACTTTCTCCACAATGAAGTTACAAAAAATAATCCTGAAATAGCCATAGTTGCTATTATTTCTAGAATGGGTACACAAAAAGCCTCCTGTGTACTTTCCGATGATATGGTATATGATAAAAAATGCATGGCTACTTTAACTACACTATTTTGATAAATAATTCTCATTACATAAGGATCCATATTCTGGGGAAAGCAATGCAAGCACTCTTGCTAATCAACTGCAGTTTGCAAATGTGCGCTAAATAGCTTCACACAATGCTTTGCACTTGAAGTCTTTGACACATTATCAAGATACACTGGCCAAGAAACTCTGATATGCTATCTTAATTACGAGAAAATGAGTTTTGAGAATGAAAACGAGCGATTGAGAACTGGGTTCCTGCAGCAAGAAGTCAGAGCAGCTGAGATCAGAAGTTACCGGCAGACTGGTTGGGCATTTCCGTTTTGTATATAAACAATTAGCTCCTCCTGCAGCACAAATTAATGGTAATGGAGGTGGCACTTGGCTGCCCAGGTTACCAATATACTCACTCCAGATTAAGTTTCTAAAATAGGATGACACATCAACTGAAGACCAGGTGGAGCCAAGTGAGAACCACTCCCATGGGCAGAAATAGTTCAGTTAGCAAAGTTTTATGACCCAAAGGCAAAAAGTTTATCTATCCTTTCCAGTTCACTGATGTCTAAATTCAGGCCAGCCATGCTTCTGGAGAAGGGACTGAAAAAATCTCAACCAAATCATTTTTTCCTCATTTAACCTTTCATCCTATTTTTGAAATAGGAGATCTGCATCACAGGTTACAAATGCATTAAGATTAGAAGTCTATACAATTATAATTTATCTAAATAAAAACATACGTACCCATCTTCTGGAACTATCAGAAGACTATAGGTTAGAGTACCAACATCATTAACTCTTTAACATCTGTATACTCTCACCTGCTGGCTTTCTTCCTTCATTCCATGGGGAGTCACCTAATTGCAGCTCACCTTGTACTCTGTAATCCTGCAAACATGAGCTTGCTTTTGTTTGGATATCTCCTAAGATCCCTAGAGGTCTTGTCTCTGGATTGAAGCAACAGACTAAGCCTACACCAAATACCACTGCAACACAACTCCCTGTATGGAGTTCATCAAGTCTTCCAGTAAAGACTTACTACATCAGTTCCAGAAGGTACCAAGCACAGTGTATGTTTCTGGTTAATAAGGTCACAAAAGAAACTAGGGAAGCAGTGTTCCACCCACAAAACACTTCAAAGAGTAGTATCAGTTTCCTTTAGGGGAAAAGGATGACACCACTGTTTGTCTTGTCACTGCACAATAGGTTCTTGCTGTTAATTAACCTTTGCCACCCTAGTAAGCACAATTTAAGTAAATACCTTTGGAGCTGTTCCTCTATCTATACTAAGTATACAATTTTCAGGGAGTTGACTTGTCATGTCAAAATAGTGTCTCTCATAGGAACATGCAGCTGTTGACTCTTGGCTGTTGACTACTTTGTCATCTTGACTGGTCATTTACCCCTTACCCAAAATGTAAGATGACACCAGGCCGGCTGAGTCATCTTCAAAAGTTCTGCACTAGCATAAACATCAGTGAACAATTGGTTCCTTCATGTCAAAATTAAAAATAACGAATGGTGCATACAACCTTAAAATTGTATACACTCCTGCACACACGTTAAACTGCCTGAGCAAACAAATTAGAAAGTAAAATCAGACATGTTGGTTTACTATAGCCCTGCAACTCCGCAAGAGAAAAGTTACATAAAAGGCCCAACCAAGCAGCAAATGAAGTCAAAATGCCCTTTGAAGTCTAAAGATCTCTCATTTATGCCTGAACATAGGGTAAAAAGTTGACAATTAATAGTTTCAGTACAGTTATTAGAAATAAGAGTACATAAAAGATGCAAAATTAGAAAAAATAAATTGTGTTTAAAAAACAATTGTATGTATGCAAGATTGACTACACTACCATGCAAGCACATTTGTCCAATTAAACTTGATTTTATTAAAGTAACTCCCTTTTCTTGCCACAGCTGCTGACAATAAAGACACCTCTTTCTAGAGTGATGACAATAACCATATGGCTTTAAACAAAGCTTATCTATTAGCACATTTATCTCAAGGTCCTCTACAAAAGCAATGGTCATCCAGCAAAGCATTTTTCAAACAAGCCACCTCTGTTACAGATGAGAAGAGCCAGAAGAGAGAAAATTTTATCTATTAGAAATACTGCATTTCAGTTGTTTTCTCATTCCATACGGAAAACAGACTAGAAAATCAGAAGCCTTCTGCAAAATGGAAGTCTTTTCAGGATAGAATAAAATGTGTGTTTTAAACACTGGGAAATAAAATGTAGGGCACGCTTTTCTTACCCTAAAGCAAGCCTTAGGAGCTTTTGCTTCAGCAGCATATGAAATTAGAAGGCTGGAACCCTTGTCTGCTGAGCAGAGGGAAGAGAGGAAAGCAGCCAGAAACCAGGCAGTTTTTCTAGGAAGAGAGCTTTCTAGTTTCCACCTTCTCCAAAGGACTTTCCACATTCTGCCTCTGCAGCACTTCCTACTAATAGAATATTCTAAGGTGGATTTCAATGCCATCTGGACAAAAAAACCAATTGTCTGTCTATTGGAAATAAGTAAATAATACCCCAAAATACAGACACAAATGACAAAGATGAGGGAGTGAGAGAAAAGAGGCAGAGAACAAGAGACTGGAGGACACAGGGCTGGGAATTCAAGACTTAAATAACACAAGCAAAATCCTTTCCAAATTCTACCCAAAGAGGAAACAGTGATGACCTGAGTCTGCTTCCTCCTTCATACCCCAGCGGAGCACTACTGAGCTGCCTGCAGTCAGCTGTCGCCTCTTTCTTGGGTTCCCCATTCCAGCTTTGCTGTCACACAGCAGCTCTTCAGGTTGCACTTTATGCCTCTGAAACTCAAAGGGAACAAGCTGAATTTGCAGAGAAACTTGGAAATTCAAGTGTTTCCCAGCACTCCTTCCCTCAGCAGAGCAGCAGTGGCACAGCCAAGCGGACAAGATTCCTGGACCCTGCCCTGGCTGGACATGAGCACAGAAGACTACTGCAAGTCCACACCAGGCTTTGAGGATTGCAGTGTGTCTAAGACATGAAATCAACCATTGATTTTCTTAACACAGAATGACTCCTCTCTCACCATACTTACACATACTGCACAGTGCACACAACAGAACGTTGAGTTTAGCATCACAGCTGTTAGTACAGGTGGATTTCCTGAGCTGTTCTTCTCATTTCAAGGTGGCTTTGGCTTGCAAGAGAAGGCAAACAAGCTGTCCTGCCATGGAGAAATGACTCCGTACACTAACAGCCAGCTGATGCTGCCCATGGGGCAGGACAGTTTGCCTGAGGACTTTTCTCCTGCATACCAAGAGGGGACACTACTACAGAGCTACACCAGATGTCAGCTGGACAGCAGGTCAAGAAGCCAAATAAGGCTGTGTGCCTCACCTGGGAGAAGAACATGGCTGTCCTGCTGACTCCTCTACCTCATGACATGGATAAAGGAGAAGTGAGGGAAGGGAGGAAATATAAACTGAGGCAAACAACTAGAAAATGTCAAAAGAAATAAGTGGCTCCATTGTGTACCCATGTATTTAATTTATTGTTGGAGCTATTAAACTTCAAGTAACACTTTCAAGCAGAGTGGATGTCTATTCATCAGCTGCAGATATTGCAAACTTCTGCCGAGCCAAAATGCAGTCTCTGCTAAGGATAATCTTACCTGTCTGGAAGAGGAAAAGACAAAATGCCTTCCTAACATTTATCTAGATTAAACAGATCAGAGGAGGTAAGGCCTGATGCAGTATTTTGACAGGATGAGAACTTGTTTGCTGAGGAACAAGCACTGATTAAATCTGAGATAATGTGTGCCATGAACATTAGTGCTAAGAAAACCAAAAAAGGGCAAAACACAGAACTGGCAGAATAAATGTGTGATTTTATTTACAAACACCCTATTTTTAGCACGTATCTAGGCTACTAAGCAGATTAGTAGCTTTCAGATTATATATTACACAAAATACGTGTCATGATTAGTTTGTACTGGATATGGAAAGAATGAGACAAAGGGAAGCTATGTTTAGTAACAGCTATGAAGTATGACAGGATAGTCCTCTGGGGCATCGTTATCAAAACTCCAGAATTTAGCAACAGCACATAGGATTTCTCTTAATTTTTTTTTAAGACATGTAATATGTATTCTTTAGAATTTTGATTGTATAATATTATTTCAAATGTGTGTGAGGGAAGAAAAACACAGTTCATGTTTTCAGATTGCCTTACACATAATAAAAGGTACCTAATAAGCATCTGCAACATCACCTTTCAGTTGCCCAGTTTGCCACAGAACCTGATATAAAATTTGAGTTTTTTTTCATAGAATCATAGAATCACCAAGGTTGGAAAAGACCTAAAAGATCACCCAGTCCAACCATTCACCTATTCCCAATAGCTCCCACTAAACCATGTCCCTCAACACAACATCCAGTCTTTCCTTGAACACCCCCAGGGTCGGTGACTCCACCACCTCCCTGGGCAGTCCGTTCCAGTGCCTGACCACCCTTTCTGAAAAGTAATACTTCCTCATGTCCAGCCTGAATCTCCCCTGCCGTAGCTTGAAGCCATTCCCCCTGGTCCTATCACTAATGACACGAGAGAAGAGGCCGACCCCCAGCTCACTACAACCTCCCTTCAGGAAGTTATAGAGAGCAATGAGGTCTCCCCTGAGCCTCCTCTTCTCCAGGCTGAACATTCCCAGCTCCTTCAGCCTCTCCTCATATGGCCTGTGTTCCAGACCCCTCACCAGCCTTTCCCCCCAGTCTTTACTAAAGCATGCAAAGGAAAATCTGTCATCAGGAAGACTAAAGCTAGAAAATTAGACTGAGGAGTCTGATGCAATTTAGAACTGAAATATCCAGTTGATATAATCTGCAGAACTCCCTTTTGCCAAAGGCAGAGATCTGTATCACTAGGTGTGTACCCTCCCAGGCAACTGTTTGAAATGGAGACTTGTTAAATGCTTAACCCTTTAATCCCCATGTGCCTACCAGACCCATCATTGCCAGAGTGCTGTCTGGAATAATGCAGCATCTCAGATGGGTGGATGAAAAGAAGCTGTGCGGGAAGGAAAAGCAACTAAAATGAAATAAACAACTAATGTTAAGCAAAAGACAAGGCTAAATAATACTTGATCCTGGAAGTCCAAGCAAGTAACTATTTACAGATGCTGGAAAATTACAAATCTTATCTATAAGAACACGTTTAATCTGTCCAAGACTTTGCCATGCTCCATCTTTCATAGAGCCCAATAGAGCTGAAGATAGGTAGAGGTCATTTGAACTGCAAAAAACAAACGGTGGTAAAAATAACAAAATTTCACTGAAATTAACATGTAATGACCAGCTTCCTTAACTTGTCTCCCTCAAGCAGTTCCTCAGGACTGAGAGCATCACTGCGGTGAAAGTCAGGAGTGCTCAACACATGGGGGCCTTGGAGAGGAAAGCTGCTTGTTTAAGAAACAGTTGCTCTCTTATTCAATGCTTAGAATTTAAACTGATTATCTTATAGAATCAGTAACACCACAAAAATTCTCATGTCCAAAATATTCTTAAATTGATTGTATTTATTCCTTCTTAGCTACCAGACATAGCATGGTAACAGAAGATCTGAAATAGGGAGAACTGATGCACCCACCAAGAGAGAGACCAAATGCAATGCAGAAAGCATGCTGCCAGAATATTCATGGTAATTTAATATCCAGCCTTGAACATTATCACTAGGATCAAATGCAGCAATTCATGAAAAACTGTAGAAGAAATAAAGATAAGTGCTACAAGCAACAAATTCAGTGCCTGGTTATGCAACATGCTAGCTAAGCACAGATGTCTCTTCTGAGAAAACACCACCCACACTATTCCAAACAACGTTTTTCAAGGACATTGCCAACTAAAGAAACACTTTTAAAAAAAATTCTAGCTACAAGCTTCATAAGCCATAACTCCTGGAAGGAGAAACACTAATGGAAGAATGGACACGCTTCTGTGTTCATTGGTTACTAATTTCTGCTACACATTTCTGTACCACATGCCTCACTGTCCTCTGTTCATTTACTGTGAATCTGCTGGACACAGAAAACAGACAAGCTTACAGAATTTAACCTAGAAAGTGAGATAAAAAACAACAGGTGACCGCAGCCACAGAGGGACCAAACTTCATCTGAACAATGACTACTTCAGGCTTTATTAATTTAAGAAAAGATTTCTCCATCTTTTAATTGAGAACTTTTACCAGCTTCAGCTGAAAGATGTCATGGTTTGTAGCACGAAACAACAGATGTGCTTAGAATAACAGGCTCAGATATTTCTGACTGATACTGCATGCAGAGAAATGCCAAATGACAGTAGGCTCACCCAGGTCTTGTCCCACAAAGCGCTGAGCCATCTGCACACATACAATGGGAGGGAGCACACTCAGCAATTCAAGGACTATCAGAACCAATACCAAATGAGTCTAGCACAATATTACTGAAAAATCACTGCTTTATTCAGTGCCAAGCTGCGGTGGCTTGCATGGCTACCCAGGGGAATGAAAAGCAGAGTGAAGGAAAGCATCTCCTATGTTCTCACCTCCGCTCTGGAGCCCTGACCTCAGCCTTCGTTGAGCCTCCCAGCTCAGGATCTGACAGACTGACATCCTCAAGTGCTGCACAACCAGGACTTCTGCAACCATCTTGTGCCATGTCACACTTTAATTCCTGTTTGAGCTAGAAAGCATCTTTCAGGAAATCATCCAATCTTGATTTGAATATCCAAACATGAAAGTTTAAGGACAGAACTAGATGCAAAATGTTTTGATTTCATCAAAATGTTTATAATCTCCTGTACTACAGATCAACAAAAATTGATCACTTCAAATTCCTTAAGCTCACCAAGTCAATATTTTTTTGGCTAAAAAATACTCCATTAAAATTTTTAAACACAGTTGTATTACACACTGTGCTGGTACATACTGAGAAAAACACATACATGCATGAGAGGCTTTATTAAACACATTAGCATCATCTTTCTTCCAACTGTGTGAGAGTTACCACCAAAAGTACCTCTCCTCTCTCCATTTAATTAGCTCCACAGTGCTGCTGTGGATTTTAAAACATAAGTTCTGAAAGAGCTTTACTTGTTTTTAAGTCTACCAGCATGTTAATCCAATATCAGTCTTTCTGTGTCACAGAGAACAGAAAGTGGGAGTTAGCAGCATTCTTATCTGCCCTCCCTCTTTTAACCGAGGCTTAGCCCAGGACTTTATTTTCACTCCTTACATTACCTCATCTGGTTAATCAAGTAGGTCCTTGGCCAGCCTTTGCTCTAACCAACCCCACTCACCGATCACCTGTGCTAATTTGCTGAAAGAGCTTCTGAGATTACAAGCAAGTATCACTCAGGAAGAAAAACATGCTGGTTCCATGGCAACATGAAAGTCAATGAGCCCACCTTGAAACCCACAAACAATGGTTCCTTTCAGAACACCGAGCAGAAGGGGGGGACGACTTTGTTTTATTGAGATGTTGGATTCTTTCAGATTATTTGCCAGCAAGTCCTTTTTTTCCAGAGAGAGAAAAAGAGAAAAGGCACACCATAAATTCTCCTTGCACAAGTTGATTTGATTTTTGGAACTTATCACCATCTACCATTGAACTTCCTCCTCCTCAATCCTGCCCAGAAATGAGCAGCACACAGCACAACGAAAGCCACTGCCAGTTGATTGAGGTTATACACATCTGCGATGGATGGCCAAGAATCCTGATCCCAGAACATTCAGGACAGAGGGATGGCCTCCAGGATGATATGCTATACTAAAAAAGAAAATGTGGAGAAACACTGGGGGGGAATATTAAAAAAAAAAAAAACAAAAAAAAAAAACAAAAAAAAAAAACAGGAAATTTAGGGGGACAGAAAAAATCCTATCCTTCCAAATTGATGGGAAACTGAGATTCACTGCATCTCCCAAAGCTGGTTCTGCCACAGCCACTAGAACGGGCTTCAGAATATTTACATACCTTTCAGTTTAAGTACATCAGGATCACAGCTGGCCATTGCAGTCAGCTTTGTGGTTTTGATTTTAGGTTTACAGTGCTGCTCTTTGAGGAGATTTTCCCTATTGTCTTTATTATCCTTGGGAGACCTCGTCTAGCACAACAACGTGCTCCACACCAAATCCCTCACGCAACTGCCATTTCAACTCACTAGAGAGCAGAGGCTCAATAAAGGAGAAAGCAGCGTCAGAGCCAAACTGAGAGGATGTGTCTTCAGTCCTGCTGCCTGGAATGGGCAGCCTTAGGATTGGCAGCTTTGGGAAAATCTGGAATGAAATCTGGAAGATGGCCCCATGGCCGTCTTTCCAGTCCCCACTGTAGCTTTGTAATGCAACTCACAGGCCATAGAACACAGGAAGCATTCACAGCAGTAAGGCCCACAGAGGCACTTCTTTCACAAAATGATAGCACTGCTCCCTCACCTCCTCCTCATCCACCTCCTTGGAGGTCGCTCCGGCTGTTCCTCAGGCTCACAGGTGCCCTGCCAACAGCTGTGCTCTGAGCAACCATCCATCACCCAAAGAGGTGGGTCATTCGTGTTATGCTGTCCTTAGCACAGATAAGACTTCTGTTATATCATCAATGGCCTGCCCAGCCCTAGCCACTGCAGCCTGCAGGCTGTGTGACACTTCTCCAGTCCAGGTGACAGGCCCTCATTCCCACTGCACAGCCTTTTGAAAGAATTAAGCCAGGGAATAAAACAGAGGATCCCAATAACACACACATTAAAATTTCCTGTTCCCTGGAACTGAAAATGCAAGAGTTGAAAGTACTTTGCACTGTCCAGTAAGAATGAGTCTCCTTGTCACAATTATTTTAGTAACTTCAGATAAAATACATTTGCTTTCCCAGATACGATTTTACTCATTAGCTCACAGCAGATGTGAATCCCAGAGCTGCAAGATTATAGCAGGCCTGTGCTTACAGATGGAGCTGGCCATTACCTTGCAGATTGTAATTACAGACAACAGCTGTCTCACCCACATTTTGAAGAGACCAGGTGCATTCTGCTGCTAAACCTATCTTAGTTAGGCTCCCTACACTCCTTTCTTGTCTAGCTCCTTTTTTATTTCAGCTACAAACACATGAGGAGAGAGCAAGCGTACACAAGACAGGGAGATTCTTGGTATAAATAAATAAATAAATAAATAAAAAAAAATCAGAAGTATTCAGCTTTTTTCAAGCTAATATTAGTGACCTGGAATATGTGAATAAGATCACTTTCTTTGAAAGGAAGATTCATCTGAACTCACAGCACAAGAAGCACAGAAAAACTTGTAGGACAACTGAATTGAAAAAAAAAAAAAATAAAAATCACTAAAATATATTGTCACAATGTACTTCTGAATTCTTTCATTGCTTAAAAGGCCCCCACAAAGAACTCCAAAGCCCTTCAAGACAGATTATATATGTTATCACATATCCTTAATCAGCTGCACACAACTGTACGTTGGCTGATGCTTCTCAGAGGGGCAGAAGACAGCAGCCCTTCAGCCATTCAGTCACTGGCACACAGGGAGCACAACAACTGCTTACAGACTTTCCCCTTTTGAAAGATCTCCCCAACCATTAAAGTTCTAAGGTACCTATCTCAAACAGAACACAGTAGTTACAAAAAATTTTTTCAAGCAGTTACTGTGGGGGAAATCATCAAAGCATGTCCTCCAGCTGAAAGAGTCCTAAACAGCAACAAACACAACTCGGAAAACAATGTTTTTCATCGAAGATACACTTAAGAAATCTTGAGCAGTCACACCCTAAGTGTCATTTACAAATGACACAATTAAGATCCTTCACAGCAGTCACTCTTCTTAAGGAAATGGATGCTCTACCCCCTGGCCAACATCGGTCCCAACAGCCACAGTGAGGTCCTGTCACTGAGGATGCCTACAACGCAACACAGGCACTGCATTATGCTCCAAAGGTTGCATACCAAGCAGCAGCAGGGAAAAACTGTACAGTTCTTCAGTTCCTGGCAGCATCCTGCTGGCAGCAACCTACTGAGTACCTCTGCCCTGTATCACCTACGAGATAAGGCACACAACACTATCTGGTTTCAGCAACACCGGACAGAAAAGCATGTTTGAGAGGCCCTCTTTGTTTGTACAGTACTCTGAGGTTAAAGCTTCTGCATCTTACTCATTTGCTTCAGGAACATTACTAATACAGCCTCAGTTGAAATCATTATGTCTTTGTCCTGACATGAAGTGATTGGAAAGTCGGTATCTCAAAGGAAGAAGGGGGGAGAGTGTGAATGTACACTGAACTATTTTTTCCACCTTACCCACCCACAATACACCAACCTGCACTCTGTAATTCTTCCTGTCTCTGAAACTTAAACAACAAAAATCAATGAAAAGATTTTGAAAGGATACAATTTATTTGGTAGTTCACTTAGAACAATGCTTAAAGAACTACGAAACTGGAGAAATCTTGTTCATCCAGGCTTGTCTCAGCCTGATACAACTGGAAACTGGAGCTAGGTTAGCTCTCAAATGTAAGGGACAAGACACAGCTGCTGCAATATTAGGAGCAGCTTCACTGTCACAGCTCTAGGAGACTTGGTCCCTTCACTCTGCTCAATCAATATAAGCATGAGCAAGTTTTTTTGAGGGGCTTCTGCACCGATATAGGCCAGATTTAGGGTTTGATCCAATAACCATTACTCACAATATTATCATCACATTATCATCACTTCCATATGAATTGCACAGGTCTGAAGGCCACTGCCCAAAGCCTCATTTCCACTCTCTTAGATCTCTCTCTTTTGTCATTCCTCATTCCCACTCTTTCACAGCGAGCACTCATGAGAGGCTAGTGGCAACGGCAGATCAGACTGCCAGCAGGGACCGGACTTCTGTCCAAACATGAAGATGATCCAGCTCACCTTGCAACCTCCTGATACAGCAGAGGAAAGGCAGTAAACCATGAATAGGATGCAGTAAGCCCCTGCTTAGGATGGATTAAGTACAATAAATTGCACTTCCTAGATGACAATAGATACAAGATTCAAATTTAAGAATTAAATTTTACACAGTTCCTTGACTTCGATGGGCTGAGCTCTTTGCAGGATTAGTCCTTTTCTTGCTGAGTGTATTGATAGGAGGGGCAGAATGTCTGACCTCACTGAAGACTTGCAAATACTTGCTAATCCTGCATTCACTGAAGTCAATGGAAACTTCTGGTTGACTCCAACAGAGGCAAGATCAGGCTTGTAATCCCAGTGTCCTCCTCAGGCACGACCAAATGCCATTTTTTCCAGAGACTGACTATAGATTGTATCTTATGGAGCATAAAATACTGGAAGATCTCTGCAAACATATTTCATTATAACAAGGTTAACGCTCTGAGCTCCTTGCTTTCTTTTACTCTCTCACAGGACAGAAGTCATTTTCTGCCCCACTCACTTGTTCTTGCACTTGTCTCACTGCTGTTCCCTAGCATATGGCATTTCCCATTCACCTCCTGCTCTAGCTCTGGAAAGGTCTGCAGTGACAGCTCAAGATCAGACCTACTTCACCTGAATCAGAATTACTTTCTTCTTGTACTAAGAAAAAAAGTTACATTTCATCTCAAACAGCACCAACAGCTATTCAGAGAAGGGAACAGAAGGTGGGTGTGACACTGGACAAAAGCACCCAGGTTGCTGCACTGACCCTGCAGTGCGCTGCCATGAGCTCACCATGCTATGTGAGGCAGCAGGCACTGCATCTATCTACTCCAGCCTAGTGGTCTCACAAGACTAAACTGTGGTGTGGAGAAAATACTGATGCTGCTTCAAGACTAGAGTCACTAGACTACATATGCTGCTCTTTCCATACAGAATTTTAACACAAAGATTGCATATGGTGAAAAGTCATTTTCCCAGAAACTATTAGCTACTAGACCATCAAAATCACCATCATAAAACAGTAAATAATTACACTGAGATTGATAAACTTCCTTGCCTCAGCTGTTGGATTTTAAGACAAGACTAAACACTTCTGTAAGTACTAGTAAACTTTCATCATTTGAGTACCTTTCTTGTTATTGTCAAGCCTATAAGCAAATAATCCTTCTGACTGAGCATATGGCAGGAGAACAGCAGCAGGGTGGGAGAGGAATTTAGCATGTCAGTACAGTTATGAAGAGGCCTCTCTCAAAAGGAAGGAACAGCCTGTCCTTTTAATGAAAGTTCCAAAAATGTCATTTTAAGAACAAAGTGCTCTGGCCTATAGTTCTACTTAACACCCTGCCTTTATAAGCAGATGTTTTAAAGGTCACATTAGGTCCTTTTTTAAACTAACACAAAAGAATAGTAATGTTTGTTCATTTCGCAACTGCATTTCTACAGCCAACACTTTAGCCCCCTACTAACCCTTAACCTGCTCATGGATCCGAAACATTTTAGATGCCAGTTGCAATCTGCAAGTCCCAGCCACTATGGAGGAGGATCAGGATAGGAAGCTTTTAAACAAGATGAACATCTGTAAGTTTATGGGACATGATAAATGCACCCATGGGCAGGGAGGAAGCTGGCTTATGTCACTGCAAGGCCAGGCCTGATCATCTCTGAATGGTGATCAGGATGGGTTCTTGAGGTCTGAGAGAAGTCATGTGTTGCTCTCATCTTTGAAACAGGCAAGAAAGAAGACATGGGGAAAACATCAATCAGCCTCACCTCAATCTGCAGCAGGCCAGAAGAACAAATCCTCCTGGAAACCATTTTCACACATGAAAAACAAGAACGTGATCAACAGCAGTTTGCACACATTTCTGAAGGGGCAGTGATGTTTAATCTTCCTGACAGCCTTTTACAATTAGATGACATGCTTGATGGATGAGGGGAAAAGTGGATGTTTAATATGACTTTAGCAAAGTGCTCAACATTTCCTGCCTAAACATTCTCATACGCAAACTGATTGATCACTGTGAGATGCACCGAAAAATGGTCCTACTAACAAGACTCAAGTGGGCCTTTTCAAATGAATTAAGTTTTGATATCTAAGTTTTACTACTAATATACATAAGAACACAAGCAAAGTCATCACAATCAAAGAAGTCAAAAACCACAGAGGATGGAAATCTTAGTTTAGAAACAAAGATTTTTATTAAAATCTTAAGACCTGGTGCAATCCAGCTCCAGCTGGGATGAAGGTACCCAGTACAAGCAGCAGACAGAACTCAGAAGTCTGAGTCCCTATCAGCTAGTCCAGAGATTTCAGTTCCTTGTTGTTTGAAGGCTAGTAAATAGTTTCACTAAAGAGTGAAACAATGGAATAGCAAAAGCTAGCAGAGGTGATTAACTTAAAAGTAGATAGAGTAAAAGAAACATGGGTCCTAATTCCGATTTCACATTACTTCAACCACTTCATATTACCACCACTATCAGAAGGGAAAACTAGCTGAGCAGGGAATTCACCCCAGACTTCCTGGGAGCTTGCACGTGTTTAAGACAAACTATAACTTCTCTGAAATTTAAGTGTAAAGGACTCTCTAAGACACGATACTTAGACGCCTCTTGCATAAATGGTATCTTCATTACACTTCGTAAAAATCCCCTGGTCAAAAGCACACACACTCCTCAACACATTGCTGGAGCACCACCACAAGAACATCCCACTCTTTGATTTTGCTGTACTGTTATGTACGGTAGAAGATGATCTTCAGCACTATCCGAATTCCTGGGCTGCATTAAAAGCTCTTCTCTACTTACTGTGTTCTGCTGCAGAAAAATACCTCAGATAAGTAGCAAAATTCCTTCCTCTCCTCTGCAAATGCCTTTCCTACCAGATGATTTCAGAATGGCAGCAGAAATAGTATCTCTGAATTCAGAGAATGCCACTGTAAGAAAAGAAATCAACATACAATGTAAGACTGAAGGGCAGTGTAAGTCATTGTCAGCACAAGCATGATGTAAACTTGTCCTGGCAAAACATCTCTCCATACACACCATCTGCTGAGATTCGGAGCTTAAATTATATTAAGAAAAATTATGTAATTTGACAAAGCCAATGGTCTTCCAACACTTACATCACTATTCCTATTGACAGCTACAGAGAGGAGTTAAATGGCTCACAGCTGCCCATCTCTTCTGCAAGCAAAGCTAGACTCTTTGGACTCCAGCTTGGCACTTTTATTACAACTCAAGGCTATTTATCTTGCAGTAGGCTATCTTCAAAGATTCCTCTTATGTCAACAATGAGAAACAAACGAGTTTTCAGAAAACAGGAACTGATCAGATGCAAACAATGATGAGAAAACATCTGGGAGGATATTATCTAAGGAGACCATACTCAGCAATTCACATTCATTCACAGAATAAGGTTATTCATTTCCCAACCACCCACAATTTGATTAGGACAACTCTGCCTTCGTTTGTACACGTATCCTTTCCTTAAAGAAATCTAATGGGTCTCTGTAAAGGACAGTAAATAGAGTTCTATCTTTCTCCAGTGAGGAATTTGAACAGTATGCTTAAGACAGTTCAAGATAATCATACCATCCCTGACATTTTAAACAGTGAAGACATTCCAGGCCCCATTAAATCACTAACTCTCCCCATCTAGCTCAGTGGCTGGAATACAAGAACGAGCTGTTCTGTGAATTCTTCCTAGTCCAAACACAGCACAAGAAGTCAAGCAATTGAAGCTAGAAGTCTAAGAATACAAGCAGACACTTGTCTTTTTGACAGCTTTTTGACCCTTACAGCATCCTCGACCACAGTATTCATTTAGAGCATATGCATTTAATTCTGATTTCACTAGGACAGCTGTGGAGTCTTATGGGTTGGTAACTTCCTCACAATCTCTTATGAATATATTTTCTCCCTACCAGTCAGATCACCCTTACTATATTCTCAAAAATGCAACAGACAGAGAAGGAGAGAGAAAATGCACACACCTAGCCACTTACTGCAGCTCTGAGAGAGAAATATTTAGATGGAGGCTTTGATCTAAAGCTCCACCTGATGCAAGCAGAGACTTCAAAGTTAACACAACTACAAACAGACTTGGTTCATTCTTGCTACTTCTGCCTCACGTTTCTTTGGACTTGTTATGACTCTGGCAGAAAGATGCTTAGAATCACTGCATGCATCTCAGCGCCGTAAGTTAATGTACAGTACTGACACTGTCCAGCATATAGTGAAAAAAAGTCTCCATCTTTCTCTGTACTGGACCACAGTTACACTCATTACATACAAACAGTACTGTGATTGATGGGTCATTTAAACTTACCAGAGATCAAACAATCTTTCATTAATATGAAGACTGATGTCTTTTCACCTGAGCAACTTCCCAGAGCTATACTCAGACCCTTTAAATTTAGTACAGGCAAATTTATCTCTTAGCAGATCTAAGTAACATACCAAACGTACGAGTCTGCCATTAGTGTAGGTCAGCAAAACCCCAAAATAGACAGAGGTAGCCAGCTCACAGCTTAGCTATCGTAAACTATCCCTCTCCAATTTTGCACTCTGTAAGGACTGTTAGAATACACAGAAACTGTAACAGCCAGAATATGGAGAACACTCAACTTCTCATATACCCATGCTAAGCTACGTTTCTAAGCAAAGCCCATCACTTACACTGTGCAGTAGATGCACACACTGACTCGGAACAACAGAAAAAAGATCTGTTTTAACACCCACATCATATAAATTTAATCCTGAAGATTTTGAGCATTCAGCAGTAAAACATCTGTTAGAAGTCTCTCTTCACTCAGAAGCTTCCAGCACTATTGGGAATCCGTTACCTCAACAATCCGAGTATTTTTCACCTTTGAAACACCTAGCTTTTGGCTCAAGTTTCTTTATAAAGTATAAAATTTCATTGTCAGCATCTCACCATTACAGATATTTCCATAAGGCAAACAGATTTCAGTTACCACTAACAGAAGACCTCCACTGGATATAAATTGACAACCAAGGAGAAGTCCAGTCTTAAATTCTTCCCATCCTCAAACCTCGAGCTCAAGCTCCCTTATTAAAAAAAAATTAAAAAAAAATAAAAAAAGGGGGGGAGGGAGGGGGGGCAATTAAAGCCCTTGAAACCATTAAGGTAGAAGTTATAAATTCACAGTTGCCAAATCCACAATCATCTTTTCCATGAGCTGTTTGATGACATTCTTTAGGAAGGATGTGGACACTGACTGGATTCCTGGCCTTGGCCCTGTCCAACACTTGTTTTGAGGGAGGGCAAAGGTCACTCAAAAACGGCTTTCAGTGGAGTGGGCTGGAATTTAGCTGGAAGGAGAAAGGAAAAAGACTCAGTCTGCTCATAGCTATTCCACAAATGCTGAGGTATATTAAACTCACCTGCAAAGTTTTAAAGATTAAAGTTGTTACTGAAGCCCAGTAGTGGCACTTGTAGTAAAAGTAAAATAGCTTTATCATTTCCATCACATCTCTCCATACATCTACTGTAAAGTCAGCCTCTCTTCTGTTCATTCACTGAGAAATCAACCTTACTTTCCCCTCACATAAGTGCTATACGATTTTCAACGCATTAACCAGAACAGGCTTTTCTCATGCAGTCCAGACCTGCACAATCAAGCTCATCCAAGAGAAGAATAAGAGAATGTAAGTAAGGAAGTATGTGGATGCTTTTCCCTAAGAAATTCAATCCCCTCCATGCCCTTTTTTCCCCCCCTTAAGAACAGAATTGCTAGAAATCTTACCACTACTGCTGAACCCTGACTTCTTAAGTCAGATATACAGTAGTCATAAACACAGGATCAGAAAACTTTCAAACAAACATTAGGAATAGTTTCCTCTTTCTACTTCTGATCTGTCCCACTGAGTTCAGGCAAACAACACACAGCACTGATATTGCACAAGAGCTGGAATGCAATATCCTGTGGTTCAGCAGGTGGTAGGATGACTCCTCACAGGCTCATTACTGCCTACAATGCCCATAGCCTTTTCTGGGTATTCAGTCCCACTTGCCACTGAAGAGAAGAGAGAGAGCAAGCTCTGGTTTTGGTATGATCCTCCAAGTTTGAGTAGCAAAGATGCATGGTATGCCATAAGGAAGTTAAAGTGGTACTTTGATCACTCTCCAAAAAAAAAAAAAAAAAAAAAAAAAAGTCACTACTTAACTGGAAGATTTCTGTCAGTTTCTGTATTTGGTCAGTTTCTGTATTTGCTATATGGCTGATAAAAAAAAAAAAACCACAGACTATCTGCTCGAGGGCTTCTTACGGGAATTTACAGTCACTGCTCATCCCCCTTTTGAACACTGCTGGTGTCTACTGTTTTAGGAGTAAGACTTGCACTAGCTTCTGTTCACACAGCATACAAGAAGGAGAGTACAGAAGAAGAGTTGTTTTCCTTATAGCCAAGGGCAACTTGGTGCTAAATCAGCACAATACTTCTAAACAAAACGCCATGAAGTTATGCCTGAAATATATCCGGCTTTCTATTTCACACATTTTGGTGCTGTAGAAATACCAAAAGCAATTGCAGTGCCATAGTGCAATGTTTTTATCTTCCTGAAAAATAACTACTAAAGGAAAATGTTTCAAGTTCTCCAGTTCACAAACTTCAACAAGATTGGTCCTATCCTCTTGCTAGCATGTAATAGAACCATTACCAAATTAAGAGGGGAAGGAAATTAACATAATTGGTAGTAAGTATTAAAATACTCTTAGTGACTTGAAGCCTGCAGCTTGGTGTTTATCAGCTTCCTAGTGTAGGTATCACACAACAGCGCAGTGGGATAGCAGAATCACTCAGACTACAGAGGAACATCATTGTTTATATATTTTCCTTACAAGGCCAACAAATACAGACTGATCAAATACTCTACACCAATATGAAACACCAATATTCTTACATACAGCCAAGTATTTGACTGTTTTCTTAAAGGTTAAAAAAAAAAGAACTCACAGAAAGGAGTAGCAAAGCGTCAGCCACTAAATCTCTCCTTCAAATTACTAAGAGCAAAATGATTTCTCATTAGTTCTGGCTTAAAAATTACTTCTGAATTCATCACTGAGTACAAATCCTCACAGTTTGAAAACTGATCATTAATTTATTCCCGTAAGAGTGATCAAATATTTTTAAAAGTACTTCAGGACTTCAGATAGATGTGTTTAAATTTACTTTGTTAAGTAAATATAGACCCTTGCCTTTGTATGCAACAGTGTATGTATCTCACAGGAAAGCTGCAGCTTTTAGCACCTAACCCATCAGAAATCCTCACCACAGCACAACAATGTTGTCATAAGAAGCTTCCACAGAAAACAGTGACAGAACAGGCAGGACTGGGAACACGCAGGAAGCACCCCTCTCTCTCTCCCCTCTCCTGAACTATTAGAGATCCAGCGACTTACCCTTTGTTTCAGATGAGATAAAAAAAACAACTAAAGTCCTGGCACCTGGTGGCCATTAGGAAATGGAAGTTATTTGGGTTACTAGATACTGTCCTGGTCATATTTCAACACAAACAATTAGATTTGACCTTAAAATTACCGCTGTTTCAAGGAAAGTCATGTGTTCTTCTGCCCATCCAAAGATACCGTGCAACATTTGTCGGCATGCTGCAAAACAGAGCAGTAACACTGCAAAGATCTGGCATGCTGCCCTCCACAGAAAATGACACTTGCTTCATCTATCTGTTACCTGAAATTGCTACATTAGGGTTTGCTACCTGAAAAACCGTACAGAACCCTCAGTCCATAATGATGGTATGTGAAGAAGCTGCATATTCAAAAACAGAACCCACAGAAATAATTTACATGGATGAAATCCTTAGAAGTTTCCTTTTCATTATTGCAAGGAAAAAGGAAAACAGCAGTACCATGTTACTACCATGCTCCCTTTTCTGTGGATCTTTCACATACTGCCCATCCACATGTCAGCTCACAGGAGTGCTTGTGATTGCATCTTTGAGTCAGAGGCATGCATATATGGTCTTCTGCCAGTCAGTCACCTGGCTTATCCTTCTTAATGTTTTTTTTTTTTTTTTTTTTTTTTTTGCCATAGAAGGGCTCTGGTTGGTAATAGTCATTCCCAGAGTCATGCACCAGTTAAATGAATAAATTACCTCATAACTAGATTGGATAAATATTCTCTCCTCCAACCTCCTTCCAGACATTCAAGGATTTCATATGAGACTTTGAATAATTAATCTGGATAGGATGTCAAACTTACACCAAGAACTATTTCAAACTGCTCTTACTGCCATTTGAGATTTCCAATAAGTCAGAACTAAGCAATTGCTGCACATAAACACACACCCACACACATTTTTACTTCCATCAAGTATAATAGCTTTGGATAATCTTAATCTTCCTCAAGGATTATGACCCTAATTAGTTTCTCCATTTGTTAGAGACATGTGTATTGTCCCCAGAGCGTACACTGAGATGTATTTTCTGGCTTGAGCAGGTTTCCTGTATTTTTTTCTGGCTGCACACAGGAACATTTCTCCTGAAGATATGAAGTAATTTCATGTTCTCCGGAAGACTTGCACTTCTACTGCTGCAATGAAGAGGAGAGAATGATCCCTCCGGATAACTGATCATTGACTCAAAAGATTTATGACCTGAGCTGTCACACCAACAATCTGCTTAACAATAAAATGCTGTTGCAGAAAGGTTCCTTATTTATGGTCTCTATTTACACCCAGCCACACAAAGCCCAGCTGTGCTCTGAGCTCACAGGACCCGCTGCTGCTTCGGAGTAAGACTGAGGAGAAAGAACAGTTTGTGAAGAAGTGACAGATGTTCTCAGGGCTTTCCTCAGCACCTTCACACTGCACTATGGGATTGTAAATTAAAATCATGCCCCAACCTTCACATCTACACTCAGCAAAACATTTAGCTCAGGCATCATCTGAGTTTTAAGTGGCAAGAGATCAGAGTATCCAAGAAAGCAATGCATATACAGCGCTGTGGACAGCAGCAGTGAGATTCTGCAAAGTTTTCTATGCATCTGGAAGACTACAGATCTTCTGGAGTATTTTAATTCTGACTTCACCTGTAAGAGTACAGTGGGGTCATGGCCTGGTGACTGAAGTTCACAGGTGCCAGCATTGCAAGAGCAGTAATGAAAATGAGAGAAAGTAACAACTTCTCATGGTGACATTTCAGAATTTTTTCTTAAATATCTGCACAGTCATATTTAAACCTCACAAGTTCTTTACACAGTTGACAAAAAAATCGTGATCTGAAGAGTATCTTTAAAACGTAAAATCTCAATAAAACTACATGCTTGAGATTTCTGATAAATGTTACATTTCCTTCTTTTAGCCACAAGAAGTCACAGCTATCTACACTCCCACATCAATCACACAGGCTATGATGGGTACAAGACCTAGAGCTGCAGTGGGAGAAATACACCCAGAGCCGAGTTCAACCCATGAACTGATCCAAACATCAACTTCCTAGAGCCCCTCCTGGAGGCAAACAACTTCAAACCATAGAACAGGGGTGGTACATTGCACATCCTGACACCCCACAGATTCCTGTGGTACAGAATACATTAATCAGGGCAAAAGGTTATTTTCCAGCAAAGTTTGTAGATTAAATTCCATAGAAAACCAAACAAAAGGCTACACGAGCACTCACAAGCAGTGAGTTCAGAAGTATTTCATTCCTGATTTTCCAGAATTGCCCTAACACTGGCAGCTTATACAGCACGGATGTGTAGCAAACAAGGCTAAATTAACCAGTATCAAATTTCAGTCAGACATACTGACCCAACAAGGATTTAAAGACTTTTCATCCAAATGAATTTAGGGTTTAAAACCTTTGCTAACAGAACAGAAAGTATCACTGAGAACACTAATGCATTTTAGTTGATTGCTTTTAAGTATGCAGGCTGGCAAAGAGGCACAATAGGCGAATAAAGGGTGCACAAGGAAGTTGTCTTAAGGTATAAGTGGTCTAACTTATTTCAATTTAGATCAGCTACAGAAACATTCCTTGCCTCATACTGAAAAAAGCACCTTGCATTTGCTATGGTGGAGTTGTAGACATTCACACCAAACCACAACAAGGAACACAACAGGGCTGTTGAGGAGCTGCCTCAATAATAAAATTATCCTCTCCATCATACAAATGCTCCCATCCATGGTGCAGGGACAGCCTCCTGTCCAGAAACAGCAACACTGAACAGGATTTCAGGCACCTCCTCTGCAGGCTTCCTTACTCCATTTTAACAGCCTTTCTCCTCCCACAAAAACACCAGTGCATGCAAAGACACTTAAAAATACTTAAAAAGAACATAATCTATCAACATCTTTTTAAAAGCTGAACTTTGTTCTCAACACTTAACCATGTTCATTGCGCATCAAATATGATTTAAAACAGAACACTCTGTAGGCCAGAGAAATGATTTTCTACTCTTCCGTCCAGCCAGAGATCCTAATTTCAACAGCCCCAGTGTCAACTGCTTCACACAAAGATCCAAGAAGTCCCACAGCTGACAGATCTGAAATCATACAGTCACAGGGAATCCATCTCCCAACCTCCCAGTGCTGCTGAAGGCAAACATCCAGATGTTGCATAACAGTCCCCTAAAAATCAAGCACCTGACTTTAAGGTATGAAAGAAAAACTGATGCTTTTCAGTTTGTTTTGTTTCTCTCATTTTTTTACCTAACATGTTGGAACAGAAGAGATTTTATTTTAAATCAGAATGGTTGTTCTCATTCTACCATGATTCCTTGACAAGCTCAAGCAGTGAGCCCAAGATAACTTCCTGGGATTCTAAGCCAAGAGCAAGGTCTGCACCTCGGCCACAGCAACCCCCATTATCAATACAATCTGTAGGATATAAGGATAGAGCACAGCCTACAGAAACAGGCTTGGGGGTACTGGACATGAGCCAGCAGTGTGCCCTTGCAGCCCAGAAAGGTAACCACATCCTGGGCTGCAACAAAAGTGTGGCCAGAAGGACAAGGAAGATGAACCTCTGTGCTGTGAGACCTCACCTGGTGTGCAGCATCCACACGTGGAGTCCTCCAGCACAGGAGAGATACAGACCTGTTGGAGTGTGTCCAGAGGAGGGCCACAAGATTGATCTGAGGAATGAAACATCTCCCGGAAAGGACAGGCTGACAGCTGGGCTGTGCAGCATGGATAAGGGAAGGGTGAGAGTGGCCTGACAGTATCTAAGGTGGGGCCATAAGAAAGAAGGGGACAGACTCTTTAGCAGGGTGCGCTGTGACAGGACAAGAGGAAAAGGTTTCAAACAAAGAGGAGAGATTTAATTGGATGTAAGGAAGTTTATGATAAGGGCAGAACAGGCTGCCCAGAGATGTAGATGCCCTGTCCCTGGAGACACTCAAGGTCAGGCAGGACCAGGCTCTGAGCACCCTGAAGCAGAACACTCCCTGTCTATCACAAGGGCATTTGATTAGATGTCCTTTGATCATCCTTCGCAACTCAAAAATTTTTAATGATCTTCCAGAGTTTAGGATCGGATTTTCTAAGTAAAAAAAAGAAAAAGCAAATTCTGTGGGATTTTCAGAGATTGGCATGATTTACATTTTTTAACCCTTCAGAAAAAAACCCACTCATGCCATTGTTAAAAACATAGCATTCTAAGGCAAGCACAATTAAGACTCATAGAATCTTCAGGGCTATTAAATCTAATTCTCTTGTAAACCTTTAAAAACCTGCCATCACTTGTTTTTTGATAATATAAAAAGTTTTTATTTACATTATGCTATTAGAACAATAACACCAGCTTTTTTCTGTTGCTTTACACTGATGCCATGTTTAATATAATACAGGATTTCATATAATCCTGATTTTTAATCACCACTATTGACCTCAGTGGAACATACATACAGGGACGTACAACATTTAGGGGGCAGTTCTATGAGGTAACTTTCTCAATGTTGCATTCGGATCAATTTTTATAAAATATATGTTTGGTATGAAATTCTCATGATTCTCCATTCATAAGTATTAGAAGAGTTGGTCAATTGTTCATGAAAATAAAGGAAACAATACTTGTGTCATCTTTAGAAACCAAAACAAATGTACAAAAAAACAACATATAGCCCACCCCACTAAACCTCTTCCAGTGTTACCAACAGCTACTTTTCTTGAAGCAAACCTGCCCCCTTCAACCAGTTCTCTCTACTATGAAGGTTAAGTATCTTGCCATTCTTTACCTTCTTTCAGCATGAAACATGGACATACAGAACACCAGGAATACACACATTCACTTTACACACACAGCACAATATGGAACAAGAAAGTCCCATGAAATCATTCACCAAGCCACACTGAAAATATAAACCAATCCCTGAGCTACTACCCAGAGTGCTGCTGCCATACTCATAACACTGCTGGCAGAGCCAGTACTCTGCATTGGTGTCCTTCTACCATCACACAGCAACCAGCAGCTTTGGGCTTACCAAGAACAGAGACTCCAGCAGATATGAACACAGCATTATAGTAAGTTTCACAGCGCTGCCAAATATTTGAATGCTTTGTAGCAGTTTCGTTTCACAGAAAAAGTCTGGCTTGAAATAGAATTATTTTCCAGTGGCAGCCCTACGATGAACTTGCTTAATTGTAGCAAGTTACTTCTCTTCTGCAACTTCCAGATACTTCATGTTCCTCTGATACAGTGCCAGGTAATATCCAAATAATCCAATATAGGATGTAGCTGACAGTCAATACATGAGGAAATAAGAATCACTCATGTCAGACAATGAATAAAATTCCTAAAGAAATGCAGTGCAGTCAGCTCAATGAGGCACTCAGTGAAGTCCTAGGTAAGGTGCAGGCACAATTATTGCTATAAGAACAAGAGCACAGACTACACCACAGAACAGTTAAGTGCCTGTTGTTGTGGTAGCGTGATTATTTTTTTTTTCCTACCTTTCTTATATCTGTATCCAACTTTTAAGGATATTATAATGCCTCTTTCACTACCCACCTATAACAGAGGAAAGAAAAAAAAGCAGCCGTTTCCATTATCTGAAAACTCACAACATTCTTCATAAAGATTAACAGCACTGTCACCCTTTCATTACAAAAATGCACAGCTAAGGAAGCACTGCACAACAGAGATGTAAGCGCTGCTGGGCTGCAGAAGGGCCCCTGCAGACAAGCATGCTGTGGAGCTAGCCTGTACCTGCGTCTCACTGCACATTCCTCCCTCAAAGGAATTCAGAGCTGAAAGCCGGTACCCCTCTGCCCTCCTGTGTGTGAGCTCACAGCACCGGAATGAAGAGGAGGAAAAGACCATTCTCACCGGAATTTCTTTAATGGGAATTACTAGTGCTCATCTCAGTGCTGGAGTGATTTTGTCCAGTCATTCTTAAGCACAGAGAACACATCTATAACTATTCAGCAAGATTAATTCCTGGTAAATTCAGTGATAACATAAACAACATCAGTAGGCTGACAGTCTTCTGTCATAAAACAGTCATTCCAGATCTGGACAGTAGCATAATGAAAATTAAAATAATTCAATTTCCTTTCCCTTTGTTTCACAGCTAGAAAATAACAAACAGGGTAAAAAAAAAATCTGGGGAGTTACAGCCAATAACTGAATATTGCTGTTGAGAACAACTTGCATGAAAATTATTTAATTCTTATTACTGAATTTCAAATTTTATTTTCCTTTTTAAAATAAAACTTCCTGAAATTTGTTCAGCATTTACTGCTTTCAGTACCAAATTTATGTTCGAGGGAAAAAAAAAAAAACACCTATCATTCACAAATCACATCACCTTTTTGTATGTTTTTAACACAGTATTCATTTACTCCTATCCAGGATGCTTGGCAAACAATGCAGCTTGCTGTTTCATAAAGTATCCCTGAATAGAGTTGAAGAGTCATAGTAACACTGAAAGTCTGATAAAGACATTCATTATGTCTGCTCTGCCAGTCAGACCACAGCTGAGATAACACAGCTTTCTAACATGTGCCACTCCTCTCTGAACCACATGCAGAACTTGGCTGGCTAGTGTGAAGCTGAAAGATGAAATCCAACAAGACCTTGGAAAACTCCCACCATCACATTAGTGCATGGAAGAAAATTGAACTGGACAGTGTTTCTAAACAACCACAATCGACTTCTTACATGTCCATGCGGTACTGGTTACAAGCGCAACCCTTCCAGCTCCAAAGGCAGGCTGCACAAGCCTTCCACTCACAGAGGGCCCTAGGGCACACAAAGCACTGCCAATTATGGTCCGACTGTTCAAAGAACCATGCTACCTAACAGACCGGGGTCATTATGCAAAAAGCCATTTGCATTTCCTGGCTGGAACTTCTGTTGGCTAAGCAGAGAACAAGGAGTTCAGCCCTAATGCTGATTTGCCGCCCATGTCTGGGCAAAACTGCATTCACACATGGAAGGCAGCAGTACCATGTAAGCTGCCACAGAACAATGCGGGCAGGCACAGCTGAAGGATACCTGCAAAGTACTCAGAATCACAATTGAAAGACAGCAACAGAACCAGTGCTTAAGTATTTAAAACTTAAGGCTATGATATTTTACTTTATACTTACGTAAGGGAAACATGCATGTGTGTCTGTGATATACGAACTCTAGAAAAAGGATGAAACAGACAAATATTTTAACTGTTAGCAGAACTTCCATTCCAGGACTCGTTCTAGCCTGCCATTCTGCAGCCCACTTCATCTCTGAAGAGCCTTCCCACAAGCTCAGGTGATTTTCTGCTGCTTGCTTGAGACACAGAAGGCCCTCAGTTCCCAGACACCCTGCTGAGGGTTCTCAACATTCCACATGCTTCAGGGCCAACACATCAACATAGAAATTGTACCACTAAGAGGTATTAGGTTGAACCACAGTTCGGAGCTCACTCTAATTATCTAGTCAGATTTTAGTTTAACACTAACAAGATTATAGATTCGCAGAGATTAATCTTGTTAAGAATACCACAGAGAAAACCATATAATCACTACCTTGGAGAGATCAGCTGAAGTATTCTGTTTATGGTCACCAACACATTTAGCTTCAAAACCTCTCAGGAGCTTAAAGAACATTCCTGGTATCTACTTGTGGTAAAAGCAGGCTTTGGATCTGGCATTTACTTTGGTAACTAGAATACTTTACCCCTATTACCATGTGGTTAGAGAGCTTCTCTTCACCCCAATTCACATCTTTTCTCTCTTCTTATTAAGCCTACACCTTTCCAAGTAACAGAAAAAATCCCAGTACCACTCAGAGGAGATTCCATAAACAGTTTCCAGCTGAAACCCAAACTACTTTATTAGGTTAAAAAATGTAGTACTCTTCCTTATCAAAAACGATCACATAGCTCACAAGAAGACAGACCCATTAAATCTGTGTTTCAGATGAAAATAGATTAAAAACCTTTTACTAAATGAAGAACCAACTAGTTTGCATTACATCTATTCCCCCAGCAAATCAAAGGAAAAAAGCACGTGTATTCCAAAAGAAAGCAGGAAAGTAAGCAGCTCACTTTCAGCACCCAAAGCTAGCTACAGCTCATCACTGCCATGACTGTGAGACAGTCTTACCACACTTCAATTCTTTCTTACAAAGGACAGAAAAGTCAGCTCTGCGCAGAGCACTACACGCTAGGCAATGCAGAACTTGCCAACTGCACTTCCCAGCTAAATCCACGCTTCACTTAACTGCAGTTCATGTAGAGAATGTTTACAAGGATATATTAATTTTGAAGATAATGCTCACACTTTTCAACCCTTCAAGCATACTTTGTTGATAGTCTACAACCTCACATGGAGGGCTGAAGCTGAAAGCCTACAGGCTCCTTTTATGGAAGTGTCTGAAGACTTCTATGAATTCTTAATTTTACAAGCTTCCTTTTTGCCAAATGTTTCTGCTCCTGCAGGCTACGTTCTTCTAGCTGTTACACCCTGCTGTGCGAACAGGTTTAATCATCAAAGTAAAACGCAATGATTCACCTTCCTATTGTTCTGATGAGTTCACACTACAGTGGTTGCAATAATTCCAAACTGCTTTCAAAATGTATGTATTGTACTGAGCAAATGATTTCTATACATTCCTTCACAGCAATATTTCAACCAATTTAATGAGAACAGTTACAACTATTAAACGGTTCTGTACCTCTTTGAGAAAGTCATGTAATTACTCCTTGTGTTAATTAATTTAACTTTGTTACAGTAATGAGTATTCAGAGTTCTTTTAATAAGCATAATAACATTTGTGAGGCCATTCTTTAACTGCACTTTCATCTTTTTTTAAAATGCATTTTTCCTCTCTTCTGCTACTTCTATGGAAATGGGAACACGACAAATATGAAAGCCATAGGAAAGGGAAACACAACTCATTTCTTACAGAATCCTTGACTAATGTGTTACCTTCTCTGGCAGTTCACAATTATCATCTAGGTATTGCATCTAGACTTTTACCTGCATTATATATCAGACCAAGGTCTTGCTAAGTGTTGAAGATTGTTTGTTTCTATTGATAATGGGTAAAGTCGTACCCACATGGCACAACCCTCAAACAGATTCGTGCAACAGAGATCCCTAGGTAACAGGCGCTGACATGTCCTCACTGCTGCTAAGCGAGGCATCAGAAAAAGCACTGCAAGATTAATGCCAGGAAATATACTGGCAGCCTCTCAAGACTATGAGGAGAGAGAGAAGAGAACATAAGAGCACAGTGAGGCAAGGGCTTGTGATGGAAAGTACAGAAGGTTCCTGCTGAGGAGAAGTAAGCAGACCAGTGGGCAAATCAAGCAAATGTGGAACAGAGCAGCTACTGACACCTCCTTGGACTGAGACAATCAGACCAACCTATTGCACAGGGCTGATCTTCTCACTATCAAGGTAATTGAATGAGTACAGACCAAGTAAACTGGATGGTGCTGGTTTAGTGGTCTGGTGAGGCTGACCCAACTAAAGACAGAGTCCTGCAGAGGCAACAAGAAGGTGGCAAGCTAGTACAGACCACAGGGATTACTACAGCTATGTACCTGTCTGGAGGAAGAGTAGAATCAGAGGGTGAGTTCAGTCTCCTCCGACCAGCAGGAACTGTGGGGGGAAAAAAAAAAAAAAAAAAAGCGCAAAGGGTCCAGGGGAGCAGATCTATGGAACAGACCCTTTGATTTTATGTTAGTTCCTCCTCTTTTGGTTTCCTTAGACCTGTGGAAAGAAGCTATTCTGAAAATACGACTTTGAACACAAATAATATCATTGACATCAACACCTTCTATGATTTTGTTGCATACAGCTACCAGAAACTATAGTAACAACTTCCATATGGATCAGGCTATCACTGAAAGGGAAAAAAAAGAGCTGACCTGCAGGAAATCTGTGCAAAAAAAAAAACAGGAACAGATAGTTTGATTTCTCCAAGCATTTTCAGTTTTCTTGGCCGGACCTTCAAACACTCTTTTTGCAAGCATCAGGTAGTAAACCTGATTGCTACCTCACCTGCTATTTCTTGTTAGGTAAGCAAGCCGAAAGATATCAAGTTCAGTCTGCTTTTACAGTTTTCTCAGGAGAGCAAGGGTCTTCGTGGGGATATTTTGAGAGAAAGAAAAAGTTAATCATGTTAGTTGCTGACTCCTGTCTCACAGACTTGCCCTTCTCCAATATCACTGCAGACATTAACAAGACAAAACCAAGTTCAACTGCATTTCACAAATACCCTCTAAGAAGAATCTGTTGCCTTCCAATCCCTCTGTTAGAACAACTCCTTCCACAGGAGTGGAACATACAAGCTTGAATTTTACTTCTGAGCAGAGAAAGCAGTCCAGTATTCGAGAACTTGAGAACTATTCACTAAAGTTCCCTAAAAATTCTTAATTCTCCTGTCACTGTTATAACATTTAAGCAGACACAGGTGTTACCAATCTCCCTTTAGTTGCTGTTTAGGCCATAAGCTAATTCAAAAGTTAATTCAAAGTTATCGTCCACAGAGAGACACACGAACCCAGTGAGGAAGAGCGCAGGTCAAATACACCAGCAACTCTGACAAAGCCACCACCCTTTTGCTGTCACAACTTCTGGTAATCTGTAGCATTCTCATAACATCTGTAAGCATCAGCTCTTACTGCAGTTACCTCAGGAAGAAGAATTAGGAAGGAGTTCAGGTACCACACCCCCACTCACCTGGAGAGAGTTTTCCTTCAAATCTGACATACCTTGGCAAAGGCTAGACAAGTAACAGTATGATATCTGCTTCACATAGAACAAATCACCGCTTTTTTTTCCCCCGCTATAGAAACACGAATTAGCAGACATATTACTATTAGGAAAATGGGTATTTTGCAAAGGTCATTCCCCATACAATACAAAGTCTTTGCCAAAGAAGTGCCTCTAAACCCATACACTCTTACTGATAACAGGCTGCCTTATCTAGTAGGGAAATCTTGAGGTTTAGAAGGCTGAAAAAATTTAAAAAAAAGATCAAAAATCCCTTGTCACAATTTCTTTAATTCCATAGGCCTCTTCCTTACATAAGCAAACATATTACAGACATCACTGCATTCTTTACAAAGCTCAAAGCTAAAGATATTATAACTGTAAGAAGACAAATAACAGAAGGCTTACATATCTATGAATGCAGATCAAAACGGCAGAGAAACATGAAAAAAAAAACACACTTAGAAAGAGATTTTAATGGAGAAAATCATATTTTCAGAAATTTTGTTGTATAAAGTGGAGTGATGAGAGTTGCAACTGTTTTTAAATACCCAGTTAAACAGCCATTTCTTGTCACTCAGATCTCTAGGATTGAATTTATCCTCATCATAAGGCCTGAACTGAAAAGAACAAGTTTGGTTCAATTAAGCAAGTCCAGTACATATTAAATGAAAATATATTAAGAAATAGGTGAAGATATATTAAGCCCTAGATGAAGAATCATGCAGAAAGCCTAGAGTACATTAGGAGAAGAAAAACAGGATGACTTGGGCTACTTATTTACTGTAAGCTAGCTCAGCTTCAGTCATTCAAAACTAAGCAAACTGTCCAGAACTGGTTTTACCAAGCAGTTTTTATTTACCTTGCTTGGATACTTCCAAATGAGCTTAACGTACTGTTGAACAAGACATTAAACAGCAGAAAAAGAGCCATCTCTAGTTAATCAGCACATTCACTATCAAAGACAAAAAAAAAAAAAAAAAAAAAGATTTGAAATAGCAGCAGTACCATATGAAGCCCAAACTCATAAAAGATAACTTATCTAAAAGCTCCAGAAGTACCTCCCTCACAAGAAGAGGATCACAGAAGTTCCTTGGGCTATCACATCAATAACAGCACACATTCCAGGTGTGTGCAAGTAGCTAAAGAGTAAGAAAAAGAATATAAATAAAAAGTTATCTCACCTCTATGCTATATATGCTTTCAAATAGGCATAGAACAGCTGCTGCAACTATTGGCATGAGGAAACTTCTTTGAGAACTTTACAAGATGAGAAACTCACATTTCACTACAGGAGACCACCTCTAACCATTACCACCACCCCCTACCTTTCATTTATAACAGGACATCCCAGAAATACCAATACAACTAGTTACAACACAGGCCTAATTTTATACTGCTATTCAGTATTAGTCACCATTTAGAACTACATTTATAACCCCCCCACCCACCTCAAAAGAAAAAAAAGATCCAACAAAAAAATTAAGCTTGATACAGTAATACTACAACACTATAGAAAGCACAGCAATAATAGCAGGGTAAAAAAATTCTTTAGTTACAGCAAATAAGAACAAGTTCAAAGGCAGCAGCTATGAATACAGAAATTAAGGAAAAAAGCTGCTTATCTTCAGAAAGCCTCAGGTAGGCAGGAATCTCCAGTGAGATCCCCTCACCTCCACTGCCAACATATAAATGAGGGCTGGGAAGGGGTGGATCCTGGCTCCACCCCTTCTGATCACTCAGGTACATTCCATGCACCTGAGCTCCCCCGGGTTGGCCCTCCCTTCCCACCAGGTGCTCAATCACTGCTTCAAGCTGACTTAGTAATTCTGCTGCCATAGGCTTTTAAATCCTGTTCTTACAAATGTAAGTCTCTGTTACACTTGTAACAGAGACTTCTGAGACAAAGCCATCTTTGGTACGGCTTTATTGAAGATGCTGGCCACTGCCTACTTCTCATAACGTTCCAGATGAATGCTCAGCAAATTGCTGCAGCATTTATGAAGTTTCATGACTGAAATCAGATCGGCTGAAGGAAAGAAAAGGGAAACAGTTGTAAGCCACATCACCTTCAACGAGGAGTGCTTCAGCTGTTGACCATTTCTGAATAACGTGGAGGAAGACGCCATCTTTATCAATCTAAAATCTTAAGCTCATTCTGTTAACGCTGTATTTCACAACACTCAAATCATAGTGAGGACTGCTTGGGAATCCTACAGAGATTCTTACCTTTTGGAAAAAAAATCTGCTTACTGCAAAAGCAGGTTCATGTTGTCTCATAATGGTTTACTTTGTGCTGGAAGGCGTTAATTGCAACTGGTTTCTTGTTGTGTCAGATCTTGTTTTAATTTGGCACTACCAGAAAGTCAATTACCCACTATATCTGAAAAGATGACTAAAACAGTTGCTTTTCTTTCCTGCTGAGCACGTCTGACAGCTCTGTAATAAAAGTACCTTTACTGCTCAGATATATGAAGCGCTAAAACTACTGAAGAGCCTATTTCTGATTCTTTCATGCTTTCAGACAGCTCACACAGAAACAAAGATTTTGTTTGCTTTCTAACTCCAAAGGAAAATGCCAGGAAGACTCAGAAATGGCACACAGATGTTGCTCTTACTCTCTTTGGTAGACTTTCCTTGACAAAGTCTCTTTGTACACAATGAAACTTGTCAAGAAACTGCAAATAAAAACAAAAAGAAGCCCAAACCCTGAGATGTGCTTCCTAACAGTTATACAGCAAAACCGGAATGGTTTAAAACTCTGTTGTTGGTCACTTCTGCACCAATCAGGACAAATCTCACTGACGTACTACACAGATTTATACAAATGACTGCAAAACTTGCTCACTGCATTTGTTTCAAACCTTGAAAATACCTGCTGCGTTTCCACACGGACTCCAGTGCAGTAGGAACTCCCAGGAGAACAGTTGTTGGTTTTGTTGAAGGAAAAAAAAAAACCAAAACCTTATAAAAGAAACTCTCACAGTTCTGTATGCTGTCTAATCTCTTAATCTTTGGGAAGATTAGAGCCTGTAGCTACCACCTGATCAGGATGGTGAAATTCTACCAGCCTAACGCGTCAGGAAAAGCACAAGGTAGAAACAAGCCCTTTATGTTTCAAAAAAATATAACCCCCTCTGCCATTAACGCCTCTTCAAAAGATTTCTTCTCAGCGGTACAGGAAAGATCTCAGTCCTTACAATTTTAATCAGAAGAGCGGCAAAAGCCCTGGGAAAACATTGGCTCCGAAATCAAGAGCTCGAGTTTTCAAATGTTTTTCTTAGAAGCTTGTTAAAAGTTGGATTTCAATAAACATTCGTAGGGCACGTTATACGAACGGCTTCCATCGACTCCTCGCAGGCGAGGAAGGACCACAAGGACCGGAGAGCATCGCACGATCTCCATTAACATCACAATGTAACAAAGAGATCGCTCCTAAGGACCGCGCGGCGCTCGGGCTGCCCGCGCACGCAGCTCCGACCGCACAGCTGCAGCCCGCGGCTCCCAGCCCTGACGCTGCGCGCCTGGAACGGCACGGACGGAACCGACACCGCCGAGGCGTGGGAAGCCCGCGATCCGCCGCTAATCTCCTTAAACATTAATTGGGAGCAGCGGGAGGGAAAAAGTCGAATTGTGTTTACGCCATAAAGTTGTCAGACTGACAGATCGTAAAGTCGCCGCTACCGCACGCCACGCGGGATCTAAAGCTCGTTCCGGCTTCTCAGCCGCGAGTTGGGCGTCGGGCCGGGATCCCTCACATCCCGAGCGGGCTGATGGGGGCTGCGCGCCCCCGCGTCTCCGCGCCGTTTCCCCTTCAGCGTCGCGGGCCGGCGGGGCACCGTGCAGCACTTACCGCGCTCGCCGGCTCGGCGCGCAGACACAGCAGCAGCACCGGCAGCAGCAGCAGCAGCGCCCTGTGGGGAGGCAAAAGGAGAGCGCGGCGTCAAGCGGGGCCGAGAGCTGGCAGGGGGGCGGGGGGTCGCGCCTCGGCACTCACCCTGCGCGCCCCGGGGCCGGGCCCATGCCTCGGGCGGCCGGGGTCTGCGGCTCGGCTCGGTGGAAGGGGAGGACCGCCTCCCGTACGCGCAGAGAAAGTTTGCGCGGTCCGAGCGGATGTCCCGCACCTGAGCGGAGGGGAAGGCGGGGCCGGGCGAGCAGCCCTGCCCGCACGGGACGACCGCACCGCCCCTCCCGAGGTGCGCCCCGCCGCCGCGACGGCAGCACCGGTCCCTGCACCCCGCGCCGCCTCCGCCGTAGAAAATAGTGCGGGGTCCGGCGGCTGCGCCCGCTCCGCGGAGGTGTGGAGCGGAGGGAGGCGGCGCGCGCGCCTTCGCAGCCGCTCACGGCCCAGCACCCGGAGGGAAGGGCGGAGGCGGGGAGGCGCGGCCGCTCCTTGGAAGCCGGCACCCAGCCCTGTCCGCACACGCACGCCACGCGCCCGCCCGCCGCGGGGTGCGGATGAATATTGCGGGTGCGAAGTAGTCCCGGTAGGACTTGAGCCGGGAGAAGCGGGCGAGCGCGGCAGAGGGGCGGGTGCTGGCGTCGGGGCGGCCGGCGGGAGTCGCCTGCGGGAGCCGCGCTGCCCCGCCGGGTATGCCCGCGCCGCAGGGCCGCTCCCGGAGCTCCTAAGCGGGTGGGAGGATGGAGTGGCGGTGGCGGAGTCGCAGCCTGGCCGTGGGCTGCGTGGTGCTGCTTCTGCTGGGCTGCTGGGGGCCGCGGGAGGCGGCGGTGAGTGCGAGGCGCGCGCCTCCTTCTCCTTAGGGCGCTTTTCGGGGCCCCGAGGGCGGGCGGGCTCCTGGAGCCACGGGTGCCGGCACGAACGGGGCGGGCAGCGCGGCGCGGTGCCGCCGGGGCCACCGTTCTCGGAGGCTTCTCCCGCTTCCCCTTGGGGCGCGGAGCCGTCGGAGCGCGCCGGGCCGGGAAGCGGCGTGCTTGTGTGGTAAGGGCGTCCGGGCGGGATTTGTGCGGGCCGAGCTGAGGGCTGCTCCGGGACAAAGGAGGAGAAGGGCCCCCCGGCCGTGGCGCGCTACTAGCCGGGCGCACCTGGAGGCGGCGGCGCCGAGCGGAGGCGATGCGGGAATGGCACGCGCGGGAGGTGACGGCGCCGCGGTTCCGAAGGAGCCCCGAGCACAAGCGCGCCTGCAGCGCGCCGCTCCGCCGGCACCCTCAGCTCCTGCCGAGCCGCGACGCCCTCAGCGCGCTCCTCCGTAGGCTGACTTCGTAAGGTTTGCTTGGAAGGCGGTTTTGATTTCTGCTGTCTAGGATGATACCTTGCTCGGAAAAAATTCGTGGCGTGCCGGGAGGTGTGGAGTACCTTTCTGCCGCGGCCGCGCTATGCGCACACTCATTTTGTAGCTAGAGCTGACAAAATCCTGTCATGAATTCACCTTTGAAGCGCATTCCTTTACAGTGAGACTCCGCAGACATCACATGTGCCCTTCCAAAGCTGAAGCACAGCCATAGTGTGCTCCTTTCCTCTTTTCTCCTCCTTGATGCCCAGGTGTGCACCCAGCTGTAAGCAATACCAGTGTGCAGTCAGTGCCTGCAGGTTGCTGGAACTGCTTGTCTTCACACTGTCTGTGGTACTGCTTTTGATGCTTCATGAAGTGCCACCCAGCCTCCGCTGTCTCCCATTGTGTTCCCCCCTTTTAACCTGTCCTCCCCCCAAAGGAAGACCTGGGGAAGTCCTACTTGTGGGACTTAACTGTTTTAGGAGTTAGGGCTTGAAGATCAATAGGCTTGTGGTTGTACATACGGCTCTTTTTTGCCTTCCCCTTTCAGAAAAGTGGCAAAGCAGAGATCTCTCTGTGTTTAGCTGGTAGGAATCTGTGGGGTCTTGAAAGGGGGCTGTGCTGGGCTGACCTCAGTGAGATGGAGTGAACAGAATGGTGGAGGAGGTGGTGGGATTGTGGATCTGAACACTCTTCTTAGCATGAGTGTTCTGGGGTTGCATTGTACCTCTCCGTGGTTGGACAAGATTAGCTCACGACCTGAGGGCTCTTGGGGATGGGAAATAGAGACGCACCTCTGTTTCCAACCTGCATGGGTCCTGCTGACACTTTGGTTTCCTAATGCTTTGGGATTCTGATGTCCTTGAATTTCCCATGATGGTGACAATGCTGAACAAATGCTGATCCTTATCAAGTAAGATCAGCATTTTACTCTTCTGATTGTCAGAAGAGCTGGAATTAACGTTACAGCAGTATGCATGATACACACAGTCTCTTTGTGAATGTTGTTTTGGGGCCTTGTCAGATTTCCTGACCTCAACAGGATGGATCTGGTGGGATGTGTTCAGGCTGCTTTGGTGTCCTGACTGAAATATCCGAAGTTGTTACTCAAACCCATCTGAAGTGCAGAAATCACATCGCGTTTGTTCCAGATGGTGTAGTTTATACGCTGCAATGAGTTACCAGGAAACAGTATGGCACTTATCTGTTCAACTTGGTGAGTAAGGCAGGGACCACGCGATGTTCTCCTGTGCAGGCTGATGCTGTTGTGGGATGTGCTGATGTGTTGCATGCAACAAGCAGTTGGCAGTCTGAGAAAGGTCCTGGTTCAGAATGAGAGAATGAATGAGATGGGAGATGTCATCTGCGCGTGGTGTGATTTCCTAGGTAACTTTTCTGAAAAGGTGCTTATTTGTTTTATGCTTTTATTAGGGTGTGAGCGCTTATGCTTAAAGGACTCGGTGTTTTTTATGTAAACTTATCTATGTTTATATAAGCCAATTCACTTTTCTTATAAGTGGTGTTTTTTCCTTTCCTGGAAGGTGTATATTTATACAGTGTTATAGAAAAGTGAGCACAACTTGCAATTGTGAAAGTATCTAGTTAAAGAATATGGATTAATTAGATTATTGTGCTTATCTGTACAACTCAGTTAATGACTGCTTATTGACTTATGCTGGAGGAGGGAAAAAACTTTTGTATTTAAGACCTTGTGTAAACAGGCTTTGTCAACCCTTTGTCACGCCTTTTGTCACCTTTGTCAGTAACTTCTGCATTATTTTACTTTCTTTGTGTTCTGCTTTGGTTATAGTTTGACCTGAAGTACAAGAATGAAAGCAATTGTTCAGCCATGAGCATTTGGGAAGGCATGCTGGCAAGATGGGTGTCACTTGTGGTTGGTTGTTGTGGTTGGTTTTTTTGTTTGTTTGTTTGTTTTTTTAAAGTAAAGCACTTATGGAAAGTCAGTAAACTTAGTTGGAATTTATCTTTTGGATGTTATTGTGTATAAATACACGTGCACGTACATTCTCATTAGTTACAGTTTAACTGTCTGGATTTGTAAATGATGATCACCTTTAGTTTCTCTTGTTTGTCTCAAGGATTTTTCTGCAGTATTGATTGCTGTTATTTTGAGTTTCGTAACTGCCTGTGCCTCTTTCTAGTTATAAAAGCTAAGTCTCTGAAGGTAGGAAGAAATGGATGCTGGCATTCAGAATTCCATGGATATGTCTTGGTTAGTCATGCACAAGACTGTTTCATAACGTTAAGGCTCAAGTCCTCATACTTACAACTTGTCTCTTGTCAAGGGTTTTGCTTTTGGCCTTTCATAGGTGTTAATTTGAAGATATACAGTAAGAGTTGTGTCTTAAGATGTGTTCTGGCGTACATTAAAATGCAAACAAATCAAAGGAATCCAGAGTGGAAATAATTTGATTCCGATTTGGGCCATAATAGGACCTCCTGTGGCTCTGTGGAGCAGTTACCTATCTTAATCAGTTCTTCCACATAATGAAGGTAGACTGATAGTTCAGTGGAAACTCCTTGGTTTTCACTTTCCTCCTTAAGAATGAGTTAACCTGCTTGCTGAAATCAATTACCAAAACTACTTACCTTTTTCTGAAGTTGGAAGGGAAGCTTTCTTAGGACCAAATGTTTCTTAGTTTACGTTATGTGTTGAATAAACTTGCATGGTGACCTTTTTCCACAGTGAATAATGAAGGAGTCGTGTTTACCATCATGCAGTATGGTTGCTGTTAATTTTACTGGAACGTGCAGAAACTTCTCTATTACAAAACAACTGAAATCACTAAGAACACCCTGACAAAAACATGCATATTTTCTATCTGGGACAGAGTGCAGCAGGAGTCTGCACGTGCAGTGAAGGTGTATTGGCACTTGAAGCTTTCATTCACTTAAATTAAAACTCTTCCTTCTCTAATCACACCAGTTGTATATACTCTCCATTGTACATCACCACTTAACAAGATACCTAGACAAGGTCTACTTGCATGTTCTAGGAATAGGATTACACAAGCGCAGTGAATAGAAAGCCAATAACAGTAATACCAGACAAATTGCTTGGAATGAAAATGCTTTGTGCTTAGCTGATTCATAAGCTGTTTGGACTCAGTAATACCTGAATCTACTGGGATGCTCTGAAGTTCCTGCAGCACCCAGTGCCTGGCTATCTGATGTTGGCTTCAGACTTCTCTGCTGAGAACAGATGATTTATGGCACAAAATACAGAAAACTTGCTATATTCTGTATATTCTGGTGTAGTTTTAAGGAGCTTTAAGCAGCATCCTTTGCCCTCTGTGAAAGGTTAGCAACACAATTAAACTCTACTAATTATCACTGATACAGTGCAGCTTTTAAAAAAGGGAATTTGCTGAGAGCCCTGGTTAAATGCAAGTGTGTGGCGTGTGGAGGAGAAGCCTTGGTGTAACACTTATCAACAGTGTAAATGTAGCTGTGCTGAAGAGAAAAAGGTCCTGTTTTAAATAAATCTATCGCTTGTAAGTCAAATGCAAAGCTGTTCTTGTTCTGAGTCTTGCAGAACTGAAGTTTTTCTTCAATTTCCAAATTGGTCTTACATAGAGGACACTGTGGGGGGGTATGTTGGCTTCGTTGGAGATGTCTTAGTGTGGAGCTCTATTTTGCAGTTGTCTAACTTCAAAATTATACAGCTCTGTAAAATTTTCAGCTTAGATTTGTTAATGCCTTTGTCTCTCTAAATCAGTCTTGATTCTTTAACTGCTTTATAGCCATATCAACATCTGTTTCAAGACTAAAGATATTTTTGTTCACTTATCGAAGTGCATCTCTGTCATGCTCTGAGAGGGAATCTGGAGTGAGTAATGACCTGAGGACTCTTCCAACCTGCAATATCTTGTGTGTAAAATTATACTAGAGTCCAGCCGTGCTCCCAGGGGTGCTTTCTGTTAGATGTCTTGCATATCTTGTGGACTAGAATTAATCCTAACTGCACTGTAATGTTGAGAGTAGGCAATCTTGTTTACTTAGAATGGCTGAAATATTTATATGCACATACTGCACACAAAAGGAAAATAAATTGTAATGGCAACCTTGATGGTTTTTGACCTGAAGTGTGTTTTAGGGGAATGAATGCTTCAAGCCGACTTCGGTGATAGCCTTCAAGGCTCTTAGTTACTGCTGCTCAACCTTCTGTGGTTGGATTTCTTCTTGTCTCTCTTTTTAGAGAGGAGAGAAAATAGTTTACTCTCATCAGTATATTGTTTTCTGGTTGTTGTTTTTTTTTTTTTTTTTTTTTTTTAACCTAATCTCTACAGAGAATTAAAATGAAAGAGTTGGATTTTAATCTCTTTTTTTTCTTCTGGCACTGTGAAAAGGATTTGCATACAACACTTAGACTAGAAGTCAAATAGCTGTCTACAAAATGAATGTCTTTCTTTACCGAGGCATATAACTAGACCTGCAAAAATCCCTTCCTGTCTAATGTGACCCCACTGTATGCTAGGTGGGTTGATCTCTATTTGTTTCTCCAGCTGAAAACAGCCTAGTAAGTATTTTCTCTTTTTTTGTGCATGTCTGGTAAGGATTTATGCCAAAATGGCTTAAATGTGTTGGAGAAACTGATTTATTCCAGTACTGCCCTTAACTGTTATCACTGTGGATCTTAATTTCAAAATGCATCACTGACTTACAGGAAGGTATTTATTCTGTACTTCTTCCAGGGGAATTCAGATTTTTTTTGAAATGAGATGTAGAACTGAGGTATACATGCATGACAGACACCCCTTCCTTATAAGAAACAATGAGCATGTAGAAAAACCTTGGTTACTGTTGGAATCTTCCACTCATGTGGAACTGAGGCTTTCATCTCTTTCCATCTTTCTCTAGCAGTAACTTCTCTCACCTGCTTTGTGTTGCATTTGGAGAGGTAGTTGTGGCAGGTTAGATCACATCATTGGCTGGTAGAAGAACTTTAAGACTGTTTGGTGCACTTGAGCATCTTGCACTAGGCTAAGAGAAGACCCTTCTGTTGCTTGTTTGGCCAGCAGTCAGCTGAGCTGTCTTGAAATGGTTTTAAGAGGTTGAGACTGTAGAGCAGTTTGTGAGGAAGGTGAAGACCTCATTGTTCCAGAAACTGGGGAGGTAAGTGACTGCTGAGTCTCACGCGAGCTATGGTGCATTTTCAGCACTTAGAAAATTAAGCAGAACTACACAAACCTTCCTTTCTGGCTTAATCTTCAGTTTAACTAAGCAGTTTCTTGCATAGCTACTGGGCAAGATGAAAATACAAGAGACTTAATGTGCTGAGCTTAAAATTTGGCTTAATTTGGCAGCTGTTGTGATAAAGCGAAGCAACATGACAAAGCTTATACTGAGAGAAGAGCAGTGAGGCTTGAATAGCAATGCTGGGGGGGGGGGGAATGAGTTTCTTGCTGTTTTTGACTGACTCCTGTTTCTTCTTAGTCTTTCAGGAACTTCAAGTACTTTAAAGTATTGACAGCATGGAGTGGAAGGGAAGAATTTTGTAGATGGTATCAGAGGTGTTGTATTTTGTTTTATAGCCTACATTAGCTATGTGCTATCTGTAGCTGGTGGTTATGGCTGGGAAGAGAAAGCCTGCTGTTCATTTAACACCTTCTCAAACAGAAATCAGACTTATGTATGAGCACTGGTAATATTCATTGGTATGTCGTGGCTAGTACATATAAGTGCAATTTGCATTCTTCTGTGAACAGGAAGAAATAAGGTAAATGGTTTCCTTGAAACTTAAGGAAGAAAATCACCTAGCACTTGATTCTGTGAAACTAGTGTTACAACTCACTTGCACAGTGTATGGGATAATCAGTTGCTCAGGTTTCTTTCCCAGCTTCTGATTTTGCAAGTCCATCCCTTCCTGTACTGTTACTTTGCTCTGTGATTAAGACTCTGTAACTCCTTTATGAGGAGGGTGGGGTTCTTTGATTGCTAATAATGCTACCAGCTTTTTTTCTGTTACAAACTTCTTTGTGCTGTTTTTATACTGGAGGTTTCTATTTTTGTCTTCTCCTTAAAGGATGTCTCTCTTGCTTCTTAATTTGCATGCTAGTATAAATGTGATACAAAAACATTATTTTGGAATCTGGGGATGTGTAAAAAGAGGCCAGTGCTGGATGGATTTCTTCATTTGGCTGTAGCCATGTGGGCTGTACTGTTTTAAGAGCTACTTGTTCCTAGACAGATTAACTTCACATCAGTGTGAACACTTTCAGGCAATATTTCTCACTTGCGTGTGTAGAGCAGTAGCTCTGAGTTCATACCCAAGTAACATACAGCCATTTCTCCTCTGCTCTAAGCTGTGTTCTTGTTGTTTTCTTGGCAGTTGTTTTCACCCACATTCTCTAATCAAACCAGGCAACTGAAGAGTAATGGTTTTGATTACACTTACTGAACTGATTTCTTCAGTACTCTGGATATTGCTGTGAACTTTGACAGGTCTTTCATAGTAATTAATTCTATTATTCTTTTTTTCTGGCCCTTAACTTCTCTGTAAATCCCATGTCCTGAGTGGAAAAAGTAACAGGTGTTAATTACTGTAGAAAACCATCATGATTAAGCAAGAATTAGTCAAGCACTTTTTTTTTTTGCTTCACAGGCTTGCAATGAAGGCTAATCTTACATTATTAAGGAAGACACATCTCAACAGTCCGCGCATAAGACTATCCAGTATCAGTATGTGTTTACTAAATACAGTATTAGTTGTTCAGCAGCAAACCTTTCTATTTAATCCTGAAATCCTGGAGGAGAATAAAATGACCACTGTGGCTGAAGAACTGTGCACTTTATACACCTTGAATTCAAGTAGCAGTTATTAGAAATGACAATTAAACAGCTTTACCTAAAGCAATGGAAACTTATGTGATCTGCAGGCAGAGCTGGATGAGCAGTCAGATCCCAGAGGGGATGGTTTCCTGAGGAGTGCCACTGCAGAGCAGTATCTGGGTGAAGGAGCTGATGTACTTAGTTTCTGAAAATACTTTTTAAAGGAATTCTTTTTATGTTGCAGTGACTTTTGTGATTCAGCTTACTCTGAACAAACCTGTTACACAGACTGACAGAAGTTAGCCTTTCTGACTTAAAGAAAAGACTTCTACTGAATTAGTCTAAAAATTATCTATCTTGAACCCTTGAAGGCAAAGGTACTCAGGGGGGAATGGAGGCTTTCTTTCTGGTTTGAAATATGGGAATTTATATTGACTACTCCTGTCTCTCTTCATGCAGGTTCTGTGTATCCAGGGCATGAAAGCAAAAGTTTCTGCCAAGCCATTGCTTTTAAAAATTCTTTATTTATATTAAAACAAAATGGAAAAAATCTGGAGAGAATGAGAGAAGTTGCTTGTAGTGGATTTTTGTATTTTAAATGAACCTAGAAAACAAGTGCTGTAGCTTTAGAATGAGAAGAGTCTCACTGACGGGCCAAGGCTTGTTTGGGGAAAGTGTATGTTTAGAGCAGCAGAGTGCTGTGCCTGACAGTGACCCACGGTCACACAGGTGCTGTGACTTAGTAAGTGATCTTTGATTGCTGATATACTGTGGCAATAACTGTGGAGGAACAGTGTGGTCATTTATGGCTTTGATGGAAATAGTATGTTTTTTTTTCTTTGTTAACAAGTGTATGCAAATGTGTTTAATGAGATGCTGAATTGCTGTAGGTGTACTGTTCTAAACTTTGTTAAAGCTTTTCATTGACTCTTGCTTTTTGATGGCAAAAAGGCATAAGTTAATATATTTTGTAGAAGACTGCCTAGAGCTTTTCAGGAAGGTACTAGAGACAAATTCTTAAGTTCTTTAAACACTGATCCTGAACTGAAGCACAGGTGGTATTGTTGCCAGCTGGGAGGCTTGGAGGACAAGTAGAGAGGGTGGATGGTTAGGTATTAAAACTGATTTCTGAGCACCAGTGATTATAAACAGATGATGAAATATAGGGGGGGGGGAAATCTCTGGCCATAGTCATGCAGTATTTTGCTGTCCTTGAGTTGCAGCTGTGCAATAGCAGCATGAACCCCACTTTTCATTGGTCACTGTAAACATGCTGCCTGAGGAGCTCTAATGCCTTGCCTCTAAGCACTGTGATGCCTTATCTGGGAGAAGAAAACTCCCAGCCAGCATTGGCTAGCAAAGGACTGTAATATTTGGAGAAACTGACCTAGCTTTTTGGTTCTCTATTTCAGATTGAGCACTTTATTTCGTCTCACACTGTAGTGGCCGATACCAACCAAATGTCTGAAGTAGTTGATATATCTGAGTGAGCTGTAGCTGCATCTTGGCAGTTCTTTCAGTCCTGGTTTTGTATGCACTCAGCTCTACAGAACTAGAGACCTCCACTGCCTTTACTGTCTTTGCTCTCATCTGAAGATAGTAAGTGTAGGATACACTCAAGGATACACTCAAGGATACACTCCTGGGATGCTTTAACGCAGAGAGAAGAAAATAAAAATAAAGCTAAAAAGTTAAGCTTGTCACTTACTGTAGACCTGGGAAAACTGAAGATTGAAGGTATAGTTGTTCTGCCCTGGAGGGAGGTTAGGTACCTCTTGCTCAGCGCAGGGCTGTCTTCAAACTTCTGTTTATTCTCATAGCTGCAGTTTAAAAGGACACAATAACAGCATCTTCTTTTCCAAACCTTGCGTACTACAGGCATATGGCTGAAACTCTGAAAATGCTCCATCTTTAGTGCTTGCAATTAACTACTAGTTACTGCAGATGCAGAGCATATATCACAGACTTGCGGCAGATTGTTTTTTGGAGTATGTCCAAGTAGCACTTGTGGGAGTGCAGGGTATCCTCCCTGAGAGAGAGTGCTTCAGGGAATACTTTCCCTTAGAGAAAGTGACTTCTTGTTTTGGAATGTGTGCAAATGCCAGTGGCTGTTTCTTATTCCTTCCAAACTTCATGCTGTACTGCATCTTGAGTTTTAGTAAGGCTTGGGGTGAGGGTGTGGAAACAACGCGTCTTCTCTCTTTGCCTGCTCTCACTGTTTTGAAACTGGCAGTACTTTAATGCAGCACTTTAAAGATGGCAGCTTACTGGTATCTTCAGAGACGTGGTCAGAGAATCTCCTTAACTAGGTGCTTCAAGCTGAGAGTTCTTAACTTGCCCCTGAGTAACCTCCAGAGAGCAACTGTGAATAAAACCACTTGATGGAGAAAGCAATAATTCTCATTTCCTTTTTAAAGCAAGGAGAAGCTTGACTCCACTGCTGAAAGCTTCATCTCTTCCCATATAAGTAGTACTCAGCTATTCTCACAGTATACATTGGTAGTAACATTTTGCTCTTTAATTTTAAGAGGATGCTGTCTCTAAGGATTTTGACAAGGGGTATCTGGGTTACACATCTCAATTAGTCTTCAGTACAACTCTGTTACATTTTATATATATGCAGCGTGCCTCTACTAAGCTGTTTTTCTGACTGCATCTCTTTAGATGAATATTCCATTGTTATAAAACTATCTTCTCCATTGTTGGGAGAGGGCAGGGGAAGAGCAGAGGCAAGTACAGAAGAAATTATAAAGGAGAAAACATCAGTAACTGCTTGAAATAAAAATCTAGGGTGCATTTTCCTCCCTCTGTTCTCCTTCTAGCATTGATCAGATTTATTTTGCCTTTCCTATCACTGAAACCGTGTTAGTACCTTGAAAAACTCTTTGGTTTTGAATGCTTTTTGTAGAGATCTTATCTATGGTCCTTCTAGCTTGTTTTTTGGCATAGGTTCAAAATGTATTTTTTTAATGTAACAAGTCTTTGACAAGTGCAGCTTAACTCCCAGGGTGTGCTTTCTGCTTAGTGATGATCAGTTGAAACCAAATGTAATGATTCTCACATTAGTATCCTCATAATGTGATGCATAGCCTCTACATGTAATTTCTCAATTAAAGGTGAATGAAATCAATTTCTAATCAAATTCAAATATCTAATTCCAAAATCTTGTGTGTGCCCTCTTGGTGCTAGCCTGAAGCTGTCTTTTCTATCACTTCAAAAGCAATAAAGTGGGTTAAAGCCCACTTTTTTTTGCCTCTTTTAAATACTCTGGGAGATGACTATTTTTATTCTCTGTATTACTGTAGGCTCACTTTCTCATATCAAGGTGTAGTTTAATCTTTCCTGTACTTGAGGTGACAGATGCTCTGAGGAGACCCTGAGCTGGTGTTAGCACATGGCCAGTGCATTAGAAATGAACTGAGGAGCCTACTGTTGAGATCTGCAGTATTCTAATCTTTGTGCGCTGAAGTTAAGTGTGTGAGTTCCCCAACAAGTGTGTAATTCCCACTAAATACCTCCTACTTTGATCAGCTTTAGGAATGTCTGAACCTGTGTGGATGAAAGAACAGGACCTCCCAACTCACCAGCTGCTGATGCTCTTTTCGTTTGGAAGGAGGTGCTCCTGACTTACAGGCCTAGGACAACTGCTCTATATTCTTCCTTGTATAAATTGGCCCACTCCAGAGCCGCTTAGTTCTTCAGCTTTGATTCCCTGAGGCTGGAGGTAGCTTTTCATCTATATTGAACCATATAGAGAAAGCACTGACCGCAGTAGCTTTAGGTAATGAAATGTGCATGTAGAGTGTGGTGATGCTACAGGCATAAACAAATGATAAAACAGCTCTTAATAGAAGAACCTTGGAGCTATGATACTTGGTCCAAGAAATAAAAGAGAATGGAGAAAATTCCCGCAGACTACCAAGCTTTAAGTGAGTTAAGTCTTGTTCTGACAGTTAAGAAGGCGTGGACTTTTGCAGATAACATCTCAACGCAGTATCACTGTGCACAACCTCTATTCTTTTCAACACCTCTACTTGCTTAATCTTTAATTTAGTGCTTTCTACAGTTTCAAAATAGAGCACAGAAAGGTTGTTGGGATAATCTGAGATGCTGTTCTATTTTCTTTAGTTTCTCGGAGGAAGTGGTGTTCTGTTCTTGTGTGATCTGCTTCATGCGCGTGGAGGTGCACTTGTCAATGTCAAATGAGTGACATCCGTTAAGGGACTGACGCCTCCTCTGATGTGTGTTATGTGGATAAAGGTGAGGAGCAGGACATGTTCTGGGAATTATTCCATTTCCTTAGCCAGGAAAGAATTATAAACAGACTGCCAGAATGAGAGGTGTTATGACAAAACTACTTGGCTTGCAAGCATATCTGAGCCTTACAAGCCTAGTTGACAGTTAGGTCTAGGTTTGTTACATTTGGACGTAGTTATAGAAAGTGGAAACATGAAACACCTGTCACTTGGGAAAGGTCCTAAATGGCTAGTAAATCATAATCTGTAATGAGTGCCATATGGCACTTTTTATTTGCATCTGGAAAAAATCAGGAAGCCTCTAGAGGTTAGTGATTAGAGACTTGTATGTTAAATTCAAATAAAACTGAGACTTCTGAAAGTGAAGTGGCTTACTGTGTACTGCTGCTGTCTGAATGGCAGGCACTTAATGTTAGTCTCAGTGCAAGCATCACAGGTGTGTAAGCAGACAGGTGGAGATGAAGGCATGCTGAGAACAAACCATTCCTCTGATCTGCACTGTACTTGTCTGTATGTAACCTGAAGGATGGCTTGATGCAAGCTTTTATGGTATCATAACTAAGCCAACAGAACTGCAATACTGAGTGATGACCCACAGTCCGTAGGAGATTTCCCCACATCGTGCGTGTTCGCACTCAAACTTCCCTTGTATATCAATGCGCTACTTCAAGTTCTAGCTGCGTGCTATCATCATAAAGCTATTTCCCATGAAATATCTCCTTGTATGTATGATGGGGAGTTAAAGCAGGAACTGTATGTAAAACAGATATTAAAATATTCTAGGCCTGTTCTAATGCTTTTCACATGGATTGCTTCTGGAAAAGAATCTGATGTTCAGCAACTAGACCTAAACTTCATGGTAGCAAAGTGTGGTCTGTGTGTAGAGGTGGTATCAGAATGTCCTCTACTGATTCACAAAGCCTTCTTTTGCAAGACTTTGAAATCAAGGAGTTACTTTGTCTATGGTGTATGTTCCTCTACTAGTGCCCTCTCTTCAGTGGCTCCTGCAGGTTCTTCAGTATATACTGAAAAGGGGAGTCTGTGTAGGGCACCTGTGGATTCATGAGCTTGAGGGTAAAGTGGGCTGAAAAGACCATCTAGTAGTTTACATTAACTTCTCTTTGTTTGCACTGTTTATCAGTGGGATGCTTGCCAAATCTAAAGACATCCTTTTAAGACACCGCCTCCAGATGGCGGCATAAAGATCATACTTACCGTGAACTGCCATCTAAGGGCAGTTCTCCAAACTGGTGCAGCATAATGCTGAGATGTTCAGAAGTATTTTGCTTTTCAGATGTCTTCAGTTTCAACTTTGAAATGTTTGTGATTGTATGTGCAACTATTTTTCTTCCTTTGTATCCCACCCACTGCAAGATACTACGCTGAACCCCGTTGTTTGTTCTGTGGGCCTCATAGGCTACAGAAATACAAGAATTCTGGTGTGGTGAGAACTTGCCCTGCTCTTTTTCTTGCTTACATTTTAGTGTGAGGCTGGCAGCACTCATTTAAGCAGACAGGCAACTATAATTTTTCTAAGATGAGATGCTCTTTAGAAAATGAGAATGAGCCCCTGGGAGTTGCAAGAGCAACTCTGTTCCTCAGAAGTTCCTTCTTAAAGCTTCTGCATGTCCTTGGCAGTTCTCAGCTTTCTCCCCCCCTGTTAGTGAGGAGAAAGGCAGCAAAGCCTGGGAGCTGATTGACCGCCTGGGGCTTGCATTTTGTCCTTGTCTTTGGTTGAGGAAACACGCACAGATTCTGTCAGGCTGTGTTGCCCCTTGCACTGGGGGCTAACCTCTGTGTGTATTAGCCCATTGCTTTCTCTTTCTTTTTCCTTAAAACAAACAAACAAAAAAACTAAAATGATGGAAGGCCTTAACTTCTGGGAGGGTCAAGACCTTCTGTGCAAGCTTCTTCCTGCTGACTTGCAGCTCTGGCTTGCTAGAGATGAATCCTTCGTGTGTTTTCATCTCTTTGTAAAACAGGCATTTGATTAGCCTGCTCCTGTACTCCCCTTTGCTGATAGCTGAGTCTTCTGTGCAGCATTAGCAGCTGCTTGGCAGGTCACTTGCCCAGCCAAAATTTGTAGTTATGCACTTCCGTAGATCTCCTCCTTGAACCTTAGTTGTGAGCTTCCAGTAAATGAGAGGAGTTGTTTCTCAGGCTTATACGGGGGGAAAAAAAAACCATCTTCATGGGCAAATAGTTGTGATTTGAGGCTAGACAAAGATAAAAACAAGTTGTGGGCATGAATTCAGTGAGAAGGCTAAGTCTGAAAGTGGCCTTTGGTTGAATTGTCAACTGATCTAAAGAGAGGTCTGTTACTGGAAGTACTGCTGTTGTTTTAACTAGAAACTTATGGTGACAATCCTTGTGTCACAGCTGCTGCTTTCAAAGCAGCAAAGAAAACTATGAATATCTGGGTATCTAAATAGCAACAAACCTAATACTGGCCCTTAGGAGGAAGGAGGGTTGTGGAGCATCAATCTGTTTTACCTGCCTCTCTCATGTGTTCTCATTTACAGTGGCCAGAACTATGACTGTTACACTTGAAAACTTCCTCTACAAGTCTGAGCAGGTCTTGTATTGTGCAGACTTCAAAGGGAGATGGTACCTTAAGGTATAACGGGTTAAGTTACATGTCAGAAGTTTCCTTAATTTAAAAAAAGTTGGTCAAGAACTTCTGCAAACACATGCTTTGACTCTTAAGTTTTAGACCATGACACTTATTCTCTTACTATATTTAGCTAGGTGAATTGAGGGAAGTGATTACTTAATGAGGTGTGTAATGATGCACTTCAAATTTGGATTTTGCTTTAGAAATGTTACTGCTTGTAAATAAATAGGTTGCTCAAAAAGTGATGTTTCCTATTTATTTCCATGGAAACCTCAGCAGGTACAAAGAGCACAACAGCTATTTGGTAGAGCAAATTCTCAGCTACGAAACAGCTTTTCAACATAGTCACCACCATTAGCTTTGCATTTTCACCAGCCGTGCATAAGAGCCTGAATGCTTCATTTGTGAAAATCTACATTGGTGCAGGTGACCCTGCTGTTTCACAGCTACTGTGATGGTGTCGTTGCTAGAGAATGCTGCCCATGCATTTCACCTTTCATTGGCCCAAACAGATTGAACAAAAAAGGTTGTGTGGTGGCTGCGGTAGGACACTGCAGCCAAGATTAGCAATGTGCTCCTTGTTCTTCAAACAGATACTGCGCCTGGTGCTACCATGTTGCAAGGGAAAGGTGTTTTTTTTCTGGCCTGACCCAGGATGTTCAAACTTTCAACTTAGTGTAACGATGGCTTGTCTGGGCTCCAGGACATCCAGAAGGATCACCCCTTTCTTATCCCCAAATACAGTGCACATCACTTAACCTGCTGGGCTGTGCCGTGAACTTTTTCTTTGATGGGAATCACACACTGCTGCCCTGTGGACTGCCATTTTGATGCTGCTCTCAATGTTGATACAACATCTTGTCAGCAGCAGTGGTGCAATCCAAGAAACTGTCATCTTCATCTCATATTGGTTCAGTAAGCCCTGACAAACTTGCATACAGTGTTCGTTCTGCTCTGAGTGCATGAGCATTCATGGGACCTACCTGGAGCAAACTTTGTGATATTCCAACATTGTCACTATTGTTTCCAATGCATTGAAGCTGATATTCAGCTCTGTACACAGTTCCTTAGTTGTTGTGCACTAATTTGTGCAGTTGAGCTGGTTGAAAATCTCTTCATTTCATGGTGACAGCTGTGCATGGCCATCCAGAGCATTGCTTGTCTTTCAGCTTGCTGCCACCGCTACTTAAACACGCTGCCTACCCCTAACAGTGGATGTGAGCAAAGTGAGGTCTCCATTCAGCAAGTGCTGATGAATGTCAGTGAGTGCTATGTTTTCATCATGGAGGAATTCAATTCCACCTTTTTTGCTTCATCCTCACTTCCATGTCAGATGCCATTCTTTCAGACTGCCCCTCTGCTGCCATCTGTTACACAACAACAAAATGTAATGGGATATTGGTGGGAAGGTTCAGCCCCTACTGCCATACCACTATCTACCTCAGACGTAGTGAGCCAACATGTAGGAGGCATTACTTTCAGAGCATCCCTCATACAATGCAGAGAGAAAAGAGTGGCCATCTGAAATCTGGGACTGCAATGGCTTGTGCTGCTGTAACTGACTTGCACAGATTTGAGCAATAAACTTTTGATTTGCAAGCTTGTACTCTCATTAAGCCCGAAGACTGTGTATCTGGGAATCAAAATTAGAACTCACAAAAGCAGCTTTAACTCTGCTTGTCCAATTCCCACAAAACCTTTTGTTTCTCAGTTATATTCATGTCCAGGCAAGTGAAAGGAAAGCTATACTTGCTGAAAATAAATGGTGAAATCTTTGACGTGGTTGAGCAGCAAATCTTTAGCTAGGTATGTGTGTAGGTGTCTTGTTACACAGATCTTAGCAAGCTAATAAATACATGTTCTTCAGGAGCACCACCAAAATCAAGGTTAGTCTGTCTTTGTGGAATGTCAAGGTTGGGTTTCTCTTTTATTTATAAATATAGATACAAATAATTGAGATCTCTGCATAGCCACAGCAGGCCAAGTGCTGTAGCCTTCCTCATAAGGCAAAGACATCTGTAACTGCTCCAGCAGAGGGGCTGGACTAGATGATCTTTTTAGGTCCCTTCCAGTCCCTGACATTCTGTGATACTGTGAACTGTTTTTCTGGATGTTGAGTTCACTGCTTTTAATCAGTATCTATCAGCAGAGTTGGTCTTGTTGTCAGGAAGTTAAGATATCCACTGTTTGTGTTCCTTTTTTCTCTAGTGTTAAAATATTCTTACATTCCTGAGTAAGCTGTTGAGTTTTAATGCTGAGGATGTTAGTGGTGGTTGGGCACTGACACAGCTGGAAGAGCTGTGTGAGATGCAGAACTTCCCCACTGCATTTAAGCTTCCTTCTAGGAACAGTTCTTCTATAGTTGTCTGACAGGTAGTTGTGGTTATCTACTATGGAAATAACTAATATCAACTTCTATCTGCCTTTGGTCATGACTTATAAGACACTGGCATTCATGTGGAAATGTGTAGTAAGCACAGCAGCTTGGCAAACTGCAAGATGCTGAGAAACTGATTCTTGGCTGTTACAGTTGTAACATCTGAGGTAATCTGGGTATTCTAGCAATTCCAGGAAATACATTTATTTTCCTGCATATGTGGTGTAGAGACAGATCTGATCAATTGTGAAGTCCTATGTCACTGTTTCTGCAGCAGAGGACTTCAAATCCATGGATTTTAGTCTAATAACACTTACACAGTTTCCCCTTCCTCTTTGGCTCTAAAAAATCTTGTGAGGATGAGGCATGCTGGATGAGAACCTGAGGGACTTGATGTGCCTTTTGTTCTTTTGACTGTGGGCTTTGTGACTTGATATAACTATCAGAATGCAAGACAATGTCCCATTCAGCTCTTTCTTTTCTTTGCTCTCCAAAGGTACTGCCTTTAATTTTTATTACCTGGTTAGCTTGCTAGCAAGAATAGCTAGTTGTGTTTTGCTGGCAAATACTGGAGCATGAGGATTGAAATGGAGGTTGCTGAATGATCAGTGTGGGGCTTGCTATGAGGAGCATGTGCTTTTTGCAGTACATGGAAGGAAGGGGAAGAATAAAGCCTGAAGTACCTTGTGGCGTGTCCATCCTGATGCTGCAATTACAGCTATCAATAACGCCCATTGATTACCAGCTGAAGATTTAAGCCTACTGCAGGTAGTGGAATGACTTGCAGACATGCCAGCCTTGCAGAACCATCTCTGTTGTTGTACACTTTCTTGCATGTACGAAGTACAATTGTGCTGATCCACAGTTCAGCATGCTCCTGTGATCCAAGTGAGTTACAAACTTTTAAATTTGCTTTAAAATGTTGGCCAACTTTTCCTAGGCAGAATTTCATTTCAGTGACTTCTCTGCATCTCTTTGCTGCTGGAGGGCTCTTCTCACCTGCAAAGTGGCTTATGGTGCAGTGGAGTCAGATATGATGGTTCTCTTCAGGACACCTGCTAATGACGCTGGCTTGTGCATGTTAATCTCACGCACAAACAGATGTTGAACCGTAGCTCCTCTAAGTGATTTAAGAGGCTTAGTGTGTTGCAGGCCAGCACAGCACCTAAAGCAGTGGATATCCACTATCTATTTGCAACTCTCGCTTGACCTCTTGCTGCCACCTGAGCTGTCAAGAGAGAACATACAGTCTGTTGATAGAAACTGTGCTTCCAGGTAGGTAAAGTAATGCTGCTGTGCTACTTCAGGAATGAGAGAGATAATCACGCAGTAAATTCGTTCTTAATAAAAGAATATGTGAAGAGGATGCTGGAGCAAAGGAATTAGTTTGTAAATGCTCAGGCTGTGCTTTTTCTTTCTTTTCTCCAACTGTTTGATCTAGATCAATAATTCATTTGTAAGCAGCGTTTGCCACGTCAGAACACTTTTAATTGTTCATAACGGCACCTTATTGATTCACTATCTGTGCTTCTGTAAGAATTTACACCTCCTTCTCTAGATTATTAATTTCTGATTGTAAACTTCAAGTGCTGCTACATGACCAGCATCGTCCCTCTTCATCTCTAGTTTTTACAGTGGAAAGTGCATTAAAATATTGTTAAATAACTGTATGTTGAAGTACCTAGTACGTTACTTAAATACTCTTGCATACTTCACCTTGTGGGTTTTTAGATGTGCCCTACGTCTGCTCTTCCCCTGCTGCCGAGTAACTTTCCTGCAGCTGGGTGTGTGTAATGGTAAATCACTTCAAAGCTCAGCAATCCAAAGCTGAGGTGTTGTTTAACTGTGCTGTTACTCGGATTCTGATTGCTTATGAGCAGGTTAATTTATCTGAACATTTGACCAGTCCTCCATAACTTTTATTAACTTAGGAGAATCTTTTATTGACAACAGTTTTAGGAAGTCCCCAGTTGCTGTTCTTTCCAGGAATAACATTTACCTACCTTGTGTGTGTTGGCTTTTCTTTTTGTTCTCTGAAATGTTTTGGCCGATGTGGTTGTGAATGGGAGGTGGGAGGAGTGGGCTGTGCTGCAGTTGCCTTGCGACTGACATCTCTAGGCCTGGTGAGAAAAGAGGGCAGTGTACCTAATGCTTAAAGCAGGTTTTCAGCCAAAACAAATCTTGGGGATAACTTAGGCTTATTCATTTTGCTGAGCTGTCAGTTGCAAACGTGGCCAAGAGTAAGAATTGACTGAGGCTTCAAATGTGTACTTTTTTTTTTTTTTTTTTAAGTTTGCATTGCAATTTAAAGAAAAATTTAAAACCTAAACACCATTCTGTTGGTGGCATAAAGCAGTTTTCCTCAGTTCATGTAAGGCACAAAAGACCAAGCTTGTTCTGGAAGAATTATCCTTTGACCAGAAAACCAATACCATTCCTTCTTTTATATACTAATGAAAAGAACTTGCTCTCCTCACACTAGTTCAATGGAGTAGAAGCTGTCAGGAAAATCCAATGAAAGGATTAGCTAAACTTGGCTAGATTAATTAGAGCCCTTGATTGTCTTGCTACGCTATTAACAGCAAAGGAAATGGAAATGATAGTGAGTCCATCCTTACAGGTATGTGGTGGTGAGGGGAGTGTTAAAGGGGAAAGCAGTTGGCAAGAAGCAAATCTCCACTGTTTCAGTCATTTCTTACAAGCTGCATCCGTTTCTTGGCCATCCTCCTGTAGCTGAAAACTAAAAGACTTTAATTGTTGTGAAGATCATGACCCACTCCTTACAATCTACACCCAGCTCACTGTTCTAGCTCACGTTTTCCAAAATGTTATTACCTTTCCTGTCACCTGAAGTTATGTGCATCGTATTGACCAGAGCTAGGGCTCGAGCTGCTGCTGAAGGCTTCTGGCTGTCTGATCCAAGGCAGGCAGCCTTCTCACTTTCTCCAATGTGTAACAGATAAAACAAATGTAACTTTTGAGTTCCACTGAAGTGTGAGGCCTGGAAACGCAGCCGATCACGTAATTGCCTGAACTAGTGATGGTTAAGTTCTCACAGAGCAAACCGCTGACAGTGGTAATCCAAATCTTGGTCTTAATGTAGGTTTTCTAGGATTTCAATGCTATAGTCATCCTATCTGCTCTTCTCAAACTTGCTGCTTATATGAAGGAGAGATTCCAAGCACCGCTACTCATAGAAAGCAGCCTGGATTCAATTCTTTCTTTTTGCGTTCATGTGAAATACATAATTAAATCTGTGATATCAGAATCCTCTTTCTGCTGAGTTGCTTTCAAACTTGTACGGGCTTGTTATGCAGTACATGTTCTCCTGTAGCACAGTTCTTCAGCCTGCTTTCACAAGGAAAAAAAGGCCTTGAGACTATTGAAAAGTCTAAACAAGAAGCAAGCTCTCATTTAGAACAGATCGCTAAGCTCTCAAGTGTTTTGTTTTACACTGCTGACACTTTTGACTCTAGTCTTTGTTATACTGCTGTATGACCCAGAAGTGACATGAGTCAATCTTGATAGAGGACAAATTCTCAGGGATTTTTCTCTTTCAACTGTTCAGTTCAAAAGCATTAACGTGGTGGAGGTAAAAATAATACAGATTAAAAAATACAATCTGCCAAACTACTGCTTTTGTACAGGGAGATAAGTGACTCTGTGGAGGGAATGCTTCTTGATAAGCTTGTGGGTAAAGAGATCTTCCCAGGATTTAAGCCAAAAGCTGCTGCCATTTGATTACAGTGAGTGTTTGGTGAGAGCTTTCTGATTACTGACTTTGTTCAGCCTCCTGTTACTTCTGTCTGAGAAAGACTTTCCTGCAAGTAAAAGATCTGAGCTGGGTATGTGAAGCAATCTATCAGAAAGCGTTCAGTGAGTACACATCCATCTTTGAGATGGGATAATTGTCAAAGTTAAGAGGCTCCTCAAAGTATAAGGAATCTAGTCTGGAAATATAAATGACTTTGGATGACAGTCACAGGTTTTGTGGTGTTTTTTTTTTTGTTGTTTTTTTTTTTGTTTGTTTTTTTTTTTGAGTTATGGTTTATGGTAGGAGCTGTATTGATTAAATCACTTTGAAAATGGGATTAAGGAGAGAAGCACTTAAAAATACTTCATACAGGATTATTTAGACCCCTCATAATAAAAACAGTCTTTAATGCTGGGAAGGGTGCACTCTGTTTTGGCATCACATCCACAGATATTTATTGCCTGCATACGCAAGAAAGATACGTACTTCATCAGCTCTGTGAAGACCAAAATCAGCACAAGTATCACAACCGAGGAGCTGATTTAAAGCTCATTTTGCTTTGTTTCAGCATGCCCAGATTTGAGAGGCTGTTACCCATGACATATGGGAAGATACTGGGAAAATCTTTTTTTTTTTTTTTTTTTTTTTTTTTTTTTTTTTTTTCCTCAGAGGAAAAAGGCATCAGGGAAGAGAAGAATCTTATGGTTGTCTTCCTGCTTCTTAGAGAAGAGTACAGTAAAGTAAGAACCAAGCTCCTCTTACCCTGTGTAGGCTGAGACTATGGCTACTCATCATAAAGAACTGGTGAGATTTGGGGATGCTCTTTGCCATGAAGGCAGCCAGCCTCTGGTCAGGGCCTGGAGAGGCTGTGGGTCTCCAGCACTGGAGCTACTCAAGGTACAGCTGGATGTGGTCCTGTGCAGCCTGCTCAAAGCAGCCCTGCTTTGGGTGATTCTTTCTGTACTTTATTTCATGATCTGTTTTCTTTATTGATGGTATCCATCGTGTGCAGTTGTCACATTGGCAGGATTAGTGTTGAAGATGAGTCAGCACTAATGATGCAGTTTTCTGCTTTTTTATGGAGAATCAGTGGCAAAAGACAGAGACTCTTTTGAGTTTGTGTCTAAAATCTTTGCAAAATTTTGTGAATATCTTGTTTTGTGAAGGACATATTCTCACACCTTCCCTCTCTAAATTCTTTCCCCATCCAGACCAATTATTTTATCTGAAGACTCAGGAAAATTTCTGTAGGAAACATTCTTCGAAATGTAAGAGGAAGACTAAATGAATCTCGCTGTTCCTTAACCTAAACAAATCTTTATTATGCTTTGTGCCATTGTGATGGTGCATTGTTTTAGGCTGTGCTTTACCACTGTGTAGCTTTATGTTTCTAATTACTGATGATTTATTTTTTGCCCCATCTCTTGGAGGCAGCAGAGACCTTCAAGTAGATCTGTGTGATCTCCTTGCAATAGGATATTGACACTGCTGCACAGTGAGATAAGTACCTGCTCTTTCTTTCTCTTGGTGTTGTATTGTGAAGCAAGGGAGTATTATGTGTAGCTAAGGTTGATCTCCTAAGTAAAGCAAGATTAACCCTAAAACTAGTTTAAGCTGAACTTGCTTTTTAAAATACACTTCTGAAAGTGAGAAGGACCTGATGCTGAGTTCAGAAGGTCACTTGGGCTGAAAGGTGACATCAGGAGGGCATTAGCCAAACACTCTGCTCCAAGCGGACTCAGTGATGAGGTCAGCCGGGTTATTCAGGGTCCAGTCTGATCTTTGAAAACCTAATCTGGCTACTAAGATTCATCTTCACTTTAGGAAACATCTGGATAATCTCCTGATTGCTGAGAATTTTGAATTTCTGTGTACATCAAATCAAGGAACTGATTAGAAAAGCTGAAGATTTGGAGATATGCTTTAGCTTTGTTGTGTGGCACTACTGCGATGGCGCTGAAAGCTGTGTCTTGTGAAACAGGATACTTTATTTATCCTGGGTTTCTGTAGCTCCAGGTGAATTAAGCTGCTTTGGTGTCTTCATTCTGATGCTCGGTAGTGTGTTTAGGCTAAGAGCCAGGATGTTAGTAATGCCAGGTAGGTGATGGGTCGTGTCTCTGTGATAATGAGGGCTAGAGTTGGTGTGTGGGTGTATTGAGTACTGACAAACTGGCTCGTCTCCTGCTCAGCTGAAACTTTCTCTGTACATACTGTTCTTTGCAGGTTATTTGAGGTTGAGTGGAGAAGCCCAAACCCTCAGCTTTTTCAACTGTTAATTATGTGTTGTAATTTACTTATGATGCTACGTGTGTCCTCAGAGCAAATTAAATCCTCAAGTATTTGGGGGAGAGTATCTTCTCATACTGGTCGTGGTTTTTAAGTATTAAGAGTTGTGGGAATTGATTGCTGCCTTATGTACACTGTGAAGTTTCTCCTCCTCCACAAATCTCCCTTTTTTTTTTTTTTGTTTAAGCACACCAGTCTGCTCAATTCTGAAATCAACACAGAACTGTAGTGAGTATCATGCTGGAGCTGGGGAGCATTCAGACTGAGCAGATGTGATATCAAGAACTTGTCTGGCTTGGATCACTGCTATGAATCAAATTCCTTAACTCTCTCCTCTGACCACTGCACCTCCCAGACCCTCTCGCCTCCCCCTTATGTGAGGGAGGGTTTTAGCTGACTTGTCATGCTTGGTAGAGTGTGAATGCAACTAGATGACATCTGGGTGGTCTTTTGTTTGCTTTTTAAAACCTCTTCTGTGTAACTGTGCTGTGGAGGCATGAATTAATTTGGCACTAAAGATCTTTCCATAATACCATCTTACCATAAATAAGGCTTGGTTAAACTCTTGTTCAAAACCTGACCTCTACTGGTGAGAGCCATAAATGGATGCTGTCAGTGAGGTGGCAAGTGCCGAAGAACCTGTTTTGTTAATGTTCTTTAGTCATAGGTTGCATTTTACTTTGTCCTAGGATAAATAGTTCTTGTGTAAAATAAACATAAAAATGCTAAGGAAACTAACATGTAAAAGCATAAGTCTCTTAAAGTTAATCAGGTTTTCAGTAGACTGCATATGCTTTGAACATGTGTATGAGGTCTGGGTGACCTACTTTGTAGGCCTGTGTTCTAGAATAACTTTAGTAGTATTGCAGACTTGATGCTACCTTACAGTGATTCAAAACGTAATCTTTTCTTATGTCTTTACAGGCTTGCCATGGGTGTACATCCCTAACCAAATGTGATTGCAGTGGAGTTAAAGGAGAAAAGGTAAGAATACCTTATGTGATTGACTAATGCACAAACCTTTGCTTCTGTACAGCTTTGACTTCCACTCCTGCTGTATTTTTATGCAGTCATTATGATTCTACCATTGGTACTACTTACAGTTTTACAAATTTATCCTTTGAGGCAATAGTGCGTGCTCAATATTATTTTTTTTGGTGCTTCAATGCTCTGGATTAATTTCTGACACATTTCAAAGGTGATTTTGAAGTTGTATAAACAAGTATAACATGAAGAACAAATGTGATGCAAAATCTCAAGTTACTGCTTTGATTCAATATTATACTATTGCAGAATTTTACTATTGGCTGAGATTAAAGAGGGCAGATGTCAAAAACTCATAGTAATTTATGGTGCTGTACTTATCATCCAGATGGCTGTAGGCAAATGAGGTCATTCCTTGGCATTTATTTACTTTTAGTTCATCAGGTATATTTACAATATACATACCTAGTGAAAAATAACATAACATTGATGGCAAGTTTAGAGTTTGATTAGGTTCAATCAAACTTCAACCTCGTTGGTGCATTTCCTTCAAATAAAGCTGGCTAAACCAGATGAATCATAGCACTAATAACAGGAGTACTTTGGGTTTAGTTTGAGGGCATTCCAGCAGTAGGCTTTACATTCCTAATACAACCATAGCAGGTGCAACTTTGGAGAATCCATCTGTGGTGTACAGTTAGCTGTTTTCTGAATTAGTCACAGATATTTTGTGAATTCAGTAAACAAAATTGTCTGGCAAGTTAGGTACAAAAACTTTGGAGTACGTTTTCTGGCCTTCTAAATAAAGTAATAATGGGAACATAGTGTTTTTGGCACCCACTTCTTAAAGTGGTAGGCACATAATGCAGATTTCCACTCTTAGAATGGAAGATTTACTGTGAGATCTGATAAATTTGGATTCCTTCTTCACCAAAGTCAAGTTAAACAGTGTAAAAGTCTGTCAGGTCTCAGCATTTTTATTAAACAGCCTTTCAGAAGCTTGCAGGCCATCATGACAGAAAATTAACAATGAAAAGTAAAGCCTGCACTCTTAGATGTGATGGGTTGCCTATGCAACTGGTTTGATCATACACATGCCATTACGTTAGTTTCCCTATAATTATGAAGGCACCCGTATACAAGATATACAAGAGCCTCACTGATGTCCATAATGCTTTCTGTTAACTTTCTTTTCCACAACCCTAAACTTTTTCTAAAATCTCACACAGTTGCAAGATATCTAGAGCTGTCCTGAGATGATGAGGCTGATCCATCACAGCATATCAGTTACTTAAACATTTGATGCGGGTTTTCAAGTCTGATACCTCTTCGACCAAACTTTCTTGCAAATTATCTTTGTACCAGTTGAGTGTAAACTTGTCACAACAAGCTTCAGGCTTCTGCTTTGTATTTGATGCTTGGCATTTGGTGTTTGTGCTTCCTTCTGTAGTGACCTCTGAACCAGAAGTCAGACTCCATAGTTCCTTGTCTAATTGGCATGTGAACAGCGTTGGGCAAGGAGCTGTTAAAATAATCATCCCTCTTTGATTCTCCATTGGAAATGTGACAGTGTACTTGTAGGACTACTGGAAGTCAGGTGTATGGAGCCTGATGATGTACTGGGAAGACAAGAAAAGCCTTGTCAAATGCACTCAGCTGAGCCCTGAACTTCTCTTTCCTTGTGGACCTGCAACTAGCTTCTGCATCCAAGTTTCTGTCCACTTGCATTAAGTCAACTAAGAAGTGCGGCTTTGTTCAGCTCTGCAGAGCCTAATGTGTCTCTTTGCAGACTCAGAAGTAACCTTCTTTCTAAGTATCCTAGAGTTCCCTCCAGGATGTCCAATTTCTAATAAAATAATACAAATTGAACTGCAAATAGGAAAACTATTTTCATATTTTTCCTTGGGCAACTGAAGCTCTTGGTTAATTGCTTCATGCCATCAATGATTCTGCCTTGAGCCTTTGTACCAGTAGTACATTTTCTGTTGCACCAAAGCCCTGTAAGTTTTGTCTTCTTTTTTTTTTTTTGGGGGTGGGCCCCCCCCCCCCCCCCCGCGCGAGGGAAATTGTGTAGTATAGGGGAAAACATGTATAATATGTTATCATGAATAAACAAATAATTTATTAGAAAAGTTAGAGAAAACTGGTAACAGCTTTCTCCATTCTGTCCTGTGCTTGCAATAAGCTGCTGCTTAATGAACTGGATCTGGTAAGAACCTATTGAAACCAAAGGAAACAATTGAGCTGCTATATACAGGAAATTAAAGCAAATGATTAAGCTGGTATATATGGATAATTACAAGAATTACTTGTGTTGGTCTACTACATGTGAATAATTGATTCTTCCTTAAGGAAATGAATGATGATTGGGTTTGAAGTAAGTGCTGCCTGGCACTTATGAGATGAATCTGCTCCAGTGCTGCTCCAGCTGATGAAGACTGAATGGCAAGGGCTACAGCCTCTTGGTCACCAAGAGGGCATGCTCTCCAAGATTACTGTGGCTTTGCTTTAAAGTAGTGCTGTTAAAATGTTTTCCTCCCTCTCCCTAGTAAGGTATTCCCATTCCTTCTCTGAGGCTTGGGTTTAGAGCTGTCAATGTATCATCTCGCTGAAAACCAAGTCTCTAGCTGTGATAGAAACATGTGGTTCAAGTTGGGAGGTGTTACAGGGCTTTTTTTGTTTTGTTTTTACAACATCTAAGGTGCAGTTCCAGCTCTAAATAACTAGGAGTATGTTATGCTATTCTAGATGATCATACTTATTTAGTGCTACCCATTCTAAGTAAGCTAAACAAAGCAGTCGAGAAGCTACCCTTTATTATGTATGATTAGTTTATGGCCTTTTAAAAAAGGACTTCAGAAGATGCCAAGATAACTGGGTTTATTGATCACAATATAAGAGGTGCTGAAGAATCCTGTGGCAAGTTCCTAATGTATCTAGGTAAGAGTTTAGTTCACAGGATTCTGGCAAGAAAAACCTGTAATACTGAGTTACAAGGACAGTTTGGATGCAAAGAGTCTGTAGCCTCTTACAGAAGCAAATAAAAAGAATCTTATTCTTGGAATCTTCTGATGTATGTATTTGGAGCTCTGAGTTTCAGGAGGCAATTCAGTAAAATCATCAAGCAAGGTTCCAATTTTCTTCTGCATTTATCACAATAAAATATAGTGCAGGTGTGACAAACTCTGCTGTTTTCATTGCTGGATACAAATAGATTAGGAAAAATTGAAACTTCTCAAATTTCAGTCACTATCATGAATAATTACATGCTTCATAAATGATGTCTCAAACTGCAATAACGTTGTCCTGTATTCTGAGATGTTTACAGACCCCTGTGACTTCTTTTGGGAGATGAAGCAGGTCTGCTGAAGAAATCCTGTGTTGAAGAATACAGATTATGCTAGAGTGAATTTTTTTCATTGTACTCTACCACAGCATTAAACTGTCTTCAACACTGCTTGTGTTTGTGGCTGGCTAATGTGTGTGGTTTTTGAGTAAGGCCTTGATTATATACTTCTATTTGTTAATGCTTTTAATAGGAACTGTCACTTAAAGCATAAGCTTAGGGTATTTTGTAAATGTTTTTAATTCTCATCTCTGAAGTAACATTTGTGTTCAAGCTTGTAAGTTGACAGTTTTGCCACATCTGTGTAATTGGTTGAGGGCAATTGCATTGGAACTACTTTGAATTAATCACTGAGATCAGGATCCGACTCCTTGCCCATTCCCAAAGGTAATGATGGCTTGTAGCTGATGAATCTTTATTCTGCTACGGAATACTGTACCTGTAGGACTGGAACATGAGGTCTGGGCTGACCTAAACCTTTGCTATTTTGTTTATTTTAATAGCATCAAGTCTGAAGCAAAAAATATTTAGACTTACTTATTTTTATTTTTACTTCTTGTGGTTGTTTTTTTTTTCTTTGCTTTAGGAAGAACAGGCTGGCAAGACTGACAGTTTTTGCATCTGTAAGAAAATATAGTGCATGTTACCTAGAGACTTCAACCTCACTTCAAACAACATAGTGTCCTTTTACTAGCTTTGACACCAGGGGAAATTTGTTAAATATGTCTTTTCTGTTTCAGTACGTGCTTGCAAGGAAACACAGGCACTTCACAGACAACCTAACAAATTCAGCATTACAGCATCTGAATCTTGCTGCATACAGTACCCTATATACAAGATGTACAGTAGGAAAGTCTGGAGTAAGAACAAGCTGTATCTGAAAACTCTTCTCACTTAAGGGATCTTTCTGTGCAACACTAGAAAAGAAAACAATTGTTGGGGGGAAAAAAAAGTGTCTCCCAACATCTGTATTCCGGAGAGCTGGATCAGCTTGGCTTCTCCCCCAGCGCTCATTTCTCTAACCAATTTTTTTTTCTAATCCAAAGTAGTGATTATAGCCCTACTCTTCCCTCTGTATCTGGTTTGGTACAGCTCCCTCAGAAAGCATTTGGTACAACTCCTTAGCAGTTTCCAAATCTAGTCCTTCAAATTGTCTTGTTCTTGAGTGTCATTTGCTGGCAGACTCCCCTGGCATTGCTCTGACAGTGGTTTCCTCATGTAACGCTCACATTGTAGCTGTTCACTTTCAAAGCTGAGAAGAAGAAATTAGGCTTAGAAAATCCTGTTTTCACAGTTGCCTCCTGTATTTCTTTCAACTGTTTGACTTAGTTTCCTCTTTCACTTTGAAAGGCTGTGGCTTGCCAGTTATGTGGCTGTTCAGAGTGGACACCTCAGAGCAGTTGCCCTTTAGAGAACCATCTGTCAGCAGCAGATGACATAGAAGACCAACCTTCTGCTAGAAGTTTTTTCTAGCATCCATTTGCAGATGTCACTTTCTCTAACGAAAGCATGAAAAGTGATCAATGTAAGATTAATAGGCATTGTGTAGCCTAGCTTGTACCTGATGCATCTGGCATGCCTCTTGTATGTATTTCCATAGTGCAAACACTGTTCTTGCCAGAGCTTGCTCCGAAGTCTGGCTCTGCCTTATGTTTTCCTTATTGGGCACTCCCAAATTCCTCCTCCTCTCTCCTTCAAGGGCACACTAACCCTTTCATATCTGGGCCTGAGCTTATAACATTTCTCCTGTCTTGCATTTCAAGTGAAGCAGCATCAGCTGTATAGCTCCATGTGAAAGAAGAGCCTGGAGTTCCGCATGCAAAAAGGCAGTGCTGAATTCAAGCTAACCTGAATTTGTATAGTAATCAGCATTTCCATGGGGGGAAAAAGATACCTGTCCTCTGTTTTTTAAAAAAAAAAAAAAAAAAAAAAAAAAAAAGCAATACATGATCTACAAGAAAAACAGTAATAAACAGTAATAGTTTTGCGTTTTAATAGAGGAACCAGGGTTAGCTGACCAGATAATAATCCTTATCCTAGAAGTTTATCTGAATCTCATTGTGTATAGAAGTAAAGTTACAACTCATGTTTGGCACACAACATACAAGCCCTAATCTAAAGGACTTCTTGTTTTCCAAGTAAGCAGTATTGCAGGCAGCAGAGTAGAGGTTGTGAAGAGAATCCCTGTTACTCTTGCTATTTTTTGGGTTGTTTCTGTTTTGTTTTTTTTTATGTTGATCAACACATTCTGTAAGCGTTTTGAATATAACTGCTAGTTTCTTGTCCTCTGCAGTGGAATGCAGAGCACCTGCTGAGGTAGTGCAGTGAGAAAATCAGAATTTAAGAGTAATTCTTAACCCTGCTATCCTACTGAGTACCTAAAATCAGCATAGAGATGCTGTGGAAACTAGAAGGGAGGTCAGCAAAGCCATAATGTTACCTTTCACATATTGTGTTCGAGGCTGCAAGTAGATGCTTCTGTTGTCTTGAAGTCTCCAGTTTTCAGTTCTTTGCTAACATTGTCCTCTTGAAGATATGGAATTCCTGCTTCAATTCCTTCCCCTGGCTGAGGAGATCTAGGCGGGGCCTCCCAGTTCTTTAGGGAACACCATAGCTGACACATTAAGAGGCAGTAGGTACAGGAGCTGCTATTTGAATTTTTGCTGAAGTGGTACAAGAAAATGAAACTTCAAGATGAATTAAAGAATGCACAGAGGACTGCACAGCTCAAACCTGGAGCTTATAAGGTGCTTGTTAGGATGCAACAATGAGCTCAGGCCTCTCTTTTGTTGGCAGTTCCTGGAGCTATGAAAAAATAATTTGGGTATATCTATGTAAGTTGCCTTGCAGGTATCTATAAAGCAATAGGAATAATGCTGAGTGATTGCTTCTTAGTACTGTGTATTTGCTAGTTGGTAGAGCTGTAGGAAATAAAAATTGATGTAATGGAAGAGTATACAACAACCTGTATGCAGAAAAAGGCACACCAATTCTGGTGTTTCCTAACTTCCTTATAGTGATTGTAGCTGTAATACTTATTGATTTGGGTTTTTTTTGTTGTTGTTTTTTTTTTTTATGAATCTATTGTGTAGAAGAAATAAGAGTAAATATTTCTTGAATTTACAGCTGTGAACAGCCTGAAACTGCAGGAAAGCAGCATGTTATAACAAACAATTTACAGAGGGGCATACCATGGTGTATGGTAGAGGTGTATCTGTTACACTGAGCTGTCATGGCTAATCATTGCATAAATACTCACTGAAATGTGGTTGCTGCTTGGGAGGTTAGAATTTTAGCATGAGGTGTGAGGTAAAAGGGATGAGAAATGTTATTTTGGTGTTGTCTTATCTCTGTTTCTCTTGATTTACATTGTAAGCACTTAGGACTGGAACCGTCATTATATTCTGTCTTTAGAGAGTGCTTTACCTGCAGCGCATGGCCACAATCTCAGTTACTTGTATATAACAGAGAACAATCTTGTATCTGTGAAATGATGATAGATAGCACCGTATAGCAGCAGTCCATAACCATCTGAGCATTTCTGTAGGTATTGCAGTGGAAGCTGAGTTTTCAGGAGAGACTTGATGACTAACAAAGCTATGCTTTTAAGGAAGATGGGAGAGTTCTGTGCAAATTATATCAGCCCAGAAGAGTTGCTATTGAAATGTACTGTCAGTAGGTGGCTTAAGTAGTGGATAAACATCTATGAAACCTGTTTAAGGGGTGTAGGTAAAAGCAGTGCCTGTGTACAGGAATTTCTGTAGCTAAGCTGGTAGGATACGTAATTGCATTGTTAGAGTTTCTATGATAACTTCCTACTGAAATGCAGAAAAACAGTTTGTTTTATGAATTTCTTTAAAGTATCCTTTGCTTTTGTCATATGCACATATCCTTTCTATAGGGTGAAAGGGGATTCCCAGGCTTGGAAGGACAGCCAGGTCTGCCCGGGTTCCCAGGCCCAGAAGGGCCTCCTGGTCCCAGAGGTGCAAAGGTAAGTCCCAATTCACTTGGACAGGATGGAAATGCTAGGTAGCATTAGCTTGCTTGTAATGCTGTTCCCAAATCATTCCAGAATTCTTGATTATCATCAAGCTTAATAGTAAAAATCTTCAATAGGTCATATACCAGGTTAGGGTATGTTAGATTGTTTGAAAGAGTCAACCATAAGAATGTTGCTTTATGTTTCCCATTGTTCACCTGCATGTGCCTGCAAACACTGTACCTGCACTTGTATGCTTTCCTTAGGACTGTTGCTAAGGTCAGAGAACAGGTTTGGCAAGGCTCGGTGATGTTGCTATACTGCTGCTTGCAGTAATGCATTACTTGATTTACTGATAAGAGTGGTGTTCAGCTTCTGGAGGGGCCCCACCATTTTGGGCAGTACTGCAAACTAGGATTTGCATCTGGTGGCATTCCTGGGCTGGGTTTGGATGGGGTGATGCAAATGAAGACATCACTGAACTCTGCAGAGACAGCTGAGGAATGTTCCTTGTGTTCCCTGCAGTTTCAGTTTATTTTTGTTTGCTACTGAATTACATTACCTTGTTCAGATGGTATACTATAGTATTTAAATGTTGAAATGCCTTTCTCTGAATGCATTTATATTTAGTATATATATAAGCTTATCCAGGATCTGCAAGTACCTGCAATTTAAACTAACAGAAGCATAGCAAACATGTGAAAAAGGGATAGTAGGTAAGTGATAAGAATAATCAAAAGGCTATGCTGAGAGAGAAAACTGACAGTATAACAACAGTGAAACAAGAAAAGGGTCTTCTATTAGAAGCCATGATTGTGTTTGTATTCTAATAATGCCCTTTCTTCTTGGCGTTTTACTATGAAGTTTGGTCTTTTCTATCTTGTGTTGCCCACAAGAGGTCACTGCAGTATATTTGATGGAAGAAAGCAGAAAGTGCTTCTGTGCAAGTTGAAGTAATGTTGAGAAATAACCATTTCCTCTACTGTGGCTTATCAGATGCAACAGATGCTTTTCCATACGAGATCCAATGCCAAAAGTGAAATTATTTTGAACCTTTTTACTCAGAAAGTGATAACTTATGTAATTGTTAGCCATCTTGTTATAAAAATTAAGAGTAACTTTTATCGCACGGTTTACTTTGATAGAACAAAATGACTGCAAACTTGAATGTTGTTTTGTTGGTGTGGTTTTGGTTTTTGTTGTGGTTTTTCTTAGGGTGATGATGGACTTCCAGGACCTATTGGCCCCAAGGGAATCAGAGTAAGTATTGGTACCTTTTCCTAGTGATATGCTGGAATTATGGGTCAAGCCATGTATGAGACAGGATCCTTACAGAAGTGATTTTGGGGGAAAAGAGTAATTAAGGAGAGTAATGTATTTGTCAAGTAGAAAAGATTGCATTACTTTATATAAATAATCTAAGATTGTGTAATACAATTAATTACTGCAACAGTTTATTATGGTACACAATCTTATGTGTTATTTATATTATTTTTCATAAAGCCATAAAGGAGAGTAATCCCAATACTGTGTGTATGTTATATTAGTATGTCAAATCAGTATGGGAGAGATTAATTTGTCTGGAAACCATTTACTTTTTGTGAATTTGCTTCTTTTTGTCAGACTCCTCAGCTGGCAACAATTGATGCATCACTATCTTCAGTGGTACATGGTCTTCTTTTGTACCATGAGTTGTTGCTTTTTTCCCTCTGTGCATCTGCATACTATTATCTTAGTTGTTCTGCATGGTCTTCTCTGTGTTTCTATGTTATTCCCCTGAAAGAAATGTAAGAACCTTGATGGCTGCCCAGTATGACATTCTTATTTTACAGATGATTCTGATGTTTCTTTTTTTGTTATAGGTTTCCTTTAGTATTTTTGTAATTCCTCTTATACATCCAGTGGCACCATACTGTTTCAAACACTCATGGTTAATTTCCTTTTAGGGTCCGCCAGGGCTTCCAGGATTTCCAGGAACACCAGGACTTCCTGTGAGTAGGAATGGGCTATATAGATATGAAACTGATCCATTTTGTCTTTCTGGCCCAGTAGGCCATCCTGTGAGCTTACTGTTCTATCCTGTTTTCATCTTCAAAGGGTTTACCAGGACAAGATGGGCCACCAGGACCTCAGGGTATCCCAGGCTGCAATGGAACGAAGGTGGAATTCCTTTAAAATCCTAAACTTTACAACAGTAATGTGATAAAGAGCTCCTGCTTTTCTGACCATGGCCAATGAGTTTAATTTATTGTGATACTTAAAGTTACTGAGCTGTGCATGTAATTCTGGAGTGATTCACATGCATCTGAGACTAGAGGTCATGACCTGATATCTAAAGCAGCAACTGTTGATCACAACATTAGTACTCTGCAGCCATCATTGTTAACTTCTTTGGTACTTCTTAATACTTAATTTTTTGATTGACAACAGAGGAATGTGTCATAATTAGAATAATATGCTATAATCTTTGTAGTAGACTCTTGCTACCACAGAAAACTTACCACAAAACAGTGGGACATTTTAATTATTACTTTTTAATAATAATACCTTGAAATACTGACTCAGTGTCCTTGTTGGAAGGGGTTGATTTTATTCAAACATGTTGCTTAGCTTCAGTTTATGATCTTTCTTCTTGAGAAGCTGATCTTTAGTGCTGTACTTTTTCCCTCTCTGCATTATAGTAGCTTGCCTGGAGGTTTGAAATATCTGAATTTGGAAAGCTCTGTTTCAGTCACTTGTGTGATTTTTGCAAATCATTTAACCCACAGATTATTGCAATTGCTAGCTAACAATGAAACTGGGCTTTTCAATAACCATTTGCTTATCTGTTTTTTTTATGTTTTTATGTTTTGCTTTTTGGCTAATTGTCATCTTCAACCCTAAGGGAGAACGTGGATTCCCAGGCAGTCCAGGTTTTCCAGGTTTACAAGGGCCTCCTGTAAGTACAAGTTTTCCAGATCAGCTGCCTGTAATCCACTGAAAAAATCCTACCTAAATCTGTGAAAGCTCAGTTAACAGGTTATGATTAATCAGAATATTTTAGATGTCCAGCAAAAGAGTGAGCTCTTCTGATGGATGCTGTGGCAAAGCGAATAAAAAGCCTTTTGAATTCCCCCGTGCTGAGATGCTTTACCTGCAGAAAGATACAAATGCATGCCTATGTGTCAGAGAGGGAAGGTCTGGTTACTGTCCTCTGATATGTGTGTGTTTGTGTATGGTGTTAGTGATGATCAATGAGACAGAAGAGATAGAATGGTTTGGATTGAAAGGGACCTTAATGATGATCTAGTTCTACCCACTGGCCAAGGACAGTGATGCTTTCCTCTAGACCAGGATGCCCAAGTCCCCATCCCACCTGACTTAGGACACCCCCAGGGATGGGATGTTTTCAGCTTCTTTAGGCAGCACTGTCGGTGCCTCACCACACTCATTGTGTGGAACATCTTAATATCTAATCTAAATCTCCCCTCTTTTAGTTTAAAACTATTCCCCTGTCCTGTCACTACCCTCACTGATAGAATCCTTCCCCAGCTTTGCTTTAGGCCCCCTTTAAGTAACTGGAAGGCCGTTAATAAGGTCTCTCCAGAACCTTTTCTTCTTCAGTCTGAACCCCTACTGTGTCAGCCTGTCTTCATAAGGAGAGGTACTCCAGCCCTCTGGTCATCCTAGTGGCCTCCTCTGGACCCACTCCAATAGATCAGTGTCCTTATGCTGGGAGCCCCAGAGCTGAACAGAACACTGAACAGACAGAATAATAGGAGGCAATAAAAAAGCAAATTGCTAGTAAATGGAAATACAATGCTGAATATTTACTGTCAAAGTACTTCTTTTTTTTCCTTTTCTCTTTAATGCTTGTCTCATGCAGTAGATCTGATCAGTGGTTTGCAAATAACATACCAAGAACTTATTTCTGTTATCTTTCTTTCATTTTTTGTTTCTTTTAAAAAAAGGGACCCCCTGGTCTGCCAGGTATGAAGGTAAGTGTTCTTTACTCTTACATCTAAGTACTAACCAGGCATGAGTGTGCAGTGTGATCTGGCAAAAGTAAGCTGCTTGCTTTCATTACAAGACCATATGCATCCATTGGAATCTGGAGTGAAATTCTGCAAAAAAATTTATTGCTTCTAAGTCATTTCAGTGCAACTAACTAGAAACTGCATTAGCTTGACTTCAAACTGTTTTCTAAAACTCATTCCCTTGGGAATGTGAAGGACAGCACCTGTTTTGAGAGGCACCAAGTTAACAGAAGGTCTGCAAACATCTAAATGCTCCAGTAGTGTGTGTGTGCACTCAGAAACGCAAGTAGAGGTTAAGCAATAGTGACTCAGGTATCCAGCAAAGGGAATAGTGCAACATCTTACATTCCTTTTGGAAATGTCCTTCCCTACTGTTTAGATTACTTACGTAAATGACTTTTTTTCCCCTAGTGTAAATAGTCTCACGATCTGATTTTGAACCTTTGAGGATTCCTTGTCAGTTTGGAGGGGGGGGGGGGTTGTGTTGTTGTTGTTTGCTTGGGGTTTTTTTTGTTACTGTATTCATGGCCTATTTGAGCATGAGTCAAAACATTAGTTTTGATTCATATCTATTTAAAAGGAAGCCTGACCCCACACACACGGAGTTATTCCATTAAACTGCTGACAGAACAGCGTAACACATTGGTACTGGGAAATGATGACTATTAAACTAAACTGCCTTTCTCAGCCCCTTTCATCCCAGTCATTGTGCAGATATTACAATGCTAGCAGATCATAGCATTTACATGGAAAGCAAAGATGTGAGTTGAAATCAGTAATAAATACTTTACTTCAGGTCATGAAGTGTGACTATTACAGTAGCATACACAACATTAGTATCATGCAGTTGGACACTGGAAAAAGCTGAAAGCCTTCTTTCCGTTGTGTCATTGAAGTTTTCTGTATGTGGATCTTGAATGTCTCTTTTGTGAAGCATTTATATTTCAATCCCCATGGTCTTTTGGAATTTAGATCAATGCTAATATATTTGTACACACACACAAAGAGAACCCTTAGCAGATGGTAGTTTAGCCATTTAAAGAATTCTCTAAATATGCAATGATAAATCTAATCAAAAGAGGTATTTCTTGGAGAATCTAGTGCTTAAATTTTAAGCTGGAGCGTACATACATGGCTCTACATAACTCTAATAACTCTAATTCTCTCATAGTTTTAAGAGTTGTGTTTTTTTCATCCTTTGGAGTCAGAATGGAGATAAAGATTTGTTGAATATGCTAATAATTAAAAGCCAGCTGGTTTTCTTCTAGGGCGAACCAGGTGAAATAATTACATCCTTGCTGCCAGGACATAAGGGTGACCAAGGATTTCCAGGTCTTCCAGGGATACCTGTAAGTTGAATAAAGTTCTGTTAGATGTTTTACCAAAGATGTAAATGGAAGAGTACTTCAATTACAGCGCAGTTGGAACATTTGATGGTAGGGAACCCTGTGTGTACGTGAAAGGGCAAGGCTCACATTTACTGTACCTCTAGTTTACGCTGTGAGGAAGGCTTCAAAAGTGCTTCGTGTTGCTCTTATTAGGGTGGCCCACAGAGGCCAGAGAAGTCCCCTACTCAGGAAAGCAGTGTCCAGCGGACAGCAGTATGCAGTTACTGACTTGCTTCACTATTTCCCCTTTCTGTTGCCACTTCCCAGATACTCTCTGTATTAATTCTGGAGCTCCCTTTCCTTCCTTACTCTGCGGTGAAGTGCGTAATAATCTGCACTTCTGGGCTGTAGCTGCTATTTTCATTGGGGGGAAGAGAGGGTAATGTCTCAGTTGTTCTCCTCATGTTGCATCTCCTGAGCAGTGTTTCTGTTCCCCCAGCAGTCTTCTGTGAAAACATGCAGTGACTTCAGGCCCTGTGCTTCCCCTCTGAACCATTCATTACTTTAGCGGGAAGGACAAGGGGAGCAGAAATGAGTCAATCGGTCTGTGCTGGACAGAAGCCAGAGACTCCCATTTTGTGCTACAGAAAGGCAAACCTCAGACTGTTCTGACCAGATTGAGCCTGTTAGCATTTCTGTTTCTCTGATCTGTTCTTTCCTATTGTCTGCTTTTGGATGGAATCAAATACAAAGTGTTTTGTTGTTCTCTCTCAGTGCATTCAAGAGAAAGAAACAACAAAAGTAGTTCAAAACAAACAAAAAAGCTTTCCTTTATCCAAGCCAAAGAGATGTATTGATGTAGAGAGCAGAACAGTTTTCATACAGCTTACACTTCTTTAGGCTTTTCATCTAGAGCAAATTGGTAAGTTAGAGGTCAGCTCCTTTGATTTGACACCTGTAGGATGCCAGCTGTGCGTTTGGTGTTTAATTTTGGTTCGTTGCTTTTTGTTGTTGTTTTTTTTTTTGTTTATTTGTTTGTTTTGTTGTTTTGTTTCTACCTTGGAGGTCTCACACTTGTCCCCTCGTGGTCTTTTTCCATAAACATTGCCTCTGATAGCTTCCTTCAATTTTTCAACAGGGTCCACCTGGTCCCATCGGAATACCAGGTCCAGTTGGTCCTCCAGGACCCCCAGGTTTGACAGTAAGTTTCTTAGCCTGTTAACCACAAAATGGTAAAGAAGGCAGTTGCTTCTTTCTTTCCATGTCCTCAGAAGCAATGGGCAAAATGCAGAGATTACTTTAGTCATAACTTGATATGAAGACAGTAGCAACCATGCACTCAGTTGACCCTGGAGCTGCTATTGTGCACATCTCAATGTGATGCCTTTGAAACATTCAGCCTGTTCACAGAGCTCTTTTTACTTTAAATTAGCCTGAATCTTTCTGCAGACCGTATTGGCGTTAAACCTGAGAGTTAAGATTTAGCTTATTTAGACTGAATTTTTAATCTTTTAATGAACATCTCGCTTAAAGGAAGAGCTCATTTCTCATGTATCTATGCAGTTTAGTTCTAAGCAATTCATTTTTTCACAAGAGGACATGCAAAGTGCTTGGAAGAGTAACTTTTGTTTTCATTTTTTATTAGGGACCTCCTGGTCCACCAGGGCTACCAGGACCTAAGGTATTTTCCGTCTTTTGCTGATGGTGGTTGGAGTTGTTTTGTTTTTCTTTCTGTTCATTTGTGAATTCTAAGGGCTGACAAGATTTACTTTTTGCAGGGTAATATGGGCTTGAATTTCCAAGGACCTAAAGGTGAAAAAGTGAGTAGGTGATGATAATGATGTTTGCTTTTCACTTTCAAAATACCTATCCTCGCCATTTTGGGATTTACTACCTGTATCAAACTGCCATCTTCTTACACGTTAGGGTGAACAAGGTCTTCAAGGACCTCCAGGGCCACCAGGACAAATTGGAGAACAGAAGAGACCAAATGACATTGAGTTTCAGAAAGGAGATCAGGTAAATGGGAAGCTATATCCATCTATAATCAAGATGTGATTACTGAAGTCTGCATTGGTTTGGCTCATATACGCATGCGTTCTACTGACTGTATAGAGCTTCTGTTATTTTTCTTAAAGCACAGACTGTTTTGGGCCTAAGTAGTTTTCCTTCAATAGAAAGCATGCTAGTCACATTGGCTCAGTTACTTCTCTTTATTAAGTAACTATCCTATGGAAGAAGCTGTCTCAAAGGAGACTTATAGTAATGGTAAAAGCAGTTGAAGTCTTCCCTTGGAACACCCAGCCTGAGATTGTCAAAATTGTAGGGATTATGATTCCCATTAATTAACGAGCTTAGTCATCCATTGTGAAGAAGTCTTAAAAGTTTTAGCTTAAATTATTTTTCTCTTTTTTTTTTCTTTCTTTTTGTTTCCCTTAGTCATGCCACAAGATCTTTCTTACTTGTCGTACGAATAAGTGCTTTTCCTGTTTCTGGACTCTCAAAAGTAATATCAAGCCATACTGTGGCAGTAAGCTCGAACTCTTGGTTGATTTATATGGGTTCTTTCCCACTGTAAATGCCAGAAAGTCATTGTGAGAGTTGTCATTTTTGAGGTTATGTTTTTTCCTTTCTACTTCACTGGGGATCATTTCTTAGTGCTGTCTGTTTGATTCTGGGTTCAAGTTACAGACAAGCTGAGCACCACCAGTGTCATTATAGGTGCCTGGATTTTATTTTTGCTTTGAAATTTCTGTGGTGTGCTCAAAAACCACCCCGAATAGTACAAGCAGTAGAAGGTTGAAGGCAGATACTTTGAGGCAAGAGTGGTGAATGGTTGTTTCTATGCTATGATTGTTTTGAAAATATCACTGTGGTGATAGAACTACTATGTAATTTTGAACTGTTAGTTTCTTCTATCTGTGTTTGGGTCAATTTCTTACTTTTCACCTTTTCGTCTTGAGGAATGCATCAGAAGAAAGCTTTAGTAGGCAGCAGTATTTTATGTTGTCAGTGCAGAACAGTTCTACTGCCCTATATCTTGATTACAATCTTTTGTTACTCTTCATTTCTGAAGAACATTGAGCACCACCAAGGTATCCACTGAGGCACATTTTCAATGTGCAGTCATCCTAAAAAGGTTTCAGTCTGGTTTTAGCTCTTTTTTAATATTTTTTTAATTTTTACTTTTATTTTTACTGCACTGTAGTTGAAGTAAATATTCAGCTGATTTTTATTACGGTCCTGAGCCATTTGTCTCTGTCATCAGGGGTATCTGAAGGACTAATTCTGCTGAAGTACAGGTATATGAATGTACAAAATCAAAGCATTCTAGCTACTTGCCTTATAAAGCATTTATCTTTGACCAACACTCACTATGATTTTGAAGTTTAAAGATTTGTTTATGTTTTAATACAGGTTATACTTGATAGAACAAAATCAGTAAAAAAAATTCTACATTACATGTATTTTTTTGTAAAGTATACACAAGGTTCTGGTGTGAATCCCCTGTGATCTCTGGTGAGGATCAACTGTAAAGATGGGCTTTTAAAAAGTCTGGGAGTCCACCAGGAAGGGGAGAACAACAACAACATAAAAATGCACAGAAAGCTTTTGTGGATTCAATTGCCTGTAGTGTTTTGTCTAGATTATTGTTACAAAGGTGTAACAAAACAAAATAGAAACCCTTAATTTTTCATGTGGAGATCCTGTGACAATTTTCTGTATTGATCCTAGTGGCCTCACAATTTCAGTAGTTACAAGCAACAACAACTGTTCTTCCTGTAATTTCAGCAGGATTTTGCATTTGTTCCCCTCTTTTCTTTCTTTCTGTCTTTTGTCTTCCATCCTTTATCTTATGTCCTTCTTCATCCTTCCTTCCATCCTTACCTTATTATATAGCAGCTGTAGACCACCAGAACAACAGCTGCAGAACCCACAGGAGTCAGTTGTGTCCTAGTGGAGCGAATCATCTAAATAATCAGGATGAACATTTAATAAAAATTAAAGTTTCACTTGAAGATCTGCACAAGTGAAGGATTGATGTGGCTCCTTGGAATTCTAAATGATAGCAAGAATATGTGCATATATATATATATATATATGTATAAATGTGTGTGTGTGTGTATATATATATACATTATATATATAATATATATTTTTATATTATATTTATATATATATTTAATATATATAAAATGGAGACACTATGGAATAATGGAGGCTTTAATCCTCTTTTTCTTTTGTCCATGTTTGACAGGGTATTCCAGGTGATCCAGGGCCACCAGGACTTCCAGGGCCACAAGGCCCTCCTGTGAGTAGACCTATTCTAGTTCTTTTTCATTGCATCTCTTCAAAAACTGTAAATTAATTCAGCACAGGCTTATGGGCTCAATTTAAGATTATGTTTATATGTTCAGGGTCTTCCCGGTGGCATAAAGGGTGAAAAAGGTGAGCAAGGAGAGCCAGGCAAAAGAGTAAGTAGTCTATTCAACCAAACATTTATTTTTCCAATCAATGTAATCTTTGAGAATAAAGCAAATGTTGAAATCAGGTGAGGCGTTCAGCCTCTGGGTAATAAACTTTTTTTTTTTTTCCTGTAACCTGGTAAAAAAGTCTGTGATGCATCTGGTTCTCAGCAGTGCTTCTAGATGTGGATATCTCAGGACTTTCTTATAGAATTATCTACATGTACATCTTCGTTTTAGACACAAGAAAACCTGATTTTAATGATGTTATCTGGTTACACAAGGAAGACTTCTTCAAAGTTCCTGGACTAGTTGGCTGAAACAGTGGTTTCCTATTTCCTTTTAGAGAAGGCTTCATTCAGTTAGTCATTTGCTGAGTTGCCCAAGCAGCATGAGGTCTTTTTAGGATGGTCTGTGTAAGCTCATTCTCAGTGTATTTATCTGTAAGATAAGCCACTAAAAGAAGTCTCTGAACACTGGATAAATGGACCAAAAGTCCATTTATCACACCTCAGGCAACCACTTCTGTTTACGTACTAACTGGAGACGGGACGAGTCAGGCTAGCTGCATCTGGGGACAGTATTAATCACTTTGTTCCTCTGTGTACACTCTGTCCATCCTGAAGTTGAAATTTATTTTAATATCACAGCTCAGGAAATCTGAGGACGATCAGAGGTGTTAAGAAGTAGGATGAAAATAACATGAATTGGACTAGCAAAGAAATATAAGCAGCGACCAGCTCAAAGCAATCTGTATTTTCACTTTCATAGCTTCTGAACTTATAGTTACATCAACATAATGGGCCCCTTTGAAGACTAAGACACAGATCTTGCACAGGTTAATCAGACTGTATTATAAACACTGCTTAGAAACAAGCTGGCAATAGATTTTTTTCAGTGTCCATAGGGATTAAACACTGTGGAAGATAAATCTTTGGCATTGTAGATAAAATTCTTTTTAGTTGCTGAGATTTATAGGCGAGGTTTGGTTTGTCTTCTCATATGCACGTGAGGAATTAGGCAGATTTACAAAGCCGAGGCTCTTGTTGTATTTTGAGTAGTGTTTGCCAAGTTGCTTTTCTTTGCAAAAGTAATTGGGAACCACATATATTTGCAAAGACCTAAAAGGATAGAAATCCTGAAGGGATGCAAGAGATGCCTTCTGCTAAAAGCTTATTTACCAACGTATTTGTTCTTATCATCTGAATGTTGTGTATTCAACATGCAATTTTGCTGTTAAGTGACTTTAAAATTGTATTTTAGCATTCCATGTTACTCTGTATGACTAAAACCCATTTCAATTTAGTTCATTTTTGAGAATCAGAATCACTAATATTCAAGACTACACAGATCAGAGTATACCCTGGTGCACGTATCTGTCTGCTCTTATTATCAGTTTCTTACTGATTAAGAGTTGATCATGGCACTATAGTGAAGCTTCATCAGTAGTGTAGTCAAGCTCCATTGGTTGTCTCTCATTCTGTAATGTTAACAGCAGACTTATGTTTGACTCTTCCAATGGATGGGTTGGAGTAAAATGGATCTGGCACTACTTTCACTGTAGCAATGGTGTACCTGTTTAGCAAAAATGCATGTTTTTTTGAAGTCACTTCTCTGAGCAGAATTCAGCTTCTTATTTTGGAAGTGTTCTTCGGAAAATTGCATTTAGCTTAAGGGAGAGTTAAAATTTAAACACACAAATGTTTGGGTTTAGTTTGAATGGTCACAGTACACTAATCTCCTAATTAAATGTAGCGTCTAGGAAGTTAGGATCTGTATTCCAAGCAAAGAGTTTCTCTGATGCTAAAGGGGTTTATTAAACGCAAAGAATCAGTAATAGTTAATTTAATACTGTTTTATGCTGTATTTGGTCACTTTTTTTTTTTTTTTTTTTAAGACTTGTGTTTTTGTGCTCTCATTTTCAAGAAGAAAACCTCCTTTAAGATAACTCAGTTGATTATAGTTGTTTAGTATCGTTGAGCTATAGATCATAAGAACTGCATTCTGGAGAGTTTGGTTTTGGTTTGGTTGTTTTTGTGGTTTTGTTTTGTTTTGTTTTGTTTTTTTGAAAAATGGGTAGTCAGTAAATTATTTCCACAAGATTTCTTCACCACTGAAGCATTTTATTTCCATGCATGTTTGTTTTTGAAGGGAAAGCCGGGCAAAGATGGAGAACCTGGTCAGCCTGGTAGGGATGTGAGTACCTCATACATTTTCAATCTCACCAGATCTTTAAGTTTTTCTTCTGATATGGAGAAGGTCTGAGCATAATTATTTTCTTTTCTTGAAGGGTTTACCTGGTGGACCTGGAGTAAATGGTGTTCCAGGAAGAGATGGTGAAAAGGTGTGCCAAGTTATTTGTCATCATTACTATAGTAGCTTGAAAACCTCTCATCACTGAGTTTGGTTTTGACTGAGCAGTAATTGCATTGCCTGTGCTGTTAAAACGTTGAGGAATATCTGCAATTATTATCTTGCATAATAATATGCAGTAAAAAATGCTTTTGATTTCATTGGTAGGGTGAAAAAGGTGACACTGGTCCTCCTGGTCCTCCTGGAAGTGTAAGTTGGTGATCTTTTCTTTCTGCATTTAGTTGACTGCGTTAGTTCATCGTAGTTCTGGGGTGACAGTGAGCTTGCATGTCCAGGTCTAAACAAAAACTGGCAGAACCAGCAAAGATTTCATATGCTCACTGATAGAAACAATTATATCCCTCTTTCTTAATAGATCCTGTGCTCTGAGATTGACTAGCTTACAAAAACAATGCTAGACTATAACCTCAAAACAGCAGAAATTGAGAAAGTTTCACTGAAGTTTATTCAGTGTTCTCCTGACAGTAAAGATGCTTTCTGTGGGGGGAGAACTTCTTACTGAAATTTTACTACGTTAATTCATTGAAGTGGGAAGAATACCCTGTCATTGGAATTAAGTTCAAAGGACATTGATCTTTTCTTCCCTTACATCTCTTTATGTTTCCAACTCTTTTCTTGCCTTGTAATTGAAGCCTTTTTTCACATAAATGTGAAACAATTACAGGTCATTACAAGACCAGGCATTGATGCAACAGTGGGACCAAAAGGTAGCAAAGGATTGCCAGGACTCCCAGGAGCCAAAGGGGAGCGTGGATTCTCTGGTAGGCCAGGCCCACCTGGCTTGCCAGGTTCTCCAGGTAGGACAACAAGCATAAAAACAATTTGTATATTCAAATGTATGAATGGATGTTTAATTTTGTGGTCTTTTTGCTCTCCTTTTGACAGATAGACTAATCAAAAAGTGAAAGCAAAACTACTTAGAGCTACCTTTAAATGTTCTTAGATTGTGGAATTAGTATGAGGAAATCTGAACATTCATTACCTGCTGTGGGGAACAAAAAACACTAATCATCAAGGCTGTCAAACAGATACTAGCTTTATGGCCTTGGGCTTAATTTATGTCTTATCTCTTACCTATAACGCACATTATCCATTGCATTATTCAGAGAAAGTGTTGTGTACTGGAATCTGGTACCTGGCCATCAAATCTAGTCTTTGGTATAGATTGACCAGTCCTAAACAAAGAGGTGATCTGAGCCTACTACAGTGGGAATGCATAGTGACACCTGTGTTTATCTTATATATGTACAGAAAATGGCTGTAGTGTTGCAGCATGTAAGTTTTTTGTTTTTTTTTTTTCATCAGCCCCACTTCCACATGTCCTGGTTATGTTTTTTCTTTGTAAAAGTTTGTGTAGTTAATGAATCTTGGGTCAATTTTTCAAATAAGATGTCTGAAAAATGCAAAATATGTGTGTGTCAAACAGTGCACATCAACATGCAGATTTTCTTTCCATAAAAAAATATTACAGCATTACTTGTACTTGCATGGAAAGATATAGATTTACCTGTAGCATGTTATTCTTCTCATGTCAATGTCATCTTTATAAAAAGGGTAGTTTAAACATTTTAATAGCTTAAACCTTTGAGCTCTAAGGAAATTGAGTTCTTCCCATCTTAGGGATCACTACTGTTGGACCTCCTGGCCCACCCGGCTTACCTGGTGAGAGAGGGCAGAAGGGAGATCCAGGTTTACCTGGTGTTTCCATTCCTGGACAACCAGGACTTGATGGACCACGGGGACCTCCAGGGCCTCCAGGTCCTCCAGGACCACCTGCACCATCTGTTCCTCCTGGTAAGTGATTACCATATAGACAACAAAGAGACTGAACAGTTTTTTGACATTCATTTATTGTTTATTTTTTTGTTAACTTTGCCTCCAAATATATGATTTACCAGCAGCTGAAGCCCATGAGATTCCAAGCTATTTGTATACAGCCTCCCAAATCACTCACATCGCAAATCAGGACATTTGTAGGAGAGTTCTAACTGATGTACTCTAGATGATTACAGAATTTGGTGTGGGTTGAACTCTGGTTTTATTGTGTCTCTTTCTACTTCAAGTGAGCCCTGCCTTGACTGATCTGTGACATTCAGCTAGATTGGAGGAAGAGAAATCTTATCAGATTGAAGGACCTTTGTGCGAACTTACACAGTGATGATAGTCCTCTAGGGCCAGACTGATTCCAGCCTAGCTGTATAAAATCAAATATTTTTTCCCAATTGATGTTAAATCCTTTTTAATCCAAATAATGAAAATCACACTAAAATTTCCACATAGAGCAGGAGGTAACCACTTTAATGCTTTCTTGAGTAAACTCAATTTTCATGATATCATCTAATAAATGCTTGGAGGGGTTATGACACTAGGAGAGTTAGAATTCCAGTGTAATTTGATAAATATTCTAGCGGACGTTTAGGATGAAAGCTCCGGTCTCTTTTTGGGAAAAGAAAGCTAGGGAATGGGAGATGGAGTTGAGAAATGGAACTGATGGAGAGGGGTTAACATGGTTCAAAGAGGAATCCAGTGTCTAAATGGCATTGGCATCTTGAGTCTCCTCAAACTGATTACATTTCATACACATGCTTCTATGGTCTGAAGCTAAATGTAGTGTAGAGGTGGACGTGTACAGCCTGTGGGAAAGAGGTTTTGCAGGAAACTGATGACTGTTGTGTAGTATCAACAGATAGTTTTCTTTTGAGTTTAGATTACATTCATGAGCTGTAGCAGTCCTGTATATATATATATATATATATATATATAAAGTAATTTTTTTTTTGTTTGTTTTTTTTTTTCTTTTTTTTTAGCAGAATGCATGTATTCTAATACAGTTTGATCATGAAATCCTTCCTGCTTCTTCTTAGGTGAAGGGTTATGTGAGCGGGGTCCACCAGGTCCTCCAGGAATTCCAGGGCAACAAGGCTTTGCTGGAGAGAGAGGCCAAAAAGGTGCAGTACCATGGCTATATTTTAGGGTTTTTTTTCCTCTCTTTTTGTTAAAGCTTGTTAAACAGTATAAAGCTTGCATTAAATAAGGGTAAACAGTGCCTCTTCCTGGTAGGGTTGACTGTAGATGTTTTGTGTTTATGAGTAAGAAGTCTATTTTGTTAGGACTTAGGATAGCCTCTCCTTTAGCATGAGAGCACTGGAATCTCAAAGTGACTGAGGGTGTAACCAATTTGCATGTGAGCCTTGCATGGGTAATCATTAATGTGAAATGTAGCTTTGGATTTTAAAGTACTTTCCAGATAGATAGAATCTCAAAATACTTGTAACAGCGGTTGCCAACTCCATGTGAGAATGTTAGAACATTTTATACTTAATGAATAAACGCAACATTTTGTAAGGAAAGCAGCATTGAAATTCTAAATAGAAGATTCATTATTTGGGTTGGTCAGTCTAGAATGAGTTTGTCTGCTTGTTTGGTGAGGAAAAGAAAGGTATCTTTAATGTGTATCCTTGTCTCCAAAAAGACAACCTTGCAATGAGGATGCTGATATGGGTAAGTGAGAATCTTTTCCTGGCTCATCCATGGACATCTTAGATGACTTTGAGCATCTCACTTAATTCTGTACTCATTTCAAACATGGATTTTGTAAGGATTAATTGATTAACCTTAATGAAGTCTTTTAGTTAATACAGTGGTAAATGTCATAGAAAAGTCTGTATGTGAATGAAATTTTTAAACTTTGTGGAAAAAACTACTTTTTTTGTTTTAATTGTATGCATTTTTAGTGTATTGTCAAGTCAACCAAACATCCCCAGTATTGATTTTTGCCCTCTTGGATCTTAATTAAATTTCAGGATTTTAGTGTATGTGTTTTGGGATTTTAGTTTGAAGTGTTGAGACCCTACTGTAAAGGTGACTAATTGCCAAGAAAAAGGTTCAGTTTTATTCTTCATTTTTGTAAGCTTTTGTTTTGTTTTGTTTCATACTACACTACCCTAAATACATTCTAACCATATATATTATTTGCCTGATTCACAGTGACCAAAAAGCTTCAGTTTTGCCTTCATCAGGGAAGCATTCTGATATTTAAGTTATCAAATTGTTACATCAAATTGTCATTTTGGACCTGATATTACAGATCAGTAGCAAGAGTTTTTAATATCTTCTGAGATCTGATGCTCAAGTATTCTTTTTTTAATGCAACTCTTCGTAGGTGACCAAGGAGACACATGCTTCAATTGTATAGGAACTGGAATATCTGGGCCTCCTGGTGAGAGAGGACCACCAGGACCTCCAGGTAGTCCAGGTAAGGTTGTAGTCTTCACTATTTTACATAATATATTCCACTAAGCCACTTCAAATTTGAGTATTTGTTTATTGTGTTCAAATTCAGATGCACAGTTGCAGTCTCAGGCATATAGGTGGCTTGTGTCCTGTCTCACCCAGCTAGGGACTATAAGAAGGAAACAGGCTGCATATGTGTAAAATAAGCACTCACTTTTTTAAATCTAGTTTCAAAAATAGTAATTTTCTGATCAAAGACAGGCTTACAAGCATTCTGCCTCTTGAAGGTACATGGCTTGCTGTAGATTTAGCTGAAAGAGAAAAAAAAATCTGCTACTTGCTGTTTCTGAATGATAGAAGAGCTGGAACTTTTTAAGTGGAATGTTTTTGAGTTATGGGTTTTGTTCTGCCCAAGTAAAATCAAACTCACTTACTAAACCTTACCCGATTTTAAACAGTTTAGCCTATTATCTTGTGCAAACAGCGTGTTTCGTATTTACAGCTTCTATATTTTAATGTCTTTTTTATCTTTTCCTGCACTACTCAGGTTCTCCTGGTTTTCCTGGGCCAAAAGGTGAAAAGGGGCTTCCAGGATTAACTGGCCTTGTAGGGCCACCAGTAAGTGGCTCTGTTATGTTTCACTGAGAAAACAGAACATCTCATTTGTCTTGTGTCTGATAGATCTGTGTACAAATTCTTGTCTTATATGAATACTTTTTGGTGTGTCCCTTAGCTAGTTTGAACACAATTCCTATGTTGTGCCAATCTCAGACATGACTTGAAAGGATAAAGAAGTTGTTTATTTGTTTTCCCTCAGGGATTCCCAGGGCCACCAGGTGCTCCTGGGAGACCTGGTCCTAAAGGAGACCCTGGGGATGTCTTGGCTTCACCAAGAATGAAAGGTGACAAAGGAGACCCTGGCTTCCCTGGACCTCCAGGTCTTCCTGGAATAGATGGCACTCCTGGACGAGATGGATTGCCAGGTCTGCCTGGCCCTAAAGGGGAGCCTGTGAGTCCCATTTTATGATCTCTTGATTGGATACATGTTTTGGGTGCATTTGGGATTGTGCAGATAAGAGGACTGACAAATGCAGATTTTTCTTAATGTGATTAACTCAATAAATCTCTTCGGTAGATGCTAATCTAGTGATGATACACTGAGTAGTCCCTGCCACCTGTCAGTGCCTCTTAGATTATATCACTTGGTCCTTTCCATTGTTCTCTGTATTTCACCTACATAGCATGAAGAATTAATTAGGTTTAAGTCTTGTCTTTACCATGTTATTAAGATGCTGACAGCTAATGGCCATGCAGGTTAGAAGGAAGAAAGTTGTCAAATAGTTTCAAAGCAGAGGAAATTAAATAATTCAAACGCTCCCCTTTTTTTATACTGCTGTTTTTATTTTCAGGGCAGTGTTGCATTCAAAGGAGAAATGGGAATTCCAGGTGACCCAGGAGTACCAGGTCTTCCTGGAGACAAAGGGCTTCCTGGACCTCCTGGTTTCGGTCCACAAGGTTCACCTGGTGAAAAGGGCATCCAAGGTGTATCAGGTCGTCCAGGGCCTCCTGGAGTTCCTGGTGAGTTAGTCTCTGTGTGTTCTTGAACAGAAGCTGTAAGTTTTTTTCCATGGGCTCTGGACAGTTCTCAGAACATAATGCTGCATTTAAGCTTTTCTCAAAGGCATTTGTACGCTCCCTTACTGAAAGTGACCACAGAATTGCAAAGTGAGCTGGAATTTCATATTACTATAGGAATATAACTTTCCCTTCTGCTCTGACCTCTAGAGAAGCTTCTACTTTTTAATTTGCTTGAGTAGAAATGCACTGTATCTTCCATGTGTACGCTTAATTATGATGTGACCACAACTGCTTTTAGAAACAAGGGTTAGCTTTTGTTACTTCTTTGTCAGCTGCACAGATCCTAAGCAAGTTGTACTGAAATTGCCTATGGAAAGTACTATTCACATCATGGTACCTTGGAGGAAGCTAAAAAATGATCTTCCAGAAAATTCTTACATAAATAATGCTTCTAAGCCTGTAAGTGCTGTATGGGGCTCAGAGTCAGATAGCCTATTAGGTAAAGTCTTTGTGGTGTTTATGTTCTTTGTAAGCCTGAGATATGGCTAGCAACTTTTCTTTCTACTCAAATACAGAGAAGAAAATTCCATTGACTGATATAAATTTATTCTTTTCTGTCTCAGGTCCAAAAGGTGACCCTGGTCAGACTATTACAGAACCAGGAGTTCCTGGTCCCCCTGGTCCTCCAGGAAGAAATGGTGACCCAGGTCTTCCAGGTAAAGCAGCAACTTTACCAGTCTATGGGATTCCAAGAGCAGTTTGTTTTCCTTATGATTGATTTTTGGTAACTAATTTGACTTTCTTCTTTTTACAGGGGATCCTGGTCAGCCAGGTCAGCGTGGCTTATCAGGCATCCCAGGTGCAAAGGGAGAGCCAGGTATTCCTGGCATTGGACTTCCAGGTCCACCAGGCCCAAAAGGTATATTTGCAACTATGTTGCTGTACTTAACATCTGAAAGAGGGGACGCTGAGGATTGTGCCTCTTCACATCTTTAGACTTACAGAAATGGCAGCAAGAAAACCATGTGCTGAGCTCTCATTCCTCTGATCTCTGTACTGCTCCTTTGTGGTAGCTTGCATTTTTCACTAATCCAAGGATGCAAAAGCAAATGGAAAAAGCTTTGAGAAATTATGAAAGATTGAGCTATTGATAAATGATTTCCAAATGTTCTCTCAGGATTTTATTGTTCCGGATGTGAACTGTTTATAATTGGTGTTAGAACACACAGCAAGGCGAGTGGGACTCTGATCAGAGGAGAGCACAGATCCTCTGTGCAAAAGACTGCATACTCAAAGCTGTCTCAGCCAAAAGGGTACTTCCTGATTATCCTGGAGCTTTTCTGGAATCACTTTTCATGTTACCTGAACATTTTTGGAAGAGTTGTTCTGATGCTCTCTGATATCTTTTCCTCTGCTGCCCTAACCATTATGTCTTGTGTAGGTTTCCCAGGGACTCCAGGCCCACCCGGAGCTCCAGGAACTCCAGGTCGCCCTGGCCTAGATGGACCTCCAGGACCACCTGGTTTCCCAGGCCAGAAGGTCTGTGCTTGCTTTTTTAATGTAAAGATTCATTTTATTGAAAGTTCTTTTGCATCTGTGAAGTTTGATAGGTAGGGAGGTTCTCACCTCTTGTTTTCAGCTTTTCATGGTGAGGAAATCTCTACTTGAAGCTTGAATGAGTGTAAACAAAAAGAAACTAATTCTTGAGATGATGTGTGTTTCTTCTTTACTGCTCTAGCACTTCCCAGGAGAGACTAAACTCAGAAACCTTCGTTTTAAAATCTGGTGATTTGAATTTGTTACAGGGGGATCGTGGATTTGGAGTTCCAGGACCACCTGGACCCCCAGGACCACCAGGCATAAAAGGAGTTCAGGGACCTAAAGGTGATCCTGGCTTCCCAGGAAACCCTGGACTTCCAGGACGGGCAGGTTTTGATGGAACTCCAGGACCAAAAGGTATAGAGAAGTCTCCCCTTTTCTGTTCTCTTTTGAGCTTAAAAACTGTTAATGCAATAGGAATCACATGGCAATTACTTCAGAATCCATTTTTCCAAAGCAGAGTTCCCTGTGTAAAAGGAAACTTGTATTCTCAAAAGGCAAGTAAGCAAGAGAGTAGATACCAACTTGTGGGTTAGTCTCTGAAAGTCTGTCATCTAGAGACAAATCATGTTTCTGTGGGAGTAAAACTTGCAGTAGGGTAATGGTCATTTTTGATACTCTGTGCGTAGAAGAACAGTGTGTCAGCAACTGATGAACTCCTATTGTTCTATTAATAATTACCTGTACTACACTGTGGAGTATGTCCAGTTTACTAAGGAGCATCTGTTAAGTTAGGTGTGGATTATGATGCAACTATCTGTCCCTGTGTAGTATAGAAATGTAAACTCTGTATATTCCAGAGAGAAAGAGAGAGCAAATCTCTGGCTTGCCTTTGAGGTGTATTTTTTTTTCCTATATCAGATCCATATTTATTTTGCTTGCAAAAACAAGATTTCAGAAACAATATGCAAGCATTACTGTGCATCCAAAAGTAAAAATCTCTGAATTGAGTTCACTATTTAACTAAGCAAGAATGTTCTTTTAGGTGACCCTGGACCAAGCGGACCACCAGGCCTTCCAGGCCCACCAGGCATCCCTGGCATTGGAGGCCAAGGGCCACCTGGACCTCCAGGACCACCAGGTCCTGTTGGCCCACCAGGTAAAATGCATATGAATTGTACCCTCAGTGTTGACATACTTCAAGCAGGTATATGGAATATTCAAGGTCCCTCTGAGCAGATAGATAAAGAAAAATGGAAATTTCGTGTCTGTTGGCTTGGCTGTCTTGACAGTGAAGTGAGCGAAACTTAGTGCAATGTTTTTTACTGAAATCAGAAACATATTCAAACTTGCTGTTTTCATGACATACAGAGCTTGGGTTGTAAAACCTATTTTTTTTTTTCTCTGCCTCAGCAGAGATTCCAGGAAATGTTGTATACAGATTGTGACACAATCTCTGTAAAGGAGTTTCACAATATTTACACTCCAGGACAAGACAGAAGGTAGCACAGTGTCAGTGTAGAGGTCTGGGGACAGAGAAAGGAGGAAAGCTGCCTTTAGATACCTGTGTTGTGCTGTTATTTCTTTGCTTTCAAATAGCAAGATGGTTCCTAAATTCCAAAACAGCTTTCTATCTTTCCAAACTCTGTATTCCAAGTTCACTGGGTGACAGATGTTTTTAAACTGTTTCTTTTCATTATTGTCTATAAATCTGTGTGTTTGGAAAAAAAGCAAACAAATTAAATCCTCTATACAGTGCTAGTTATCCTCTGCTTAAATGGTGAGGGTGAAGTCAGGAGAGTAATTCAGGTTCTCACTTATGTGATTAGGCACTTTTTATTACAATGGAAGCTGAAGCACAGTTTTACTCAGTTAATGGAGAGGAAGAAAGAATGAGTATTCTAAACTAGCCTGTTCATTATTTTGTAGAGGAGAACTGTAGAAGAGGTCATATACCTTCAATTTGCCATAAGTACATCTTGAAAACACATTTAGAATTCCTCTTTCAGAAATTCTGAATTCAGGGTGTTCTGATTCCTTCTCTTAAATCTGTAAGGCCTGCAAGTTTTATGAGTCCTGATAGGTTTAAAGTAGATTAACAAAGTAAGATGTAAAGATAGTGATAATCAGAATTCTATGTCTAAAGGGGACTTGATTGCATTTTGTGTAAAATGACTGCTGATAGATGAAGATATGTGTTCTCTCTCTGTACACGAAGATTACATGTGCATGCATGTAATTTACAGAGCTTGTTTAGAGAGGTTCTTTTATTCCTGCACTCAGTGTGGTCTTGCTGTGCACCAGCCCCTGATGTTGTAAGTGCATGACAGTAACCACAGTTAGCACATTCTCTGTTGATATGACCCTCAAACATATTTTTTCACTAATTTCCCAATTGGGAAAAGAACATGTGGTTGCTGCACCTGCATGTCTTGAATGTGTTGAGTGCTAAAGAGCTAGAAACAGAAAGAGGTCTGAACAAGGCACACAGACCTGAGCTATCAGACAGGTCCTCTGCCTGCCTTACTGTGCTTAACCATACTTCTCCTGAACCTAAACCTGCTCTTCATGCTGAGCTGAAGCAGAAGGCAACTGGAGTGTGTACTGCTGGGGGGAGATGTTAGCATAGGTTTGTATGTGTCATCCAATGCATGTTGTTTGCTTTCCCTGTAACATGTGTTCAGGTACTGGCCAGAATTGGATTTTGTGTGATTGTGATATTCTGCTAAATACCGGTTTTGACAAATGCAGAATTACCAGTGGAGCTGATGTACCACAGTGGTTATGTTTTCACTCTTCATATTTGTACTTACCAGCTACTGTGGCTACTAATGGTGTGGTTCCTCTGAAACCTACTTGTGTGGTTGATTCCCCACTTGAGAACTCCTTGTTCTTCCCTCTAGCAGTGTTATTTCTCTGTTTCGTGCTTTACCTTCCTATCTCTCATCCCTTGTTTCATTGTCTTTCAAGTCTGTTTTGATTCTTTTACTTGATGCAATGTTAGGGTAATATTTCTGGGGCCCTGCTTTACAGGCAGTTTGGAAAATTTTCCTTTTTCTGCACCATTGTTTCTTCAAGTAATTTGCAGTAACCTTTTTTTTTTAATGTGTAGCAGATTAATCTATAATTTATTGTCTATATTATTCTGATTATGACATGCTCAGACTTTTGAGAACTAGAAATTTGATTCAAATTTATATTTGCAAAGTATCTTTACCATCGTACATACTGAGTTAGTTGTATTACTAGGTTGAAAGTTACTTTGTCATTTTTGGTCTTTTTTTTCCCCCCAACTTGCTGATAGAACATGCACAATCCCTAACCATCCTTGTTTATTCTCTGCAAAGTAAGCAGTTCCAGGCACATGACTCCATAGTTTAGTTCAGTGGTAATCAACTGCCAATAGAGAGCATGCTTATAATTAACAAATGGATGTCTGCAGCCTACACCATCAAGGAAACATGATCTGCATTTTTAGCATGAAAAGTGCACGTCACATCATCATTCTTAAGGTTGTTTCTGCAGCTGGGAGGGGGTCTGTTAGAATAACACTGCCTTGTATTTGTGACCTTGTGGCGTAACGTTTCACATCTCAATACACTATGCTAAGGCACAAAAAGTGCAATAAACCATCTGGGCAAGTGTAAGATATACATTTGGAAAATGAAACAGTGAAAAAACCCACATACTGAGTGTTTTGATTTGTGGGTTGTTTTTGTTTGTTTTTTTCTTGTAATTGTTTTAAAGTAGAAATATTTTTTGAAAATCCCTATTTGAAGGAATTTACTAGGTACAAGAAGCTGTCTGATAGGATGCACTGTGGTTTTCAAGAGGTGCCTGCCCAAGCCAGTACATAGTAATGATAGTTTCAGGTAGGAGTTCAGAAACATCTTGCTCCTCTCAGTTGTGAAGGGAAGGCTAGACATGGAGAGAGGGGACAGTGCAGTTTGTAAAAGAATGTATCATTAGTACTTGAAAATACCTTACTTTGTTTCTGTGTATGGTGGTGGCTGCACTTTAACTGGGACCCCCAGATTTCCTTTCAGTCTGCAAACTCTTGTTAGCTTTGTATTCTTTGTACTTAGATCTGTTTTGGATTTTGTTTGCTTTTTTTTCCCTCTAACTTGTATGTGCTTTATTTTGTTTCCTAACTTAACAACTATTACAACTCCTTACTGCTACTTGTCTCAGCTTCCCAATGTGCTTTAACTCTTTGGCTTATAGAAACTCAGGGTCCCCAGCTACTGTGGTTTCTTTGCCAAAGCTTTTCCTTAGCTTCAGATTTAAGAAGAGCCAATTTTTGCCTTTCAAGAGTATGTACCATCTCTGATACAGTGCACTGAAGTGAAACAAGTTGTCTGCTTGCTTCAGCACTGCCTCAAGCTCAGAATCATTAGCATTAAACAATGTTGAACATATTCTGACAGTTCATGTTTTTCACTAAGAGAAATGTAATGCAGTGTAGAATTTTGCTATCCTTCAAAAATATTCAGCTGTTTTCTTAGAATGTTATAAAATGGAATTGTTAATGGAATATACCTCTGAGAATCTCCTTATATTTAATGATAAAATACGAACCAATCTAATCAATCATAGATATTTACTGTATTAATCAGAATTAAATGGTTACTTAAGGAAAGAAACACCTTTCTTCAGTGTTTGCTACAGCTTGTTAAAATTTTAGTACATCTCTTCAGGAAAATCTTCAGGGAAGTAAGGCCTCTAGTGCCTGGAAGTCATTAAAAATACATAGCTTTAAAAGAATTTGTGGGTTTTCATCAGTGCTAGGAATATATTGCAGCGAAAACTGGTCTGTTGTTCCAGTACAATGCCCAGAGACACGCAGATCTCAGCCTTGCCTTGTTTTTTTGGCTAAAAGATTGTATCTTAACATTGCCTAGGGTTGCAGGGCGTACCAGGAGAGAAAGGGGATCCAGGTCCTCCAGGCTTCGATGTTCCTGGTCCTCCGGGTGACCAAGGAACCCCAGGATATCCAGGACCCCCTGGCCTCCCAGGCCCTCAGGGTTCACCTGGTCCACCTGGCCGGGATGGAATACCTGGATTTCCAGGTAAGTTCACCTTTTTTTCCTGTGACAAAGGCCAAACTGTAGTTACAGGTGGATATTTCTTATGCTTGGCTTCCAGAGCTTCCGTGTTTATCCTATTTGTTTTAAGTTGGATACACATTAACTATTACATTTCATAGTGTTGTTGCATTCAACTCCTTCTCACCTCTCCGCTCTTCCCTTTAGCTTGATACACTATTCTGCATGTTACTGTTTCATAGCAAAAGTGAAATCTATCATTTTCATTATAAAAACGTTCTTGTTTATTTTCTGACTTCGTTTCCAGTCATTGCTACAGTTTAGGTTGTTTGTGTTTTTTTTTTTAAGGAAGTAATTACAAATGCTGTCAGCTGGATCCAGCACATAGTTTTAAATGCTAATTTCTTCTGTTTGTTACTCAGTCATACCAGTCTTTTTTTCCCTCTGGACAAGAAAGTTCAAGTTTTGAGGATTTCTGTTTATGCATGGGGGGAGGCACATAGAAGTTTTTTAAAGTAGTGTATTTGTGATGGTTTTCTTGGCTTTCAATAAATTTGAGTTTACTTTCAAGCAAGTATTTATTTTTCAAACCAGAGAATTAAACTTACTGGAGTTCTAAATATACTTTCTACTGAACAGTGCGCTGCAAATTTTCTTTCTAGGACTTAACTGTGGAAAAATTGGTAATACTGTCAAGTGTTCTTCTGTTAATTTAGGTGAATGAAGAACCAAGTGTTTGTCATTTCCTTAAAACATAGTTTGGGCTTTATATGCATGTGTTCATTAATACCATAAAGATACAGGCAAGTTAATGTTAGGTACTGATGGGTTTTGCCTTTTTGTTTGGAATGACAATGGTGATTCAATATGTTTAGGTGCCAAAGGTGAGATGGGCGTCATGGGAGCCCCTGGGCCTCCAGGGCCACCAGGGACTCCTGGAAGAAGTGGCCTTCCTGGCTTGAAAGGTACTGTTTGTTTTATCCTACCATGAAGAGAATGCAGAATGCAGTTTTCCATGTCCTGTGTGGAAAGTGGCTTTGTAATGCTAATGTCACAAATTAATTACTGGGGTCTGTGTGCTATCTTGACAGTTCTGATATTTGTAATTGCTTTCCAATTTTAAGCCTTAGCATTCAGTCAGTCTTTAATCGATGTCATGAAACGTCACCTATTTTCAAAATGTTATCCTTGGATTGATGGTTCCCAAGTAGGGCTCTCTCAGTGCGGGTCACACAGGCAGCTGTTTCCTCTGAGCTGACAGACTGCCTGCTTGCAGAACACAGACATCCCCATGCAGTCCGCAGGGCTTAAGTTGCTGTAGAGAATTTTCTATAAACTGATCGTTCAATGAATTCAAAGTTCATGAATAAGTCATGGTCAACCTGTGTAAGAAAAAGAATTAGAAATACATTAGCTTACCATATGGATTGTATTCTTTTATTTTGTTGTCTTTACCTACTATAGGTAATAATGGATTGCCTGGCCCGCCGGGGCCTCCTGGGCCATTAGGACAGAAAGGTGTCAAAGGTGAAGCAGGCCTGCCAGGCCCACCTGGAAAAGTTGATCCAAAGCAGCTAGGAGCAAAAGGAGAAAAGGGCGAGCCGGGTGTTCCAGGTATGGAACTTTGTTTGTGGATTCTGGGGAAGTGGCTTGGCCCTGTAGATAACAATGACCTCTAACTGAACTCGTTATAATTCATTTTTTCTTACAGAAAAAAATAAACTCAGAATAGGAAAATTGAGTCAGGTTCTTTTATTTTAAACTTTCTTATTAAATTCTATGACAAAGGTACGGCACATGGTTTTTTTATTAACCACATTTATTGTTTATTAACTATTACGTTATTTGGTCTACTGCTATACTGTAATAGCACTAAGTTGCTCTTGCCAGAGTTAGGGTTCAGTCTTCTGTTGTTATTCCGAAGTATGATGAGAGATAGTTGTCATGGCTGCTGTGCTAGCTGTATTGCTGCTGTCTCTCAGGCCCTTGGGATTTTGCCTTGTAGGATGGAATTGCGCAGGTCATCTGCTCATGCGTCGCCTCCAAATTCTCCCTTTGGGTGTCTCTGTAAGCTTACCCTCAGCTCAGCAAAATGTCATCTCTGTGTGTCATCTCAAGAAGCTGGAAGCCTTGAAGGTTTTCTCAGTTCACTCCAGTCTGTTTTCTCTCTTGCTTGCGTTTCTGTTCCCCCTTTCTCGCTCCCCACAAGTGTTCTGATTTCGTCTTTGAACTCTAATTTAGTCTTGAAGTGTAAAAATGTTCTACCCTAGAGGGAACCAGGATGCCAGCCACTATGTGCTAATTTATCTGTTGTATTAATTTCTGTGAAGCCTAGGTAAGCTCCTAAGTCACTTGCCTTTTTATTTTTTTTCTCTGTTAAGCAAGAGCTGTAGAAACCAAACTGAAATATGCCAGTATGGCAGCACAAACTTATTGTATGGGATAGTAACCACATAGTAGTTGTAAAAAAATCTGCCAAAATACCTGTGTTACTTATAACAGCTCAATCCTGAAGTGCTTTGGGTGTACTGATGTAATTAAACGCTTATCAGTAATCTGAATGAATAATCTGAAGAGGTTAGCATAGAGTCTGCTCATTCAGGAAGAGTCCCTTCTGAGTGAAGTGTACTGACGTTAGTTGAAAAGTTACTTTTTACACTACATGCAGCATATTGTTTTCATTTAGTAGTCATTTAAAATTTATTAGTAGTAATATTTTTTTTTTGTCCTGTGATACTTCTCTTGGTCAAATGTAGGAGGAATTATGTTTACTGAAGAAAAATCCCAATTTGGATTTTCATTCATACATGTAAACATCCTATAATGTAATGTAAAAGCTAATATCCAGTAGTAGTCCTAATAATAATAATGAAATGTATATTTTTCTTTAAGGTATTCCTGGTTTATCAGGGCAGAAAGGCTATCAAGGTCTCCCAGGTGACCCAGGTCCACCAGGACTGAGTGGTCCACCAGGTGCACCAGGGTTGCCAGGTAAGTAAACAAGGCTTCAGGTGGATAGTTTTGTTATGTAAAATATTCATGCATTTTTATATTGTGGGATTGGGATGTTAATACAGGCATGTCTAAGGAAAGCCTAAAGATTTGCACTTAAAACTGCTGCACAGATTGGGGCTGTTCAAAATTATTATCCAAGCAGAGTGCTTTGAGCTTTCTCCTCTGGTCAGAACCAAAAGCAGTTCTAAGCTGATTTCACTGAAGGTAAGGACTGCCTTTGGGTTGACTGGAGAAGTGCATGCTGATTGAGTAACCAAAATGACTGCAGGATTTGCCAGCAGGACTTGCATTTTTTGTTTTATGTTTAAATGTTACATTATGAATTGCTATACTTGCACTTTTTGGATGGCCAATTGAGTGTAATGTGAAAGCTGTCTGGATGTGACATCTCTGGTTTCAAGAATTCTGAGGATCAAGAAAACAAATTCTGTTTTGCTGCACTTCTTCCTATAGTTACCTCAAATTATCCGAAATCTGGGATCTTTGCTCACTGTCTGATGTAGGTCTTGCTCTAAATATCCTGTTGGGCTTTGGGAATTTTTTAACTATCCAGGACTCATGCTAGTTTAGAACACTGTAGGTCACATTTAACTTTCTAATAAAAGCTACTACTATTGCAGATGAGAAAGAAATAACGTGTTCGTGCTGCAAAACAGTTCACAAGAGACAGGTCACAGTGGTACTCAATTATTTCAGATTGCTACTAAATCGTAGGCTGAAATTTGACCCATTTAATCAGACTCATCTCCAGAACAAAGAAGAAATTGTTCTAATCAGATCTTGGCAAAGAACTGTAGAAGTTTAAATTTTCTCTGCAGATGGGGAAAAAGTTTGTAGGAGAAGCTTGAAGCCTAAAGCAACTCCAAATCCATTGCCTTTTGTAATTAGGTGACAAACATATTTGTATGATGGCATATTAATATCAGAAACTTTTAATTACTGTCATTAATTAACTAAACCCACAACTTTTCCAGGCATCAAAGGAGACATGGGGCTTCCTGGGCAGCCAGGACCAACAGGACCTCCGGGGCTAAAAGGTGCCATGGGAGAGATGGGCCTTCCAGGTTAGTTCTTGTGCTCCTATTTTACTTCATTTAGGCTGGAGCTTTTCATTTCTGTAATACAAAAGTGGACTCGTTTCTGTGCAACGCATGGGAATTCATTTAAATGGGAATGCCCAGGAGAAAATTCAAATACCAAGTATATTGCACATAATTTTAAAGTGTTTGCAAAAGTAGAAGCAGGATGATCTGCTTTTTGTAACTTCCGTTTTTTCTTAGATTCCATTCTGTGAAATAGTTGAGGAAAAAAAAAAAGATGATTCAGTAAATCCAGTTTTCATTAGACAGACATCAGATACAAGCATAGCAGGGAAAGGAGTCTCTATAAAGCCTACTGAAACAAAACCTCCTGTTTCTGATTCTTGTAATACTAGATTGTGCCTAAGTAATAAAAGGAGCTGTTTGGATTTGTGTATGTTAAGGATGGAAAAAAAGAAATCTTAGAGATCTCATGAAAAACCCATGAAAGATCTTAGGTAATTGTTTTAGTTATTAAAAATTAAAGAACATCAGTTATTCAAAGTCAGTTTGTTAGTCCTGTCTAGTTCAGTTGGTATAATTTGAGTGACTTCTCTGAACCACTGCAGAAGATTTATTTCTGTTGATAAAACTTGCATCTTATATTTCTGACAGGTCCCCCAGGAAGTAAAGGCAGCCAGGGAATAGCAGGACGTCCAGGGCAGCCTGGGCCTGCTGGATTTCCTGGACTGAAAGGGGAGAAAGGTGATCCTGGACTTTCAAGCATTGGCATTCCTGGTCTGCCTGGACCAAAGGTACATTTACAAAATTTTCAATAGGAATTTACATGAGGAAATCAGAGTCTGTATTGATTTTTTTTTTTAGAACTGTATTTTAATATTTATAATAATAAATATGTATATAAATATATTAAGAACAAGCAAGATTTCCTGTTGTCTGTTCTTCTCAGGTAGAAGCAGAAATTTATAATTTTACTGGGGATAAAAATTTGTATAATTTAATCTGCTGAGAGCTGAAGATGGTTTGCCAGACTTTCCAGTTTGCACTGATACTCAGTGACATTGTGACAGTTGATATGGATTTATACAAGTGTCTTTGTTCCCATGTCTAATGATGCTGTTAATTGTGGGGAAAAAAAAGTTAAGGTTATGCATTTAAGAATAAATTACTATGGGAATGACATGTCATTATTAATGCTGTTTAAAATTTTTAATATAAAACTTCTGTACTAACATACATATATTTTCTGTCATTTTTCAAGAATTGTTGAAAAGACTTAAGGAATATTTAGCTGATTTCACTGATGCTTTGGAATTGCTGTTGAGCAGCAATTACTTTAGCAAAACTGTTGCATGATTTAAATCCGCAGTTGTTGGATTTTTTCTTTTTTTCTTTCCCACTGTCATGGGGTACTGCATAGTAAAAGAATCTTGGCTTCTTAACATTTGATTGCATTTTCACAGAATCACACAATGATTGAATTTGGGAGGGATCTCTAGAGGCTACTTTTTCCAGCCCTCCTGCTCAGGCAGGGTCACCTAGAGCAGGTTACCCAGGACCATGTCTTTTTTTTTTTATAGAACATCAAAGTTCTCCTGTCTGTTTTGTTCAGTTTCTGATTACCCTGCATACAATTATGTGGAATTTCAGAAATTAGCTCATTTTCCTTCTACTTTTAAGCATTTTACTGAATTACTGCTCATTCCTTATATCCGTGCTTTCAACCCGTTTCTGATTTTAGATGTGTTTATGGTAACCCAAATAACCTTTAAGATTTAACATTTGTTTATGGCTAAAACTTTAAAAGCTGTCGTTGGTTTTTGAATATCAAACTACCAAAAAAATTGGGGAAAGCCCAGTCAATGAACTGGTATGTGAGCATAGCAATTTAGGGTTAAAAAGAAATGCATCAGGATCGCACAGGTATTATGTGCAAGGCAGTTGGACCTGGTGAGTTGCATCAGCACTATTGTGAAAGAATGAGAAAATGCTCAGCTCTCTTAATAGCAATTGAAAATTTGCTTAGGAAAAAGTATTGCTGGCAAACCGAAAATGTTGCTTTGCTATTTGTTGTTTTTTTTCCCCTGAGATTGTCATAAGAAATATGATTGTGATGGTGAGACTGGGAACGTGCAAGAAGGGTTCAGTGGTCCTACAAAGACTGGGTTCTTATTTCTGCTTAATGTTTTCTAGGGTGATCTTGGTTTGCCTGGATATCCAGGTAGTCCAGGCAGTAAAGGCGTAGCTGGAAATCCTGGTTTGCCTGGATTGCCTGGCAGTCCAGGTGCAAAAGGAGAGCCGGGCCTTCCTGGATTCCCAGGTAATTCTGAATAGGTTTTTTTTCCAGTGTATACATATATATAAATACAGTGGTGGAGTGCTGCTTCTACTTTCAAAAGCTTTTAGGAATCTGCTGCTTGTGAGCTTTGTGCTGTTGGAACTGTGAATGCAAGCACAAGTGTGTGACTACATTGCTTCAGAGCAGTGTGAAACAACCCATCTGCTTTGAGGGGGGAAGTAATTGTGTGAACCAATATGTTCCACTCCTTACCTCCTCTGACCCGCAAAACAACTGTTTTGGGCTCAAGTTTTTCCTTCATGAATCAATAAAGATAGTGCAATCAGAAAAGCCGAACCTTCTTTAAGTAGTGTTTATTGTCTAAAATAGATGTTATAAAGGGAAATCCTTCTGAAGCATTATGAAGTTAAGCTTTTTACTGTTTTCTGGAAATATTACTAAGTTATTCACAGATATATGTCATGTCTTTCAATTCTCCATTTACTGATACGTGATGTCAAAAAGATGAAGGTTTGTACTTATGGAGTGATAAAGGGTGTTCTACAGGCATACTTGAGCTGTCTTCAACTTAGGGAGAAAGAGAATTTGTAATACTGTAGTCATGGCAGCAGGAAGCTTAGCAGGGAACAAAACCTGGAGGTAAATCTGCAAGTATTTAACCTGTACCTCATTCCACACGTGGAAAAGCTGTGGGCAGTCAAAATGTTGTATTAGGGCACTCCTTTGATCAGGCTCAGATGATGTTCAGAATAAACACATTCCAACAGGTTGATCATTGTTCCTCCTCCCACTCAGCTAATGCTGTAGGGGTTAAAGTTGGGTATAAATACTAGGAAGGCTGGGGAAGAACTGGCCAGCCATAGTTCATAATGCTTTTGCTTTGCTGTCAACAAGAAATACCTGTCTCTAAAATGGTAATTTCCTAGCAGACTGCCAGACTGACTCTGTCCTTGGCCACTGGCACTCAGCAATTAAGAAGACAGTCTTGAAAGTAGCAGTAAGGACACTCATGCTAGCATGTTTTGTTTCTGTATGTTCTTTCCTTTATAGTTCATCTCCTCCATCAGCTTTAAAATGGACATAAATACTGTGTCTTGATACAGTTAGCTAATTTGTTACTCAGGGCATTCCAGACTGTGGTATCTCAAAACCTGCTACAAAGCCACTTCTGTGCTGTTTTTAATGAAATGTCTGTACTTAACAGGAACACCAGGAATTCCAGGTCCAAAAGGTATCGAAGGGCCTCCAGGTAACCCTGGTCTGCCTGGACCACCTGGGCCAGTAGGTGAGCATGAACAGTGTGACAAATGTCACCTGCCTCTGTGAAAAGCATAACATGTGAAGGCATTTTCTTTCTTCATCATGAAAATGCATCTATGCATACATGGATGCTCAAATGCCATTGCACACATGTCACTGGAATGAAGTAGAAAAGAAAGTTTTAACTTTTCACATCTTTTGTCTGCTGTTTTAATCATACCACCAGCCTTAAAACATGCAGTTAACTGTCAGTATTTACTAGCTTTACTTGTGTATTCCAAGCTGAACATTGTTTTATAGGGAAAAAAAAAATCTTATTTATGCTGAAGAGAAATCTTAGTTTTAGTCAACAATTTACATAGTTATGGGCATAAAAGCTTTTTCTGAATTGTCAAGGGCAATGGGAAGGGAGAAAGTGAGAGGAAGTAGAGAGGTTTTAATTTAAAGATTACACCCTTGTAAATTTATACTACACTCATACCTTCAGATTCAACTGGGGGCAGGGCACATTTATGTATCTGTTTGCTTTATTTTTATTTTATTGTAGGCTGCGTTTCACTGTGCTCAAGTGTTCTATGCTCTTTTTAGGTGATACTGGTCGTCCTGGCCCTCCTGGTCCTCCTGGGGAGAAGGGACAGCCTGGTCGAGATGGTATCCCTGGACCAGCTGGTCAGAAGGGTGAACCAGGTTAGGTGTCCTCTGGTGTTGTATTTTTTTGTTGTTGTCTTCAGTATGTGTTGTGACATCCTGCTTTTTCTATTCCTTTCTTTTCCTTTAACTATCCATATACCTTGTAACTGTTTCTGTAGTTTCCATCTGCTGAATGGTTCACAAAGGATGCTGTCAAGACTTCTGTGAAGCACAGGACTAGAATTCAGTCAGCTCTCAGAGTTTTATACCCTGACATGGTTCAGCACAGGCCCCTATTCTTGCAGTCAATGGTGCATGTATTGCTTCAGCTCAGACAGAGAGTGGATAAATGGCATAATGTCTTCCCTAAACACAGAACCCCAACAAGAAATACAGATGTTCTATAAGCCAAAATCTGGAAGAGCACATTGTGAGTGGGTGGAAATACTTATAAATAGTCATAATATTATGAGAGTCACAGACACATTTTGTAACAAAACCTCCAGCTTTGTTGTGGACTCTGCGTGTGAAGAAGGAAATTGAGTTTTAGATGAACTGCACTTTCATCATTCTCAGCCTTGTATTCCTCTTCCCAGAGACTTGAAAGCTAAATGTTCATTATGAACTCGATCTATTTCTTTTCAGGTCTGCCAGGCTTTGGGCGCCCAGGACCTCCGGGACTCCCAGGATTATCAGGTAGAGTTTCTCAGCTGGTTTTTTTTGGTGGGTTTGTTTTTGTTTTGTTTTGTTTTTGCTGTTAAAACGTTGAATGGAAACTCCCTGTATAAAAAAAAAAAAACAGTAGAAACAAAAAAACAAATCCCAACATTACATCTTCTGCAACTAATGAATATAGAAAAAAGCAGTGTTTTTTTCACAGCAGATCATTTTAAGTTAGCCAAGGTAATAAAGACACTCATTACTGACTACTGAATATTGTAAATTAAGAATTATGCAGGCAAAATAAAACCACACAGGGTAATTGAGTCTACTGCACTCTGTGGAACTTTGCTGATCTGTCTCAGTAAATAAAGCATTCCTACACCAGTTGACAAGCAAAGCTGCTTCGAAAATGCTTGCTACGTTTTCAAAAGCAACTTCACAACCTCAGTTGTATTATGTTCCAATAGCATTCCTAAATTCCTTAAACTTACTGGAAAATTTTGGATGTATGTCTTAACTTTCAGCAGTGTCTCAAAAAAATACTGAAGTCTTAATAATTTTCACAGGATTTCTTTGTGAGTGTATAAAGCTTGTGAAAGCATTGCTTATAGGTTCATAAGCTCTGAGGATGGTTATAAATTACAGAGTCAGTAAGTAGTAAAATGAAACTTAGTAAGATTTTGTAACGTTTCAGAAGCTATAGCACTTACTCCTGCTAAAATTATTAGCCCTAATTCTTTTCTGAACTTGTTGCAACAATTTTGTATTTTCTCAGTGTACAAACAAGGTAAGATGTGGTCAGACTTGCACCTTCTTAATCAAGAGAAGAAGAAGTACCTTTGCAAATTCACAATGGGAATTTTTCCATATATCAGCGTATAACAGTGTTTGTAAATATGGCTGTTTGCTTTTACAGGGCAAAAAGGTGAACTGGGGTTACCTGGCCCACCAGGACCCCCTGGACTTCCAGGTCTGAAGGGAGAACCAGGTTTCCAAGGATTCCCTGGCCTACAGGGTCCACCAGGTCCACCAGGATTACCAGGGCCACCTCTGGAAGGTCCTAAAGGTAGCCCTGGCCCACCAGGCGTTCCAGGAAGACCAGGTAAGGGCATGATCCATATCCATCAAGATTTACCAGTGCTTTTGTTTTTTTGCTGAAAGGTTATCAGTTTTTGTACTTCCTCAATTCATTTGGGTGGAAAAGTTCAAGACCCATGGAATAAGTCTTGTTTGTGGGCCATCAGAGAATTTTGTTGCCAAAAGTAACGGGATTTAAGAATAAAACATCCTCAGTTTCTGTTAATTTCTGATACCTGTCAGCAAAAATCCGGTGTTTTAATAAACGTGAAATTCTCTGCATGCTGTCACAGAAATCACCTAGCGAGCACGATGCCGACTTCTGAGCACCTGATCCCTTTTGCAGTACTGTCACTTGATCAGCACGTCCTCGCGCACAAAAACCAAACATAACAAACCCCATTGTCTTAAGAGCCATGAAAATCAAGTTCATGTTAGCATCACAGCATGATCAAATTGGATAGCTGCCTCTTCACCTTCATGTCACGTAACATTGCTCCATTGTGTCATGTGGCTCCCATGGATTCAGTGCACCATCATGCCGTGTTCATCTTTCCATCCCATGTTTGCACTTTGTTCCTGCACCAACTAACTCTGGGAATGAAAACCTACCGTGCTGAGTTAACATTGCTGAGCAACTTCCTGGCTTGTTTTAGAATTTGATTTTTTGTCATAGAGTGCTTAATCACATTAAGATACACTCTTAAAATACATAATTGTGGTGAGTCTGGCACAGCTCTCACCCAGGCTTATTGCTATATCTTAAATCTAGAGGTACTTTGGCACAAGTGAGACTCATCTCACTTAATGTGCTTGATATTCTCCTTAAAGGAGACAGTACTTTCACACCCAGCTAATGGTTGACTACATATACATAAAGCAGCAATATTTTTATTTATTGCCCTCAAACTCTCACATCAGATCTTTCTGTTGTTCTAATGTTTGTTTGGGAAGGTCAGTTTTGAGCTAGTGTATTTATAAGATAGCATGTGTTTCTCACTTTAGATATCAAAGGAGAATATAGTTTTGAAGTAAATGTTTGGAAAGAATTTAACATTCTTTAAAAAGAATAATTAAAAAGTGGCTAAGCATCTCCTGATGTGTGTGTAATACAAACACTGACTGAGATTCTGTGCTCTGCTGGAGCATTGGTGTTTTGATGAAGCTTCTAATGCTGGTTACACTTCTCTGTAATTGAGTGGTTACTGATTGAAATCAGCTGGGGAAGTGAGAGTAGTGCTGGGACGTGTTTTGTGCAGCTTTATGAGCTTCAAGGGGAAAAAACAACCACTGAAGTTCTGCTCAGCTGTGTTTCTCTTTCTTCTCTTTCTTATTTCTGTTTTTGTTGCATGCAATGTATAAAGTGATGCATTTGTTTCGCTCAGTTATGTGTGAACTAATGTGGACAAACCAAACTATTATTGCAGTTCTGGTACAATCAGCACTCCAACCTTTTGTTTCAAATGATAACAGTCTATTGTTGAACTCTGATTTTTATAACCTTTCAAATAAGGCAGCTAGTCATAAAAGCAGCTGTTTGGCTGTCAAATTACTCCCTTCTAGGGATGTAAATAAAAACAGAAGCTGTATGTATATATTGTCTGTTGTTGACTTCTGGGTTTGTGCTAGGATTGGTAAAAGTGATGAGGTCAGACATGATGAAACACTGACTTCAGCTGAATTGCCTCAAAACCGAATTTGGATGGATGATGTTGGGAGGATGTATTCATCGAGGATAAAATAAAGCCAGGGCAACGTGAAAGTGCTGTTACTCCATATGTCAATTTTTCATTGCAACGAATGAAATAATAGTTTGGTGTGTTGCATACTGTGTGAAGAAATATTGAGCTAAATCTAAAGAGAAAGGTTTAGTTGAATATGTTAGTTTGTTGATATTTCTAACAATTTTGATGTTTTTCCCCTTGTTCTAATGATGACCTTGGTGAACTCTGACCCCTACTCCCAGGTCCCTCAGGTTAGCCCCTTAACTCCAAAATTGTAACTTTGCATGAAGATGAAAGTATGTACTTTTTTGGTGTCTGAATGTAGATATGCGGAGTCATTTTTCACACATACCTTTTAATTTGAGGGAGGAAAGAACTTAGGCTTCCAAAGCCTAGGGTTTCATGTTGTTGTAGGGCTGACTGACCCTGGAAGGACTGCTTTCCCTCTGCTGAAAGTTCATGTGGGTCCAGACTTACAAGGCTTTAATAGTGTCCCAACTATGAAATTTACTTTAGTGTGCTTATTCCCAGAGGAGGTGAAAAAAATATATGCTACTTTTCCTCTTCATATTAAAACAAACAAACCAAAAACCAGCATATTTTGCTGTCCTCCCCTACCTTTGCTGCATAATTGTTTTGTAGCTTGGACAAATGGCAGCATTCATTTCTGTAACACCTGCTGATGATTTTTGGATGCTCTGATGTGATTTTCGTAAGATGTTTCTTTTATACCACGAGCCTCCATAGGAGCACATGCAGTTACACAGGAAATATAAATGTTTTATGTTCCCAGCATAGTTTCCATAGTTTCCATTTCCATTGCTTCGTTTCATCAGCACGTGTTTGGAGGAAAGGAGGAAAACTCTTCCTTTAAACTGAACTGAAGCACACTGGCTTATCTTTCTTACCACTAGAGAGGAGGAGCAGGACTGGTAACTTTCACAAGCTTTTCTCAACTCTAACGATCAGCACGTAGCACAGGACAGCTTCTGGGGAGACTTCACCTGTTGTGCCTAGATTGAAAATGACTTGGTATATCTACTTAATAATAATGCAGCCTTTAAGTTTTGCTATGATGACTTCTATGAAGCAAAGAACTGTCATCAAAATTCAAGAAGAGAAGTCTTTAGTGCGCTGTGCTAAGCACTGTGGGGGTAGCAAATGTGGTAGCCCCCAGTGCTTGAAAACTGAAATATATATCTAGCCTTATGCAGTCATTGGAAATAAAGAATACAATATCTGAATGTGGCTTTGCCTTTTCACTAAAACGTGGTTACACAAACAGTAACCACAGAGTCAAAGGGAATTAGCATCATGGCTATGCTGAGAGGAACTTACCAATTCCTTCGTATTTTGTTCCACCCTGCCACTGCCCAGAAAGCATTCAATAATCAACAAATAAAAGAAAGATTTAGAAATCATAGCAAAACTTACTTAATAGTGAAAGTTTGAGTACTTAACAGCAACAATGAAATGTCCATGTCGTTATTTTTAACAGCTGTATTACAACTAGTATTTAAAATGATTTACCAAATATGTAAGAAATAGTACACCAAGGTAAACCTGATATGTATTTATTGTAGTTTTTAGCTGCAAATTGCATGGTTATACATAGATATACTTAAATCATTTCACTGACATGAAAGATGCAAGCGGCACAGGAGCTGCAATGCATATTAATTCAGGAGGAAGACCAGCTTACCTTTAAAAAAAAAAGAAAAGGACATTGAAGTGATTTTCCTAAGGATGTCATTTTCCTTAATAACTTCTAACAGGCAAATTAGTATCTGGGGATACATTTATTAAGAAAAATCAGTGCTAACAAATTCTGATTTTCTAAGATTTTGCTTTTTGCTTTTGTATTTTTGCTTATAGCACTTCCAACCCTTTTAATCCATGTCAGTTCTGGTTACTATTCTGGGCTACTTTTCAGCCCTAGGATTTTGCTCACAGATAACGTAAGCTGTCATTCTCTGCGTACCTCTGTATTTGCCAAGCTCCAGGCCCTGTGAGTGATGAATATTGTCAGTGAAATGCCTTCATAGTGTAAACTGCATTGTGAGTAGGACTAACCAGGCGCAGGCCTCAGCTGTAGTGTTAAAGCAGTAACACATTTAGTAAAGCTTTAAAGTTTGTCATTAAATGAAGAGTGTCAAATCAGTCCTAGTAGAGCCAAGTCACCAGAATAGCTTGTATCTGAAAATACATATCGTGAACTCATGTATGGTCTTATGCATGCATGTGGATTATATTCTAAATACAAAATATGCTGGTGAAATGGGTTGATGTGTAGAGTATATGCTGTCATCTGTACTATTTCTAACTAGTAATCTTGTTTTGTACTGTGTGATGTCTGACCCTTCTAACATCGATCATTGGGCTTTGGTGAACTCTGATCCTTCCAGGTCCTCCAGGTTAGACTCTTAACTCAGTCACTTTATTTTACTGCACTGCATTTGATGTAAAAGAAGGGGTGTTTTCCTGTGATTCTGTAATTATCTTTTTAAGGACGGTGGTTACCCTGCAAGTTGTGTGCTTTTGTTCAGCATGTCTCATGGTAGATGGTAGCCTGTTGTTTTGCATGTGTACAATACTGTACCAGTGAAAAAGAACAAAATGAACACAAAAGCCTCTTGATGTTTTCTGTAGCTGAAACTGCAATGGGATGTGTGTGAAATACAGTCCAAAACTGCTCCTACTTTAAAAATTTGAAGTCTTCACTCAGATTTGCATGCCGTGTTACAGCTTATCAAGTTTATCTGCTAATATAGACAATGAGGATTTCAAAGGGCATTCTCAGAGGATTCAGGAGAATTGAAAATCCAGCACACTGCTACGTGTTATTAATTTGTTGCACCACAGGGGAGAATGTCATAGCACTGTCCTGCAAAGAGATCCTGTTGTTAATCCAATTAGGAGATCTAACATGTGAACTGCTTTTAGCTGTTGCTGTGTTTGCTTACAGTTTGCTTTGCTATAAGTTGCCTTCTATTTAGATGATAAAGGTGCACGGTCTGATTTTCCAGTGCTCAGAACAGCTGGGCTTCGTTTAAACCCACTGTTCTCTTTTGGTTTAATGTGGCTGTTGCAAAGAAAATATTTAAAGATTGGCTCAGTTCCTCTGTTAAATTTACATAGCATAATTCTACTAAAGACAGACAAACCAGCTGGAGGGTCACTGAATATAAAGTGCCTGCAACTCTAACTAGTATTTAGAGAAGACAGAACGAGGGGCTTCCTCTTGCTGAGCAGTCATTAAACGGAAGATACCAGGCTCCTCTGTAGGTATTGGAAACAGCAAAAAAGCAGCAATATTTTTGTGTTAGTGTCTGTTAACATAGCACTTAAGAGATGGTGAGTGCAAATGCAGGACAGCAGAGGGTATATTTGTACCATCTAATTTGGGTTTTCTTGGCTCCTGCTGGAAGGTCGCTGTCTGGTCACTGGTAAGTTCCTATCACAGGTGGTTTGCACTGCTGCCTAGAAAGACCTGCTTCTCTTCATCAGCTGGATGAGGAGCCTTGGTTCCTGATTTGGGTAGTACAAATAACCCCTCTTTGTTTTCTCTTTAGTTAGGGTGTTTTATTTTGTTGTTACACTGAAGGCACGGTCTTGTGGGGAACAGTTGACATGTACTGATACGTTTGTATTTGTTCCACAATGTTAAGGTTCACCAGGCCCAGAAGGTCCACGAGGGCCACCAGGCAGTGGGGGACTCAAAGGGGAAAAAGGGAATCCAGGACAGCCTGGCCCACCTGGCCTGACTGGTCAAAAGGGAGACCAAGGACCACCTGGACGCCAGGTAGGACAAGAATTGGGTTTATTTTTAAATGCAATAAAGACTAAACTTGTTTAGGTTAAATATGCCTTTTATTGTAGTAAAATAAAAACCAAAATACAGTGGTTATTATAATGTCTCATAGCAAGATTGAGGGTGTTTTCTTTATCCCCCAGTACCCAGGCAGGTTTTCCCTATTACATTGCCATGGGAGCTGGAATTGCCAATGAAGGGTTCACATTCCAATGTTCTCTGACAGCACCTGCTGTACCAGGCAGTGAGCAAGCAGAACACAAAGCCTCAGCCTTCTCAAGCACTACTTCACAGATTCCAAATGTACTAATTTGTCATCTAGCCCGTTTTTATCTTCTTTTCTGAAACCACTGGGGAGATGAGTGACTAACATGAATCTGTTGTCTTCAGGGAGATCCTGGTCGTCCTGGTCTCAATGGAATGAAGGGTGACCCTGGGGTTCCAGGCGTTCCGGGATTCCCAGGTATTTAATGAGCATTTCAAGTGAAAACTTCCAGACACAGTAGCAGCTCCTCAGGGAGGAAAGAAGCCTGATTTGGGCCACTGCAGCAGATCTTACAAAACGTGTTCTTTCATTGCGTGACTGTGTTAATTTGATCTTTCAGGTATGAAGGGTCCCACTGGACCTGCAGGACCTGCTGGCCTCATGGGCAGTCAAGGGCTGCCAGGCCCACCAGGTAGGAGTCTTGGGTAGCACTACTGTCACTTTGATCCCTGGTGGTAGAATGTGTTATGCAGCTGTAGAACTGTGTGGATGTCAGCCAGAAATGGAAGTGGTTAAGAGAGCATCTGTACTCCTGCTGTATTTTATACTCTATATAACCAGTCTACTTGGATTAACTTCTGCAAGAGCTGTCCTTCAAGATGTCACCAAGAGCACTTGTTTTGCCCTTTATATACACCTACTCTAATTCTTTGTAGTTATAAAAACTTTCGGTTGCTGACTTTGCAATAAGTAACAGAAATAGTGCACTGCCAAAACTTTCTTCAGTGCTCTCTTCCATCCTGGTTTATCTAATACTGAGCTGTTTTCTCTCAGGTCCACCAGGTTTACCAGGTACCATCGGACGAAGCATTGTTGTCAAAGGTGATCCTGGTCCTCCAGGGCCTCCAGGATTGCCTGGGTCAAAAGGGCCACCTGGACTGGCAGGGCCACAAGGATTGCCAGGTATGATTCTAGATTGTTGCATGGAAAATGACTAAGTATGGCTGACTGCATGTTGCAACGTGGGACTGAATTCAGCAAGAAATAAAAACGTGGGATTGTACCCAGATGTATACCATCTGGTTTAGTGACTTGTTCTTGCCTAATGTATTGTGGAGAAACATCAGATGACCCCAGAGAGTGTATACCATTCTGTAGTGAGGTTTCAAGAGCTTTCAGTTCAATTACCTGCTTGTCTGTTCTAGGTCCAGTTGGTGTTCCTGGTGATCCAGGGCGAGATGGACTCCCTGGTTTCGATGGCCCAGCAGGACGTAAAGGAGAGAGGGGTCTTCCAGGCCAACCAGGTACAGTGTTCATCCCATGAGCACCCACTGGAAAAGGAGATTCTCCCTACTGAGTTCCAGCTAACAGTGGGAAGAGACATTTGCCTTGCGAGAATAATAAAATCATAATTTTAGGATTTTCTTAGGACTGCTGCACACGCTTTAGTTTGGAATATTCTAGGGATCAGCACAATTATTAGTCATTGCTGAATAATACTGTAGAACATTTTATCTCGAGATGAATGGCATCCCCTTTGGAGCAATGATGAGGCACAACAAGAAGGAAAGAAAGTAAGAAACAGAATTGAGAGATTAGTGAAATGATTTCCTCTTTACATGAAGAATCACAAATGAGGGAAAGCAGACTTCATAAAGGAAATAATATGCAGAGGTCAAGCTACCATGAAGTTACTGCTTAGAATTACTGATCTGAGAAAACAGACCACACACTAAACAGTTTAATCTAAAGCAGAAGACAAACATTAGCTTTATGTTGCAGCCTTGTGAGTAAAAACTACTAGAATTCAGTTTAAAAACAGTACAAAAATCCACAGTGCCATTTTTGTTTTTCATTTAAGTAGCCTTGTGAAATCTGTTGGTGTTATTTTAAGTGAAAAAAAAAAATGTAAACAGTAGTCTAAATATTTGTAGTTATACTTTCTGATATTTTGCTGTTCGATAACAAATGCCTTTTCTGCTACTTCTCTCAGAGTAATATCACTTTCCTTGCTCTCATGCAAGGATGTTTCAGCCTATTTGCACTTTGTCATCTACTCCAAAACTGACTGGTTTCTCTATTCATTTTGGGTTTTAGCTGAAGTTGTTAGAACAAGCCCTAGAGTGAGATGTTCTTCTGTTCCTGGCTCTGTCATTTATGTTGTGATCTTGAACAAGATGTTTCAGCTTTATCTTACCAAACTGCATAGGCAGATAAGTATGTTTTGGGATTAGGAAGCTGATTTGTACTTAAAATAGCTGTGATAGCCACTGCATTTGCTAAGCTATTGCTTCACAGCTCCAAACGTATTTAAATTCAGAATACTCCTATGATGCAGGGAAATTGCACTATTTTAATTTGTTCATGATTTGACCAAGCTTAGAAGAAAAAAATAGTTTAAGGTAATTTAAGGAAGATGGTGTTAGCAGATTTCAGGCTTCTCAGCTAGCAAGCTCCTCACTCACTACACCATCCTCCCTTTCAGAGATACGTTATTCCTAAACGAGCAAGAAATTGTGTGAATAAATACTGTGTTGTTTCCTCTCATGTGAATAGGTTCACGAGGAATACAGGGACCCCCTGGTCCTGATGGCTTACAAGGCCCACCTGGGCCTCCTGGAACAGCTTCTGTTGCTCATGGATTCCTTATAACTCGTCACAGCCAGACTAGGGATACACCACTATGTCCACAAGGAACTTCAAGAATATATGATGGATTCTCTCTTTTGTATGTGCAAGGAAATGAGAGAGCACATGGCCAGGACTTGGGTGAGATATTTTGTATGCTTTGTCTTTAAGGGAAAAGATGTTGTGCATACTTCTACCAGATGCTCAGTTTTAATGAAGATAAGACTATCCTGGAGTTTACCTAGATGAGGATGAGGGATGCATGCTAAGATCTACTACATCCAGAAGCTGCACTTAGTAACTCAAGATGAAAGACTGTAAACCAAAATTGAGAGTTAAGTTTTTCCCTCATGTGAAAATTTGATAACATGCTGAATACTCACAATTATCCTTCTCAAAAAGCTGCTACAAACAATGAAGTGAGAACTCGGCTGTCACATTTTGTGTATCTCATTCTGTAGGTACTGCTGGGAGCTGTCTTAGGCGCTTTAGCACCATGCCTTTCATGTTCTGCAACATCAACAACGTTTGTAATTTTGCATCAAGGAACGACTATTCCTACTGGCTGTCAACTCCAGAGCCAATGCCGATGAGCATGGAGCCACTGACTGGGCAGAACATCCAGCCATTCATTAGCAGGTGAGACAAAGAAGGCCGTCAAGTCTTTTTTTAGTATCTGGATGAAGAAACGGTACATCTCACTACATACAGTCCAACATGTAGGTTGGAAATAAGACTGACCTTGTCATGTTTTGCTCTGGGAAATACAAGGAAAAGAGCTGGTTTTAAAGTTTCTATTGTCTGAAAAGGCCCATCTATAAGTGCAGCAGAAATCCTTAGAGGCTGAAAGGCTGTAAGGGCTTTTCTCACCTGAGAAGCATGAGTGCAGGGTTACTGTGAATAGGAAAAAACAGAGGAGCCTGTAGTGCTGGGATTAAGGCATTCACCTGGGGGACTTGGAGCTTCCACTTCTTGTTTCAGGAACTGTATTTTACCCAGTGGTTGTTAGTAGAAAAGGGCAGAGTTTGTACTCAGAACGCTGTCCTACTGCACTCACAAGATACACGAGAAGTCTAAATTAATAGGACAGACCCTCACAAGCAAGGACTCCCTTTCTCTGTGTAATAACCCTTAACAAGTGACATTAAGTTGTATGTTTTATTTCTCTGATACTTCCCCTGAGTCCAGATGCGTTGTGTGTGAAGCTCCTGCTATGGTGATAGCTGTCCACAGTCAGACCATTCAGATTCCTTCGTGTCCTCCAGGCTGGGACTCCCTATGGATCGGTTACTCTTTCATGATGGTAAGAACTTCCTCCTATTCCAGAAGTGACTATTACCTGTTTGTGCCCTCAAGTAGCTGCTTTAACACTGTTAAAAACTACAGTGGTAGTCATTAGAAAGCCTTTATCTTAAGTTAATAACCATGGCAGTCAAGATGAACAGCAATTTTCCAGTACATAGAGAGAATGGTACCACTCTGCAAATCCTGCCTTTCTAAGGATAGTTACAGAGGTGTCTGACATCACATTATCTCAATATTAGCCAAACAGTGCTGCTTTTAGCAATTGCATCCTGTGCTATTAATTTCTATTTCCTACTCTAAGTTTTTTGTGTGTGTTTCTTTCCTGCCCACTACCCCAGCACACCAGTGCTGGAGCAGAGGGCTCTGGGCAGGCCTTGGCATCACCTGGATCCTGTTTAGAAGAATTCCGCTCAGCTCCATTTATTGAGTGTCATGGTCGTGGCACTTGTAACTACTATGCCAATTCATACAGTTTCTGGCTGGCGACTGTAGAGGTGTCAGAAATGTTCAGGTAAGAAAACCTGTTTTTATTACATTGTTTTATTCCAGGGTGAAATATTTGGAAGCCAAATTTATTCCCAAGATCAAAAGAGAAGTCTTTACAGGGAAGTAGGGAAGAGTTTAGTTTGTTTTCCCCCTCACAACCAGTTTTTCAAGTGTGTGCTTGGGTAAGCCTTTTATAAGATGTATAAACTTGTGAGGGCACATTCTGTTTTGCAAGAAGTCAGATTCCTTTTACATCAACTCTTATTCACGTTTAGTAGTACTTTCTCTGAATGTTGTCCTATTGTACTGACTGTAGTTGGAGTTTTAAAAGGTTTGTTTGTTTTTTTTTTCCTTGCATGCTCTTAATTACTCAAATATTTTAAAAGGCGAACAGGTGTGAGGGGAAACTGGACAAAATCTGCATTGTCTCATTCTCAGCCCTAGTGCAGGGTCAACTGTACTTAAACCTTTTAAAGCAGGTGTTCATATAATCTGTTTTTAAAGCCTGGTGTGAAGGAGGTTTCATACCCTCTCTGGCGAGCATTTTTACCAGTACTCTGCAGGAGGATTAGGACACTAGCTTCTCTGCCTTAAGGATTTCAGCTCTCCAGGGTTCCCCCTTTCTAATTGACCGGCAGAAACAAATGCTGTCGCCCTGTTTTTGCACTGGTGAAAACTTCATGAATATTCCCACTGCCACCAACCTGAAAAATTTGGCCTTGTTGTACAGGGCTGGCAGTGTGCAGTGTGACATAGCAGCAATAGCCTCTAATTGGGTTTTGTGTAACAACTACACTGTCATATTTAATTGCACGCGAAGTAATCATCTCCATGTTTTCAGGGTAATTGATTAGTGATAATTCATACTAACTACTGCGGGTCTTTGAACTTTTTCTCTCTACCATTTGCCATCTCCCACAAACACAACTTACTTTATTTTAAAAAAAAAATCAAGGATAGCACTTAACATGCGAACACACATTACACAGAAATGTTGTATTACCACCTCTCATTTCATTTCCTTGCAGAATAGAAGCAAACTATTTGGTAAACGCATAATTTAAATGTACAGATCTCCCTTTAACACTGTTTCTGATGGATTGTTGTAATACCTTTTAACTGAGAAACCAAAAATCACAAGTGCCTGTTTCATGGCAGGGGGAATGTACGCTGTGGACCCAAGACTGTCCATGATGTACATGTATATCATTCAGTCCCGTATATGATGTAGCACAAACAGTAAGCTGAGCAGAAGCAGGGGCTGAGCATACATTTTGCTTAGTGGGGACTGGACAAAACTGAAGTTCTGTTACCTGCTGTGGATATACAAAACAATCACTCATAGTAGAAACTCTGAAATACAGGATTAATTCCTCTTTCTGTTTTACTTCCAAATCTGGAATTAAGCAGAAGTCGTAAGTTACAGTTCTGTGAACAAAGAAGCTAACCCTAGCCTTCCTGTTTTGTCTGTCAACCAGCAAACCTCAGTCAGAGACACTGAAAGCTGGAGACTTGAGGACGCGTATTAGTCGCTGCCAAGTTTGCATGAAGAAGACGTAACGTCTTGAAGGATGTTTTAAAACAGTTGAAAATTCCTGAGATGCACTGTCCTCCAGCTGTAACAATGGTGCTACTGTGCAGAAAGAAAGCAGAAAACAAATCCAAACTGTTTTAACCATGCAAATTCAAGTGTACCTCACTCGTGCCAAGCTAAGGGTTGTTTGGTGCATATTTGACAACAGGACTAAGATGAGATGGAAGAATTGACCTCCTGGAAATGGTAAAGACCCTTGTGGTTCACAAAGGATCCGAAGATGAAATTTTCATTTCTCTCCCTGTACCAAAATGGCACCTTTTTGATCAGTCAAGAGAGTAAAGAAAAACACGACGCACTGAGTATGTTTAAAGTAACAAGACTGCAGTTTTGAAAAACATTTTTCATGGTGCTACTAACCCTACTGTATCCCAGGTTTTTAATATGGAATTTTAAGTTTATTTCTCTGTAAGTAATGAAATGTGTATATTGTGTAAAACACCTTTTTAGCTGAAACTTTCAGTCATTTAGAAACAAACCAGACTCGGATATAAAAATGCTTATGTCTGAAATTAAAATATACAGCAGTATTTTATCACAAAATTTGCGGTACAGAGAGAATTTACAACTCTTACACCAATTCATTCATTTGATATTTCATTTCCTTAGTTGCCAACCTGTCATAGATGGGGAAATGCACAATTATTCTGAAGTCATTTTGATCAGGGTTTTAAATGTTGATACCATATATCATGCTACCAGTGGTTTTATTTGTGTTTAGAGATCCCAATCCACTTGAAGAGTTTGTTGGTTTATTTTTTATCTTGTGAAGATATATGAAATGATCAGCCATATGCCTATATCCTTCTATTCTGAATAGAAGTCACATTCACATATTAGTAATATTTGGTATAGTTCAAAAAAGCTGCTCCTTGGGAATATCCAGTTATCAAAGCATTTAAGATTATGCTTACGTGAAACCTCTTTACTCTGAAGTGAAGTCACACATATTATCCAAAATAAATAGTGTACATGCTAAGAAACACTAAAATAAAGTGTAAACTGGTGGAAACTGAGCTTATCCTATTTACCATTTAATCTTTGTGATCTTATGTGAATTTATAAGCATCCACAATGTATTTACAATATATAGCAACTCCTGTGTATGTACATTCACATAAGGCCTTTAAAGATGGTGCATGCAGTTCCTTCTTTCTAATGTCATTTTGTGAGAATCCTACTGTGTGTGTCTTGGTGTGTCACTGTGCAATAGCTGAAAAGTGATCACTTTCTGTATGCATAACTGCCCACGATTGTTCTGCGTTTATGGTCAGTGCTGCTCCACTCACACTCGTGCACACAGAGCTCCCTGGCCAAAGCAAGGCTGTTTTTCAGAACGATGATACTTTAACACTTTCATTGTATATTGTCACCTCCACTATCTATCAATACAACATAACTTGTGAATCAACATAGAGCTTTATACAGGTGAAGTGTATTTGTTTATTTTGACCACTGTTAATAATTTATCTGCTAATTGCTGTTCACCCTTTCCTTTCAGTTGTCCTTGTAACTGTGGAACATCAGAGACCTTGTTTTAAGCATATTTGACAAAGACATAGGACTGGTGGTTAACCCAGGTGGCAGTGCTTTATTCAATGAGATTGGTGCTGATTTCAAAAGTTTTCAGGTATGAAATAGGTTATTTAGCTTAAAGTGAAAAACACAAATAACTTTATCCTTTTTCCATTAGTGCAATTATATGTTGGTAGAGAGTGGCCTATTCAGCAATGTACATCCTTCAACCCATTTTATTTTGATTTGCTGATGCATATAAACAGAACCTGCTGCTACCTCCAAGTCAGTAACTTGTTACCAAAGCTAAAATAAAAACTTATGTCTCTTTTACTGTAAGCCCATATCTTGCTACATGCTCCTCCCTCAGCAGCCTAAAATGAACACAGGAGCTTATTCCTAGCCCCAGAAAGCAGAATAGAGGCTACAGTCAAGGAGCACCCAGGGTAAAGAGCTCATCCAGCCCTCACTTGGGTCTGTACCAACTCCACTTGTCTTGCCTCCCTGTCACCAAGAAATTGTGTTGATTATGGGGATCCAGGAAAGGGCAGAACGTGTTTGTTTTTAGTACTGCATCAGTGGTGCTTTTTCTAAGATTGGGCCTCTTTTGCAGCATGCACAGCAAAACTCACTGAACAGTGACAAGACAGGAGTTATAATTCCAGTCTAACATAGATAGCACGCAGAGCAGCTTGTTTTGTGGCAGCAAAGTAGTTCCCAAACCTGTGGAATGACCACAAAAAAGCAGAAATGCTTCTGACAGGTACGTTCTCATTAACTTTGTTTTGGCTTTTTTTCTTGGTTAAAAGTAGGATAGAGAGGAAGGAGCATCTTTTAACTGAGACACACAGTAGAGATTAAAATGATACTGCACCTTAGAGCAGGCAAACCACTTGACCTGTATTAGATCTGAGTTTCTCTTCTATAAAAGCAAGCACCGTTATTATTTTCTCCCACTTCCTGACTGCTTAGACTGTAAGCTCTTTGGGGCAGAGACATGTCTGTGCAACACTGGGGGGGCGTCAAATGTTGATTGGGGCCTCTAGGTGCTATCCATCAGTATATAATATTAAACTACAGGAAAAACCTTGTCTGCAGATGTATTATTATTATTGTAAGTGGAAAAAACAACCCTGTTTTGAACATGTACCATTTTCAGCCTAAGCATGATCTGGATCAGCCTCTCCTACACTCAGGCTTTTTTTTCCTAGGGTTTGATTTGTTTTTAACTGAAGTTTTAATTTCCCTGGCTAATTATGTTAGTCTTAAGCAGGAACCTGGAAATAGCACAGCTGCATTTATAAGCTGTATGGGGGAAAAGACGAGCACTGTAGCCACTCGAGGGCACCATACAGCTTTGAAAGAAAGCTCAAGCAGAAAGAGGACCAAATTCCTGGAAGTGCCTGCATCAGCAAGGACTTACATTAAAGTTTGCTGGAAGGGGGATTGCATCAACCCTCACTGCCCAGTTTTTTGAATGCTTCTTGCAGCATGGAAATCAAGAACAGGTGCTGTCAGTTGTTAGTTAAAAAAGGCAAATCTTCCAAATGAATACTAGTTTGCAAATCTTAAAAACAGTAATCTTCCACATAACTTGCATTTATACTGGTCCTTCCTCTAGTAGTGAAAAATGAAATAGTGCTTAACACCACAGGTTATTCAGTAGCTTCCTTTGCTCTCTAGTAATACCTTTTACACTCCAGGACTGAAAGGGAACTGCTTCCTGCAGCCTCAAGTTCACATGTAATACGGGATTTAAATTTCTGAAATGGTTCTCCAGTCACAGTACAACCTATAAACAAAAGGTGGGCACACAGAAAAGCATAAAACATTTGAAATACAGTGAACTAGACTACTGCATGTAAATGTTGAGCTTTAAAAGCTTTTAAGCATGCAGTATCTTTTCCTGGGCCATAGAGGTCAGTCCCCCAACAGCTATGGATTTCTCACCTCAAAGGACAGAGGAAGGACCGGTTTTATAAACTTTACAACCTGAAAGTGACTTAGTGATCTTGCAAGCAACCAAAGCCCAAGTTCCAAAGTATTATTTTGCCATCTAGATTCTGTGCATTGTAGTGTACACTTTGTGTATTTTGGGGACTTTGCTAATGGTACAGAAGTGCCACTGTAGGGGCAGCAGGGGAGTTGTTTTCCAAGCGTGAGGAGTATTCTGCTATGTAGACATTTGTAACTGCTGCTTCTCAGAGAAGTCACCCTTTAGACAGTTCAGCGGTGTGGTCAGACACAGGATGTTTCTGCTGCTGTGGCTACTTCCACTGGGCTTTGTGCAAGACACAGCAATAACTTCCTCCTCCCAGGAGGCTATTGACAAAAAGCAGGACACGTGCCAGCACCAGGCAGGAGCAGTAATTAGCTCGGGGAGCAGTAGCAGTGTGCTACATTTTAAAGCACAGGATAAGTATCTTGACTTTGCTTTAGAAGGAAAGATTATTAGCTCAACCCATCTGCAGCAGACTGGTGACCAATGCCTAACAGCCCCAACTGGCAATCAAGTCAGGAGTAACTGGTTATTACAGCAACAAACTGCTGGCTCCACTGGAGGTGCTCGCTACAGCTGAGGGGTGGAGTGCACAACAGCAGCTGCTGCTCCAGTGCCAGCAAGTAGCTTGTGTGCCCACTGAGCTCAACTTTCCTGATCAGTCTCCTGTAACTTGAAACTCTTCTTTAAAAGGAAATAAAAATAATCTTAATTTAATTGAAAATCAATTAACTCTGAGTCAGAAAGAAAAGCGAAGAAACAAAGCAACTGCCTTATTTTGGTGTGTTCCTCTAACAAAAGAGGGGGGAAAATGTTCTTACCTCCCATGCATACACAGCAACCTCAGTGCTCCCCTCCGTAGCGTTCCTTCATGACCCTTTGAGAAAAAAAATCAGAGAAACTGTAATGTAAACTAAAATGTAAGTTTGAGGGAATGCTATTGCAGCAGTCAACAGAGGGTGCAGGGATGAAAAGGAATACAAATGATATTACCTGATAACTCTCAAATGGTTCTTCCCCTCGATGAACTCCTCGTTCCCAGATATTTGATACTTCCAGTACCACACTGCACAATGAGATGCAAGGCCCACTAGCACTGCTGAATGTATTTCAAAACAAAGACTTCTGTAACGTGTGTTGCAGCATTGACTTCAGATAGGAAGTCCTACCGCTTTCTGGAATCAATCGAGGGCTTTCATCATGCTCTAGAAGTTGTGAGTTCTGTCAATGCTTCATCTAAAGAAGTTTGAAAAAACAGCCTAAAACGCTGTGCCTGAGCCCCAACACGCTTCCAAAAAAACAAAACAAAACACACCAATAAAACACGACAACAAAAAGCCCTCAAGCACAGCTCATTTCAGGTCCAGTGAGACTTCCAGTCAGAGGTCTCAAAGCAGTTAATGTGAGGCTGTTGCAACAGTCCTGACAGCGTTTGGATGATGTTCGCTGTTGTCTGCTGGTAGGGCTGTTTTTGTTTTTCTTCCCAATAGAAGCTACAAGCTATAAAATGAGGCCCTAAGTAAGGGGGCCCATTTCGTTGGAGAAAATTCTATTCTTCAAGCAAACTTGACTTCTACCAAACTGTTTTAATGCAGTATTCTGAATAACAGAGTTAAATTAGGTGTTTTTAAAGAAAGAAAAAAGACATTTCAAAGTAGCCACCCACATTTACGGAGAGCAGGCATGCTCACGACTATGGCTGTAAGTTATTCCTAGGCAGAATTAACACATCGTTCACATCAGTCAGTGTGAAATGGCGCTACAACTTGTTGGGATTTCCTGCTTAAGCTCTGTTGTTTCTACAGGTGGGTCTGTTACCTGAAAATTGAGACATCTATGTCGGTTTTGTTTTTATATACTTGTTTTTATATACTGGGACCTAAACACATCTCAAAGCCATACAGGACCCTTTTACCCTACGGTCAGAGCCACCTATTTGATGCTCTGCTAGAAGTTCCTTCCCAGGCTACAGTGTGCTGACAATGGAACTTCCATGCCCAGTCCTAAACGAAGTTCTGAACAAAACCTGGCATATTACTCTGCACTTAAAGGAGGAAACATCACGCACCCCTTCCCTCCCCCCTCCATACACACACACCACACAGGCACCATTCAGAAGCTCCACTGTTTACCAGCACAACAACTCTGACAGGGAAAGCTCCTTGGTGCTGTGCTGCGTGATACCTTCTACACCAAGCAGCAGAGCAAATTGGAAAGGCTGAGAACCGCTGCCCTGAAATACACTACAAGCTCCTTCAGATCTTCAGGGACGAAGAGTGACAACGTGCTCTGTAAGGAAAGCAGCGGCAGGAAATGCATTTTCGACAGAAGAAAACAGAAGTCTGTTTAAAAATAAAACCCAGACACGGAGCTACATGAACACGTATTTACTGCAAGTAGCTCTATGGAAAGCCAAGTCAGATAAATATAAACACTATACAGAGCTTCAAGCCAGTCTCCCAGAACCGCAGATGCGATGTGTTTTACAAAGAAAACAACATAACAATATTTACAATGGAAGACAAAGCCAGATCAATCAGCTCAACTTTAAAACAGATCTGTGAAGCAGAAATAGCAAATATAATGAACAGTTTCAACCATATATGTTTTAGTTTGTACAGACGATAACTGTCCAGTATCAAATTAAATTTACAGGACAAACATTGTTCCATCATTGGTATTTTGTACTATACAGCAGCATAAACGGGTAGCTGGAAGGTAGTATATATAGTGATATGTTTTACATATTCTGAAAATGTTCTTCCAGCACAATACTGAATAAATTAGTTGCTGTAAACTAAGAGATTCAAAAAGATTGCATATTTATTATGCCGTACCTGTTAGTATTTGTACCACTCTAGTTGAGGTTACCCATTTAATTATTTATTCAGCATTTATTAAATCAGTGCTGTATATTGTACAATGGCAGCCTCAGGGATCTAATATGAAATAGGTATGTACGTTTTTCTTCAAAACAACCTTTCCTTTTGCGTTAAAGGTTTAGAACTATCTCTTCATCCAAATTATGGTTTCTTAAAAAAGATGAAAAGCTTTATAAAAAGCTGTCTACGTATTGCATTATTAATTTACAAGACCAAACAAAAGCTATATGGCAAGACAGTATCATGGTCTAGAAAAGTGGTCATATTTTTCATTAGTGTATGTTTAGCAGCAACAAATATCCGTACCGACTTAAACTTCTCTTCCAGAATCACAATCTGTGCTTTTAAACCCTGTACAACAGTTCTTCCAGTCACCGGACGTTGCGTCAACTGATGGGTACCAGCCTCCCAAAGAGTCGTCTCCAAAACCTGACGTGCACAGTTTAATCCTACTCAAAAACAGATTTGGGTGCACACCACCGAGCAAAAGTGACGGTGCCTGATGGCTTCTACAAACCGTACCGCTATTGTAAAGGTTGTGTGTTAGAGCGAGGCAGCCCGACTGGTTGTTGTACAATATACAAGGAGAGGAGTACAGCTGTGTGGTGCAGTACAGCATGAGGATTTATGTACCACTTCTAAACCCTTTTCCAATGGTCAGTGCCTTTCATTATACATGGCATGTACCAACAACTAGTGTCATGCTCTTTACGTTTATAGCAGTGTTAAAAGCCTAAACTCATTTCAACCAAAAAAAATTATATATATATATATTTATCAGTACTAGAGTGAAGAACTTAAGCCCTGATTTTTCTGCAATTTATTTTAGAAAGTGTCAAATAATCACTGTTTGCACTCCTATAACTGGGGTAAGGACAACTGAAGAGCCAATATTTTACTTCGTCCCATTATGCCACAAAGAAAGAACAAAAACAGTCCCAAATTAAAGACGGGACTTTGGCTGAAAGTAAGATCAATTAGGGTGGTTTTTCTTTAAGAAGCTACAGCTGACAAATGTAACGCAGAAGTCACAAACGCTGGATATGACTCTGCACTCCTCCATTTGAATGCATGAACAAAACCTCATTTTACACAATTCATGTTTATAAACAAGTATCATGAGGGTAAGAACAAAAACAACCTACGAGACAACCAGCCCATTAATCCTACTTTGTACATACCAAAATTCTGAGCAAAAAAGTCAGCTTAAGCCGTGACAGACATTTGATTTAAAGTACTCTAGCCTATGATCAAGAAGTCTCTCGTACCATGAAAGCAAAACAAAACAAAAGGCAGAAGAGGTCTCTCCTTTCTAGACCGGTTCAGCCCTGCAGGTTCTCCCTCAACCTCTCCCTCCTCCTCCCGCCCACCCAAAGAAAGCTCCGAACTGCCCGAATTCCACTAACAGCATGTTTTAAGCTGACCACTTGTTAACGTACCAGAGAAGCAAAACCCACGGTAAGCAGACATCAGAAACCAGCTTTGACATCTCAGAATATAAATAAAAACAAATTAATGGGAGAGGCAGGAGGAAGAGAAGGGCGTGTAAGGAACTCCCATTAGCACTCGTGCTGCCTCTCAGATAGACATGACAGGAAAGACCAATTTCCATCACCAAAGCACAGCTATGAAAAAATCTCAATTCAAATTAATTCAACTGTAGAGAGCTGATGTCTATGACAAAACTAATTGGAAGGATGTGTCCGTGCTGGTGGAAATGAAAGTAGCCGGCTGGAGCTGAGCTTGGCTTCCAAAAGCACCACACAGTTTCTGGAGTTTCCAGCAGAAAAGTCTTCTCTTCCAACTATGGTTTCCATGGCAATGCAGTCAGTCTGGAAAGGAAGGGGAAAAAAAAAAAAAAAAAGGTGATATTTTAAATGCAAGTTACATGGGAAATAAACGTTTGCTAGTGAGGAGAATGCATGGAGCTCATTCATGGCAGAAGGGACAGCGCTGCATGCAGGCAGCTCCCTGGCAGGGCTGTGCACCCCCGGTGTAACTACAAACAGTCCTATACACAACAGGCAGAGAACTGCAATATAAACACTGCAAGTCACAACAACTGTGTGCCCTGGCCTCAACTTTTCAAGAAAAAGCATAATTTAGTTGTAACAACAAATACCTCCAAGTGTAGTTTTCCTTTTTGTCTCTCTGAAAGGCAACCCACCGTACAGAAGTGCACATCTGCAGCAACAAACCTCCAGAACCATCTTTACTGCTGTCAGCTAAAACCAGTGGCCTCAAAGTGACCGGAAAAAGCAAAATACAAAGTGCTCAGTAAGAGGAGAGGAGAAAACCCTCGAGTACAGCAGGAAGGAATTTCTGGGTGACAGGACAGAGGTGGGACGGCAGGGAAGATGGCCCCAGAGAACAACACCAGCTCTGCGATTACACACGTGTGTGTCAAGGTAAGAGTGACTCCACAGACTCCTGGGATGGGAACACCCAAAGGGGGGAGGCAAATACCTGGTGGTGAGAGCACAACTGGAACATACCGACAGCCACGTCTCAGCTCACTGCAAACCCTTCCCACTCCCAGCACAGCTGTATGAACACTCATTTTCACTCTGGAGTGCCACTGTCAGCCAACCCACAGTATCACAGTCCTGACAGATTGTCCCCTTCCATCACTTCTGTTATTTTTACCCTTTGCTTATCTAAGCACAACAATTCCCTGAGCTGTACATCCTTCTGGACCGCTTATATCTCCAGCACTGCCCTTCCCATTGTGCATTTATGCTCACAAAGCACGTGGGCTGCATCTACTAAGAAGTCTCCACTCTTCCAGCAGCTGTTTTCCCCCACCATTCCTCCCCTGGCAGAGATGGCATCTGCAGATGTCCTTCTTCCCCTCTTCAGCACGGCCCCCAGCCACTCAGGGCACTGGGTGACTCTTCCCTCGCATTGCCCATCTGCAGGACCGGCCCCTGCTGCCACACAGGGAGGGAGTAAGCAGGTTTGCTACCAGAGCACAAATGGCAGCTAGGGTAAAGGAGAAAGTCTTCAGGAAACATCAAACATAGGAGCAGTCTCACTTCCTCACTCCAAACCACGCTGCACAAGCTCCCACTGCTCAGGGAGAGCTTCCTGCCATCTGGGAGAGCGGTCCTACAAAGGGCATCTCAGCCTGCAGCAGTAGAGGGGCCCCGGCCCCAACAGGAGCTGTACTTTCCATGGGGCCACAAGGACGGCAGTTGGGTCTCAGCGTTTTGCTACAGAAAGTTCAGTACCAAATTAACTCTGCCCCAGGAATATGCTGAAGAACATGAAGAACACAAGCAAATGTTATGTATACTAATGTAAACCTGTATGTTTACTTGCATATCCCATCCCATGAAGCACGCACACGTTAAACACACCGACTCCACCCTAAGCTACAGGAGCTCAGATTTCACAGCCCTGCAGAGAACACCGCCTCTTCAAAAGGCAGCAGGCAGCAGTGCAGGGCTGCCCCAGGCGCTGCCTCTGCCGGAACGGCGGGGCACAGAGGGGCTGAGCTGCTGGGTCCGGCACCAGGGCTGGGCACCGCTCCCCAAAGACGCAGCAACTCGTTTTCTGAAATCTGAGGAAAACAGCCAGAAAAAAAAAAAATACACCCATTTCTCTTATTTCACAGACATCCTAAGATCGCTACAAAGGGCCATTCCTCGGCACACACAAGGCGCAATGTGTTACTGCAGCTTTGTTTTCACAAAGGCCGAGTGAAGCTGTTATTTCTGAAATGCTCTTCCCCTTCAGATAAGTATTTCGTTGTAGGACCAAAGGACGAAAACACAACACTACCACAGCCTGAGGCCAATCACATCTCAGCAATGCACACCAGTGAGCCATCGGAACAGCCTAGGCTTCTGCATTAAACCTGCATTCAGGACAAATTAACATCTACCAACACCCCCCACCCCTTCCCTGCTCCGCACCTATGAGCTTACATGAAAGGAACTTCAAAAACTGTCTCTGCTTTTGGCAGTGCATTTTGCTCCACACCTAACACTCACCTGGAAGCTGCCTGACGAGTTGTTCTGATCCCCACCAGCACACCCGCAGCGCCGGGAGCAGCCAGGGCCGGGCCGTCTGAGCAGGATAATCCCATGTGGCACAGCTCAGTACTTATAAATACCTCCAAGTTTGTAGAAACTTTTATAAACTGCCAAATGGCATTTCAGATGCTTGAGAGGGAAAGAAGGAAAAGCCCAAGAGCAGGAAAACCTGCTGCACTCCTAACTGCGGTTCTTTGAACGAACCCGGCACAACACAGGAGCAGGGTAACTAATGCTAGCTAAGAGGGAGCAAATCGCAGCCCCAGCTGACACATCAGTTTGTAGGGAACCAGAACGGCCTCAGCTGAGCTGTCACAGCTCCCAGTGCTCCTGGGCAGGGCCGCACAGCACTCCCAGCTCTTTGCCAGGCAGTACACAAGGATTTCTTCCTCCTCTCCCATGATTATAAACAACAGTTTTCACATTTCCCCTTAGTTTTGAAGCTAAAACAAAGTCGTATGAACTGCAAACAAACAGAAGAAAGCCCCAGGTGACATCACCTACAGCTGACAGCAGCCTCACGACACCCTGAGCATCTCAGACCAGAGCTGCTGGCTGCCAGCAATGCTCTGAGCTCCTCAATGCTGGAAATGAGCACTGCAGCTGGAGCAGCACAGCTGGCTGCTGCTCATCGCCTCTTTTCTGGCAAGACAAAAGCCTCAGCACTTATTTATGGCTATAGATACAGCTGTACAGGAAGGGCCCCCGCTCACACCCCCTCAGGACACTGAAGCAACCCTGTGCCCCTCCCACAAACTGAGCCCACGAACAGAGGGGTCCCTGCAGCACCAGGGCAGCCCAGGCAACTGCTTCTGAGCTGTGGAGCTGCACCACGGCCAACAGCAGCAGCTTCCCATGGCACCCCCAGGATGCCCCACAGCTCTCAGGGCTACAGCTGCTACCAGCAGGAACTCAGCTGCTCACAGGACCCTGTGTGTGGCTCCATTTCTGTGAAGGCAGCTCCAGCTGTGCACACACAGGAGCAGTGATCAGTCAGAGCTTTGAAACAGGGCAGTGTTGAGGAGAAAAGGCCGCTGCCTGTAGTGCTGCTAATACCCAGAGCAGGGCTGTGGATTTCCACCTCCAAGTGGTTCCTCACGAGAAGGTTCTTAGGAAAAGGGGTGGTTTCTATCCCAGGACTATAGCAGTGCTCAGGCACCGAGATTTGCAGGAATTCACCTCCCCATGCCCGTGATACTAATGCAGGACAAAGGGCACCAGGGAAAGCAGCACAGTCCCTGCAAGGCAGATCTTCTTACCTCGGTGTCCACAACAAGATCCACCAGTCAACAGTTTTCCATGTTCACAACACACATTTGAGACTTGCTGATCAACAATATGAAACATGATTAGTGCTTCGTTGCCAATACCACATGAATGTATTTGACTCAACACTGATGGAACTGCAAAGGGAGCTGTCAGATAAACAACGCGTGTCTTCCAAGAGGAAAGCAGACAAGAGGTGTGGGCTGGCCAGGAAGGGAGGAACAACGCTCATAGAACAGCCCGGGTCGCAAAACAAATGGCACTGAATGAAACTCACTGGTCAGCTCTGAAGACGATTTGTGCTGTCAGAGCTGGTGTAAGCACGCCCCTGGCTTTCAGGGGCTTTTCCAAGATCTCTTCAATCCACCTCAAGGTAAGAAACAGATCTGGTAACTGGTCACTGCAGCAGCACCAGCAGAAAAAGCCTGAACTCAAAACCTCCTATTTTCAAAGCACTAGAAATACACTACTTGAAGTAGTTCCTATAGCACCGTGTGCAGGACTCTCCTGTTTATTCCAACTTCAGCTTTGTTCCTAAATTCAACTTCCTATGAGCATTCAGTATGGAGAATGAATGCAGAAAGCATCCAGAAACCTTTCACAGATCACCTCTCAAAACACATAAGCAGAGCTTGGGAAACTAAACTAATGTTCTCCACAGCGCACAAGTCAACTTAAATTTATCCTTTTGAGATGGGATCTGATTATGAAACTACACAGAGCTGTCATCTTCCCAAGGAATAAATGATTAGAAGGAAAAGACTGAGAAGACAGAAGAGAAACTACAAGGGCAAATGTTTGAACTGGGATGGCAGCAAGACACTGCCCAGAAAAACATTTTGTTCAAAATTCATGTGCTAAAAAAGAGCTCTGCGTGTTTTCTATGAACAAGAAATCCATAGTTTCATAGAAATTAGATGCAGAGGATTAGATCAGTCTTAATTATTTAGACTGTGCACTCTGTGTGTTCTATTTGGAAGCGCATCAGATGAGAATATATCCAATACACACTTCATTTCCTGCACCTGAATTACGAAGGTCACACAAGTCAGACTGCTTTAAAACACACCACGAGGTTTTAGGAGCAGAGCAGACACGTCCTGTTTCCCTCCAAGAAATCCTCCCTAAATAGTATGTTTTTACAGGAAGGCCTTTTATTGACATAATCCTGCAACTGATTCCTAAAAGGATAAAAGCTTTGCTTACAGAAGATATTAATTTAAGATAATTAAATGATTAAGATCTCCACATCAAAGACTAAGGCAATTTAAAGCCTTCTGAAGAACACCACCGAAGTTCTCAGTTTCCTGAACCTCAGGTTAGGGGAAGTCGGCGTTCAGCAGACTGGCGCAGATCAGAAGGCCGAGAACAGCAGCGCACAGCGAGCAACGGCGTCCTGCTGCACAGCACAGCACCGGGCACAGCAGCACCTGGGCACAACAGGCACGTGCAGGAGTGCCGTGGGACGCCGCATCCCAGCGGTGCGACATGTTGCAGAGCACAGCCTGGCGGGGGAATGGATTTGTTTTAACTTAATGGCATAACTCAGGGGCAAGCGGCGTTATCTGAGTACAGGATTTCTTCTCAACTCGCACACTCGGATGCCAACTCGACAAACACGTATCAGAGAAACAGGCACGTTGACTGAGCACTGCTTGCTCTCACTGGAGCGCTGCACACTCAGTGGCTGTACCTGAGTAACCCAATCAAGGCCCTGACACACAGAAACATCCTTATTTGGGTGTACGCTCAGCTATACCCATACCATTAAGCACATATTTCACATACTTCCTCCATTCAGCAACAAAACAATGATGTTCAAACTAAGCTAATGAATATATTTTGTGCCTGTGATTTGACTGACCTTTCCATGAGCAAAAAACCCATAACTTGTTAAAAAGAAAACTGTTACATGATCTATGTTTCGTTGCACAAACCATTTAAACAAAGCAATTGGTAACAGCACATCCCAGTGAATTAAGTTCCTCTTCAAGATGTAAGAGTAACTTTGTGTTTCTAAACCCTGGAAATAAATACTCTTTCTACAGCTCAAAGCAGGGTTCCAGTACTTAGTGCTCGGCAACTTCACAAGCTAAAAAAACCTCTCCCATGCTCTGTGATCATTTTATTTACTTCGCAGAAATTCCTTATCTCCTGCAGCAGCGGCTTCTTTTCCTGCTACAGTGAACAGTACTGGAGTTTCTAGGAAGGCATTATGCACACTCCCTGGTTTCCCATCCTTCACCAACACTATTCCTAGAATTAGGAAGCTCACGTGCTGTTCTGGCAGGGCTGGAACATCAAGTCAAACCAAACCAGTCAGCTGTCTTTCTTGGTTTTTGTTTGTTTGTTTGTTTTTGAAAACTAAACATCCTTCCCAATACAGCAAGATGATACTACGAATGAATGTCTGTCCACATCAAAGCAGAGGAGCTTAGCATATCAATTTCCATGTTGCAGAAGGAAGAAAAAAGTTCTGCTTTTGAAAAAAAAAAAAAAAAAAAAGCTGTAGCAGAACGCTCTGGCTGACCTCCCAGCTGGCAGAAAACAGCTAAATTTTAGCCAAACAGACCTTGTTTGTGTGCCTTATGGCAGTACGACCTGCTGCAGTTTGCTCCACTCTAGTGACAAAGGTTGAGAGCCCATAATCAGCAGAGAGGAATGTTTTCCACCTGTACTCTTCCTGCAAGGCAGATGCTGAGAACTGCTGGGAAACAACGAGAAAAAGACCACAGCCACATGGAACACGGGTACAGGGCAGCACAGGTCTGCTTCCCGCTTTCAGAAAGGACCTGGAGCAACCAGCCTGTATGGAGGCACTGGAAGGCAGCAGTTAATTTTAAGAACACAGATACAGTGTGTCCCCACTGCATGAGGTGCAGGAAGCCGCCAAAGCACACAAGCTGAGCATGGCAGAAGAGGATACAACATCTACAAAATCCTAAGTGGCATGGAGGGGAAAGATAGAGCTCATTATCTCCTCCAATACACAATGATGGGCTGCCAAAAGAAGTCAGGTCCAAAATAGATGCAAAGAGGCCTGTGTACAGCACGCACTGGGTGACCAGAAGCTGCCGCAGATACACAGCATTACACAGCATCAGAGAGACTGGAAAAGTACTTGGAGCAAAGACCCATACCAGGTCATGAAACAGACACAGCATCAGGCTCAGGAAATCCCCCAAGCTGAAAAAGCATCAGAGGCTGAGAGCATGCCTAGGGAGGTGCTCTATCAGCCTGCGCTGCTCTTCCTCAGCCAGGCGATGTCTGCTTGCAGGTCTGCTTTGAACGGAGGCAGCCATTACCACCAACACAACTCAGAGACAAAAGACCCTGTCATTCATGACAAATGGCACGGCTGAACACCTTTCAAGTCTCTTTTCACGATACTTCCTTTCTATAAGGAAGTCTCACATCTTCCAATTCATCCTTTGCTCTTCCCAACCCCTTTAGTCATTGACACTTGAAAGCATTCAGCATTTTTCTTCTTTCACCTCTGTTGCCATAAGTGACTGTCAGAGGCAGAAACTTGCTGTGCAGCCACATACCAGGCGACCACACCGCCCTCAGCCCTGCCTTCAGCCCACATGTGCCTGCACAGAGCGCTCTGCATCAGCCCCTGCCTGCTACCACACCAAGCAGTGGCACGCATTGTTTTTTTTCCATTTTCTAATTATCATGTCATTGAGTCTGCAAGAGAATCCCCACAGTGCTCGTTTTTGCAGGAGGGGAAGAAGAGGATTGGGCAGCATGCATGAGGCAAAGCCCTCTCAATCCCAGCACACAGCAGCCACAGAGGGCCTTCAGCTCCCCGAGGCGGCTCCAGAGCTCACAAGAGGTCAGTTACACTATGCCTATACACAGCCAAGTTTTAATCAGGTGTGTACTGGGACCTCCTTAAGCTGGACTCCCAGTGCACTTACACCAGTTACAGCTCTGAAGGTGAATACACCCCCAGGCCCCTAACATTAGAAGACTGCCTGAATCTGGAGACGCTGCCTAAAGATCTGCTACAACAGAAACGAAAAAGAAACAGTAATGCCAGAGCAGCTTCATCTGCTTTTGGATCAAAGTCTCAGAAAGATCATAAGATGCAGGTCCACATCACGTTAACTGAATGCACAGTGACCCCACACAGGGAGATTCTGTGCTCCATCACACATCCCCACATCCCTGCCTCACCAAATCCATCAGTCACGTGGCTGCAGGAAACCTAACTTACAAAAACAAAACAACAACAAAAACAACACATTCCACATCTAAGAGGGAGAAGTAAATCCAGGACACGCTCCTAACTCGGAGATACATGTTGGCCCACATTCCTCTCACCAAAATTAATAACCTGGCCCACGTTCTGACATTTACCTCATCCTCTTCAAGTCATATAAACCATTACAACCACCGTATTTATAGCTCTACCTCCCATTACTGCCTGCTTTGTGCGTGCCCTTCCAAGTGCCTCCACCAGCTTCCTCTCTCACAACCTTTCTCAGACAGCCTTTTATCTCTTCCAGGTGCTTATCTTCACTACCAATGGCAGCCACCTCGATCACTATCTTGCTCTCCACCCCAGCACATTACATTTCATCCATCTCTCCAATTTCGTCTTCTGACTGATGGGCTCTTCAAGATGGGGACTAACGCACTCAAGCTGGTGGCACCGAATACAGGATCTCACTCCTGCCTACCTGCTCAGCTTCTGCAACTGTGTGAGTAGGGGTGACAGATTCACTGTCATAGTACTGTCTGAATGACCTCAAAATCAAGCCTGTTCAGTTTTTAAGCTCATTCTAAACTACTACCCTGTTCACCACAATCTGCAACTTAAAAACACGTTTCTAAAAGCAAACATAAAACAGCACCACCACCCAAAAAAAACACCACAGAGTTAAATATAGATGGTAAATACCTCCAAACATCCCTCACACAAAAGCAAATGCTCCAAAAGCCTGAACAGTGATGCTATTATTGAAAACCAAGTAGCTCACAATTATTTCTAATAAACAAACTTAGAACACATGATATTCCATAAACTATTTTTGCTTCTTTTTGACCCCCTAGCCCACATTGTTTTAGACTTCTATTTACAAACAAGCTGGAGATGACCTGGAATACTTATGAGCGCCCTCAGCTCATTCACCCCAGCAAGCACCAGCTGCTTACACCAGGAAACCCAAGGTGCCTGGACTCAGGGAGGTGTCTTTCTGCACTGTTTAATGGCTTATCAAGGCCATATTAATTCAGTTGGCAATAAGCCATCATAAAACTGTAATATTTGCCAACACCTTAAATGGGAGTTTCACATGAATGAGTTATCACATGGGTCACATCAGTAGCTCTTCCTGGTATTGTATACGACAGGCTCTCATTTATTTAATAAAGCATCACTTGCATTCAGAACTCTGCAAACTCCAGGTGTCCCCACGATCTCCGTGTGAAAAATAACACCAAATCCAAAAGCATTTCAGGCTCCAGCCACCCAGGTGTCAAGAAAGTCCTACTGCAAATTCACCTGTTCAATAAGAGCTGTGAACAGTAAAGCAGGCTAGCCTGGCACAAGCATGGAAAAGAATCACACCACCTCCTGCAAAAGAAGGGTATTATTCATTAATGCCCCTATAAATTTAGAAGCAAGTTTTACCAGAATTCTTGCACTTCATATTTCCCGTGACTGTCAGAAATAGAAAACCAACATGTTGTTATCTTCTGTCATTCTGCAAAACCCCGTTCTCTTAAAAGTGAAAACCTTCTCCAATTGATTAGCACATTTATGAGCCCTTCATGTCCCAGTGAGAAAAGAAATACTCTCCTTATATACTGTATAAATGAAATAACAATTCAGTGAGATATTTGTAAGCTCATGATACACACATGCATATCATGCAGTAAAAAGAAGCACCGCTCACCTTTCAGCATTAATTAAAAATCTCTGAATTTTGTTTGGTCGCATTAGATTGTATCATCACCTTGGAATTACATCTAAATCTTAACCGTATTAATTTCAGCATAAGCCATCTCTTTCAAAAGCCCTTTCTTCCCAGAAGATTAAGGAAGATCAGCCCTCACACTTAACTCAGAAATCACTGGCACATAGCACACACCTGTGCACACACACACTAGCAATTCGGACTGTTAGCATTCAGGAATATGGCCAAATGGCCAGAAAAACAGTGTTCTGAATTAATCAACCTTTGTCCCTCACGATGCAGTCGGTCAAGGCAGAGAACCCTTCCCAACAGTCTATTACTGCTGCTGTAGGGGTAGTGCCCCACCCAAAGAGAATCTCCAGAAATCCAAACACATGTCCAAGATCTTTTAGATAAGATATCCTTGTGATGTCAAGCAACGCCTCAGAGATGCCTTTGATGAGTCAGGCTCGTTTACTTTTGTCTTCCCCCTGCCCTCAAGAATGTCACACATCCCAACTGCTGAAGGCTCCCAACTAACATGTAAGCACCTCTAAGCACAGTGACCTTTACAGAGACATAGGGCTTGATTAAAACTAGAACACACTTTTTCCTTTTTATTAATTGCTTTATACTGCAAGGTTCTTCTTTCATAAGACAACAGCACAACTCAATCACTGGATTGCTGTTGATATGCCAAAGCTAAAAGTGAAAGACAGACAAACAGCAAATTATAGGGAAAGCCATGGGGCTCATCTCCAACCAGGTCCTCACAGACCCCTGATGGATGAGTCATACAAGCACTACATTTTTAGGATAAAACAGCAATAATAAACGCCCCCAGAAAACAGGAGGCTCTCCTCTCTCACCTGCCTTCCAGTTTTAACATTCCACTTTCCTTTGGATTGAAGAATGACACATTTGATCACAACAGTAGTTAAACAAAATCACTGCAGAGTTTGTTTCCTGCGTTGGATCAGGAAAAAAACAACCTTGTTACTTCAGTCAGCACAGTGGGTACTATTCAGCATGTGCTGAGAGCACCACAGACCCACCGGAGAGCACACAGGCACACACCAATCACAACACGGCCATACAACCTCTTCTTGTACCATCCGAAACCTCAAGGCATAAACCCTCCCTTCCCAGCCATCTATAGGAAGAAAACTCGTTAAAGATCCTTTCATAAAGAAGGGCACACACAGAGCCAGCAGAGCTCCCAGCTGAATGTCCTGCTAACATGCCACCGGGCCCCACAGCCAGCCCAAGGAACAGCGTCCCACAGCCCCACCTGCCCACCACTGTGGCAGCACAGGAGGGAAGGGCTGGGACAATAATATACTTAAAATTTCATCAAAAGACTGAAGGGAAAAAAAAAAAAAAAGCCAGTTTGCACCGGTATCAGATTCCTCCCAAAACTCCTGTGTCCCATAGCAGTGCTTTAAACCTACAGGACAATCACAGAAAGTCAGACTTCCCAAAAGACACACGAACATCAGCTGCAACTGCAGCCTTAGTCTGGGAAGCCGATTTCCAGGAGTCCCAACACTCACGGCGTGCATTCGCTCCCAGCAGCAGGGGAACATTCTCGGCGCAGATTTTCTCACCGAGTACAAGTAAAACCCATCTGATTCCTGGTCAAATATGTCATAATTAACTCACTCCCACTCTGCAAGGCAAAAATCTGTTCAGCCTTCAGTAGCTCGTATGCTACTTGAAAAAGTTACCCTATATTTGTACAGTTAGTCACTCAAGACAAAGTAGCATCTGTTACAGCAAGACTTCAAGTTTTGGTTTTTTCCTTCAAAGAATTATTATCCCTACACTACTTGCAAGACTTCGGCTGCACAGCAGCGGTCAGATGCATTTCAGTAGGGTAGTTCAAGCTATTTTTAAGCAGTTCCCTACCCCAACTGTTCTGCTGATACAAGCGAGCCTCAGTTTGAAGCAAACTTCCACAAACCACGGCTCTGAAATCCAAAGGGGCAGTTATTTGTCTGGTATCCTGTAAACTGTAATTTACTATATTTGCAATAGCTAAAACTTCCAGCTTCTGAACTTCTCAAAGTGCACATTGTTCATCACAGTCAAGATTTTGCATTTGAAATACACAAGTACCATAAAGGACCCGGACAATTTAGAATCAAAGTTTTCCTTTACAGCCGTACTTGTTTTCCCTCCTCCCAGCTCCCAGAGCATACACAGCAACCTCACACAGGAGATTAAAAAGGTGAGGAACATTTAAATTATAATCCTGCACTTTAGAGAACTTCTGACATAATGTCTGAACATACCATTAGGATATCAGGTAGAGGTAAGATTAAAGAGTAGGTGTAAAACAGGTGGGTTGGTATTGCACTGAGTGCTGCATTTACTCTGAACAGTCTGTTTTGTTTTTTGGAGACCAGGGTATCTTTGTAGGTTTAGTATTTCTAATTATGTCTGAAGAAACTTTTATTATACATGACCCATTATTTATTAATGGGCAGTTTATTACCACCCCGTTCTCATTATCATCCCCAGTTTCTACAAGGTCCAACAACAAGGTATACATTAGCTAAGCCCTGTTTGAAGTAGCTTTTGTGTTCCGTACTCCTAGCACAAAATTTCATGACTCAGATGCACGTAATCAAAACTGCAAACCGCTTGCTTCAATATTGTGTAACGATCTCATGATGAAACTGTTTTGCTAATGACCTCCTTAAACTTCAAGCACTCAAAATCAGAACCCTATTTTATTTTTATCGTAGTATCCAACATAAACCTGACCTCAATTTTGCCTAAATCTAAAATAAAGGTTGAATTGCAAGCCAGCTCTGTTTATCAGTTCAAATTAGTGCCCTCCCCTCCTCCACCCATTTCATGAATGGAGAAGGGGAAAAAAAAAGTTTGATTCGCATCAGTGAACCTGAAGCAGAAGTAGTTTGGGAATTACAATGAGGGGGCAATGATGCATTGGAAATCTCTCTCCATTTTACTCTCAGCAGTTCGGAGAATGCAGTTGAGTCACTGTACACAATATCTAACTTAAGCAAACAAAAAAAGCAAACAGAAGTTGGGAAGTGTTTTCCTTCCAGCACAACTGCAGTTCAGAGAGATTAAAGATCTCTACCCTGATAGAGTCTAGTAAATACGGGGATATAAAAATAAATAAATATGGGGATATAAAAAATAAATATAAAAGTAAATATTCCTCCCTCCTAGGAAGTAAAGGGTAAATGCACCTAGTAAATATTTTCCTTAAGAATGTATTTCGTTCACGTCAGACCATTTTTCAGACTAGAAAAGTGGGATGCAGAAATGAAGACAGCACTCAATTCTGCAAAGACCCCAAAAGTATTAAAACTATCAATTACACACAGGTACACTGCACCTCCTCTTCAGGATATCAGAGGTTTAAGAATAGGGATTTATTTTCACTATTCAAAATGGAACTTGAACACTTTTTCTGGATTAGACATTCTTTTTAAATATTAAAATAAAAGCTTCATCACATCAGAAACTGGCGAGCTGGTTAGGGAATACAGACTTCTAAAATCAGACTTGCTATAGCTCGAACACATGATTTAATACGTGACTGAAAAACAATCTCTTTAAAATCAACAGTTTTAAGCCATGCCAAAGAAACGGCCATACACCACCACCTCACAACGCTGTGTGTTAGCCTGTTAGCCCGGGCTGCTCTGCAATCCACCCCCCACTCCTTGAGCCACCTGGAAGCGAATGTGCCCACACCTCCACCTGCCCTCCTGCACACCATAAATACTTTATGTTCCCTTTGTGGAAAACTCTTAGGCCTTGTTTTGAAGCAGAGTTTTAAAATTTTGTTTTCTTTTTAGCCCTAGTTGGGCAACATCAACCTAAGCTCTTACTATTCTCACGCTTAATTTCCTGCCAGCATCCATGTTTTTGTTTTTTTATACACAGCTTCTTTCATTTCATTTTAATGCATGTTTCATTTCCAGAAAGCAGACTGGCAGCAAAACACACCAGCAGCAAGGCTCCTTCCCCCTGCAACTTGTAATAGACAAGGAAAAAACCCAAGCACAGGCCTGGGGATATTTTGCTGAAGCTGCAGTAAACAAAACATTTAAAGTAAGTACATTTTCTAACCAGTCTCTTGAAAAGTGCTCTTAGTATGTAGTATTTGCAGGCCAGACTAAATGAAATCACCTTTGTTGTTTTTTTCCCCCACTCTCGAGAAATCACACACATTTTAGTTATGTGAGGGAAATCAAGCAGCAATTCTGCAGTCTTTGGGGGTGCTTCTGAAAAAAACAAACACTACGGCAGTCAGCTTCTCTTTGACTTAGCAGAAAAATCTTTGAAGTGCTGAAAGACTAACTTTGGAAGAAAGCACTTCTTGGACTGGCAACTTTCAACGTCTTCTAAATTTGATTCCAACCAACAAAACAAAGCAGGGAAAAAAAACCACTGAGGCAAACCACACATTTCTGAGCAGCCCCAAGCACTGCTGCCAGACTGTGAATGGCATGCTAGCTGAGTCAGGCTTACACCTTCCCCTATTAAGGGCTACACAATTTTAAGCTGCTACAATACCTTCTGTCTTCAGACAGTTTTAAAGCAAAACTAGGGAAAAAAAGTATCATTTAATTTAAGAGTGTAACTAAAAAAAATAAAAAGCGGAAGCAGCCTGTCCCTTTACTGCTGTCTTTATTGACAGACAAGTAGACAAACATCAATGTCCAACAGTGATTAAATATTTCCTCTTAGCAGTCATCAATTATTGACTACACACACATTTGCAAAGAGAAGAAAACAACACTTACAACACACATGGTTTTCTGCCTGGGTAGGTGTATTACTGCAAGGAGTTGTACAGGCCACTAGTACCAGAAGAGAGATCTACAATCCTACAGTACTGCTTGGCCAGGAGATACGTATAATAACATCAACAGCCAGTTATTATTTGCTCCCACCACAACAGCAAAGAGCTGACTGTATGCCCATATTCTCCTCTCCATCACCAGCACCCTAAATTTCTACACACACCTCAAACTACTCTACCTTAAGTTCAGCAAGACTTTGCTGCCTGCTTGAGAGTGGGCAGCCCGCTCTCCAAAGCTTCAGACCTAGAGTTTATCCCCTCAGAGTCAGTTCTGCCTCTACCACAGGGGCTTCTCACTGCCTTCTAACAGGCAGATCTCTGCACAGCAGACGCCTTCAGACGTTGCTCAGTTGGCAGTGAGTGCAAGGGCAGGAAATGTGGGAGCCCCTCACAACCCCACTCAGCCACCAGGAATGGCTTCTGCAGGGGACACCATGATACTCAGGAGAGCAGAGCTCAAAAGTAGCACACCAAACTTTCAGAAGAAAAAGAGATGTGAGCTTGTTTACCTAAGATTCAAATAAATAAATGCATACACATTTGCACACACAAAGCTCTGAAATACGCATTTCACCCACGTTTACTGCAGTAAACAAATCCAAGCCCCACCTTTTGATTTCTAAACCTAATTTAGCAGCTTTCAGCTCTCCTTATCCACGATACAAAATACTTAATTTCAATTTCAAACAGTTGGGAAAACCATCTAGGTATAAGAAAGGAAGAAGAGAAAACAAATTGGAGAAAAGAAGAGCTATCATAACCTCAGAACAAGAATTCAGAACATAGAATGATAGATGTTTATACTAGCAAAATTATTTTATAAAAAATATCTGAGCAGATGGCAGTTTGATAACACTTCTAATTGCCTAGGAGAGTTACATAAACCTATACCCTGCAGGCCAAGGACCACGTCCTCTGCTGTGTTTGTTCAGTCATTAGGTGACTGCGCTCCTACAGGACAAGCTGTACCGGAGCAGATTATATAGCAACATTTACCCCATTCTTAAGACCACATTTTAATACTAGGTTACAATTTAATTCCTATAGTTAAGCATGCATGAAAGGAAAATGCTTGTAAAGTTACGAACCTTTGCGTGCAGCGTTACACTTCAGACCATCAGACCTGGTGAAGTCTATGCTTACGTACGCTCCACTGTCCAAACTTGAAGTACCATTCTGGAGATGGCAAGTCGGCGTCCCAGTACTTGCCTCACAGCTTATTGGATCATCACACAAATTCAAAGCTATGTAGTTTAAGCCATTCTGAAATCCAGTTGAGGTATCCCTGGACATTTTGCTTTCCTGACCATCAGAAATGCCTTCATCTGGTTTTAACCAAACATTATCGAATGAGGCAGAGCTGTGTCTTTTGCTACTATCAGTAAAGAAGGAGGAGGATGTCGTCACAGTCCCAGCAGAAGAGAAGGTTTCAGAACTGTGTCTCCTCCTGCCTTGAGGATCAGCTCGGATAACTTTCGGTCCCATTGGAGGCTCAGCGCTAGGAACAGAAAAGCTACTGCTACCAGCATATCGATCAACAATGCACAGTCTGTTAACTATGGAAGAAGGACTATCCATCTTTACACCATCATCGGATTCAGCAGCGAAGGGCCGAGGTGGTGTTGCTGCCATGTTGAACGTCATCTCTGTGTAATCATCAGTCCTGTTACTCGCAGTGCTAACACACGCAGTACCAAAGGAGAGCCTAGCATAGTCAGGATTTTGTTGGCTTCTAGGAATACTGGAACTTGCATAAATTGAAATATCTGTTAAAGAGTTAGATAGTTCTTTCGCTACTTTTGGTGACTGTACATCCAAGTCAACGCTCATGTAATCTGAGAGCGGGGACTGTCTGTGGTCACTACTCGAGCCCAGAGATGACGGCGATCCTTCTGCGGATAAGGAATACGGTGTGTTACTTGCCTTTTCATTAAAATCAATATTGATGTATTCACCAGGACTTGCTGGCTCAGGTGGAACTGTGCGATCATACATTCTTGGGATAGTATTACTCCCTCTTGTACCGAGGGGGAGTCTTGTTGGCCTCATAGCCCTGTTCTGCACCAGTCCTTCATCTGAACCTTTCGCCACTGGTGACTTAGAGATGCCGTTAGACAGAACTTCGCTGTTGGTGCTTTTTACATTTTCTGGTCCACCATACAGGAGTTTTCCAGGTGAAGACATTGGAACATATTCACTGTGGTCACCATTTTGGCCTGTTAACGCCTTAAAGCTTCGAGGCAAAGAAAAATACGAACTGAAACCTTTGGAAACAGAACTGGTATGTATATAATTTGAATCACCGGGATGCTTTGGAGCTGAATTACCAGGTGACATATCCATGTATTCATTGTTTACAATCTTCTCGTTACTACCTTTAGAAATAAATCCAGTTAAAGGACTCCGTACAGGTGAAGAGCTTGCCTTTGGAAACATCATCATATATCCTCTTGAGTCAACCTGAGATGGTGACCATGAATTGTTAATCTGTTTTGGAACAGACATACTTTTAGGAGTCATTGGCAAATAATCACTGTTACTTGACAGAGAGGATGCAACGCCTGGCATCATTGGCATGTATCCATCATCCCTGGCTTTACTCCTGCTTTGGTTGCATACAGAATCAAGATTACTGTCACTGTACTCCAATTCATGGTTACCTTTCAATTTTGATGTTTCAGAGTAAAGTAATCGTCCATGATTTCCTATAGAATCTTCATCCAACAAAGCTGTAGTTTGTGTTGTTTTCTGCTGCACTGCTACAGAAGTTGGTTTAGTTAGAGAGTAAGTTCTTTTTCTGAAACACTTTTCAGCTTCCATGTAATCATCTCTTGAGCTATCGTCTGCTTGCTGCTTACTCATGGACATGTACTCACTCAGACAATTCTCCTCTCTGATAGGTGGGGTGTTTCCCAAGGAATCCGGTGTATTACTCCGGACCCTAAAGTACCTGAAATCTCCAGGGCTGGAGCCATACTCATCAGAAGAAATAAATCCCCCATCACTTGGAGAGCCACAAACAGAGGAGCTAGAAGGCCTGGTCAACATGTCTGAAGCAGAGCCATGGCCACTGCTGGAAGAAACACTGATGGGACTCGTAGTAGAGGGAAAATGAGACACAGGCAGCGAAGCAGACCTAGTGTGATATGACGAGCTGAATGCGGCTCTAACGTACCTTCCACTCCCTTCTTGCCGGCCCAAATTCATCCTTGCAGTGTTGAGGTGGATCAGGCTCCCCGTCACTGACCTAAAAGGTCTAGTCATGGTTCCTTCTCCCTCACTGGATGTCCTGAAGCGGTAGGAGTTGCTGCTCTTGGTGGTTGGAGGTGTCCCTCCTACCACACTCTCCGTTCTTGATCTTCTCTGCAAGCCCGTCTGGCTGGGGGGCAGGTTGCCCAGGTGCCTCCTAGTGGTGATGAAGGAAATGGGATTGGTACCACCACCGCCACCAGAAGACTGGCTTTTGCTTCGGGGCCTAAACTCTGCAAAGGCTTTGAGCGCTTTCATGGTCTCCAAAAAAGTCTCATGCATATTCTGGGCCACCACAGAATCATCGACTTGCATCCAGAGCTCTCCAGGCCCGATGGAGGCCGATCTGCCCACTTCAATGAAGAAGAAGTTCTCCGAGTGCCCACAGCGGCGAATATTCATCAGCTGTAGGTGGACAGAGGGCACCTCTGAGTTAAGCTTAACGAGGTGGATAGCCTTGCTGGAGAGGCACAGCCGATACACTCCAGTGAGGTTTTTCGTCTGGCCCAGCCCTTTGGGCTTCACGTTAACCTGCCACACCTCCTTGAAGACAGTGCCAGGCCTCAGGGAGGTCCCGTAGTGCTCGTCATCCTCATCCACCTGCTGCTCCGCCTGGTCCTCCTGTTCCAGGCAGCCCCTTTTGCTCTGGCTCATCAGCTCGCTGATGGCTTGGTACCAGGCCTCCTGCTCAGCCTCGTTCTCCGCCAGCATAGCGAAGTACTCATCCTTGGTGTACAAGGCGATGATGTGCTTGTGCTTGGCATCGGCGCGCCGGCTGACAGTGAAGCACTGGTAGAGCGGGATGACCCGTTTGGGCGGCGGGCAGCAGAGAGGGGCCGCCCCGCCGCCCCCTGTCCGCAGGCTACTCTTGAACTTCTTCTCGCTGTCGTAGTACTCCAGCCGGGCGGGGGCCAGCGGGCTCTCGGCCCGCAGCACGAAGTACCGCTTGTGCCCGTGCTTCTGCTTCCTCAGGTAGCCGCACTTCCTCACGTCGTCGCCGCCGCAGGACGAGGCCGGGGGCGCGGCGCGGCCCGCAGGGGGGGGCTGCCCGCCGCGGCCCAGGGCGGCGCGGCCCGCGGAGCCCTCGGCGGGCGGACAGAGCGAAGCGCTGGGGGAGCGCCGCAACAGCAGCAGCAGGTGGTGAGGCTGCGGGGACGGGCAGCGCCCGCCGTCCCCCGCCGCCGGCTCCCCCTCTCCCGCCGCGCCGGGTTCCCGCTGCTGGGGCACGGCTCCGCCTCCCGCGTGCCGGGCGCTCGGCTCCTCCTCGCCGCCCCTGACCGCCGCGCCGCTGCTGCCGCCGCCGCCGCCGCCCGGGCCGTTCATGCCGCTCGCCATCTTAGGGGCCAGGCAGAGTCCGGAGAAGGGGGGAAACGGGGCGGGCTGCGGGAACCCGCCCTCACCGGGGAAGCGCCCGCCGCGGGCCGCGCATGAGGAGCCGGACGGCGCGGAGGACCCGGCGCTGCCCGCTTGCGTGCCCGATACCCGCCTACCCGCTCCCTCCCGCCGGCGCCCGGCTACTCGCACTCACACGGGCGGCCTCGGCGGCACCACGGCAAAAACATCACGTGACCGCGGAGGGCGGGGGCGCGCGCCGGGAGAGACGGAGGCGGGGTCCCGGCCGGCGGCGGGCGGAGCTCCCGAGCAGGGAACCGGCTGAGCCGCGCGGCGGAGTGGCAGAGAGACGGCCAATGGGGAGCGGCAGCCGCTGGCGAACGGACCAATCGGAGGAGGCCTGAGGGAGGGCTTCGTCGCGCTCTATCCGGGGGAGGCGGGACTTCAGTGGAGCGACAGCGCCGCGGGCCAAAGGGAGATGACGGGGGCTTCAGGCCGGCCGCGGCGTGGCGGGGTGTTTCCTGTGCTGGAGACGGGTGCGTGGGGACGGAGGCGGGGCCGGCGCTGACGGGAGGGGGCCGAGCGGTGGGGCGGTGCCCAATCGGCGCCTCACACACACAGCTATAGGAGGCGGGGGCGGGGCGCTGCGGCTACTCGGCGGCGCGAGTCAAGCGGAAGGCGGGCGCTCGGGGAGATGGGCAGGGCCCTCGCCCAATGAGCGGCCGCGTCCTCAGGCCGAGGGGGGGAGGCAGTGTCGCTGCCTTCCCCCGGCTCCTGTTTAAAAGGTGCCCGCCCCCCCTGCGCGGTCAGTGGCGGTTCTGATTGGCCGGTGGGGCGCGCGTCGGTGGTGGCGGAGTGCAGGGATGAGGGGAGAGGGAGGGTGAGCGGGCGCGCGCACGCGCCGCGGGGGAAGTAAACAACCTTCAGCGCGCGGGTGGCTGCTGAGCCGGGAGCAGAACGCGGAGCTGCGCGTGAGGGGCGGCCGGAGCCCGCGCTGTGCTCCGCCCCGTCGGCCTCGAGGTGACGGGCATCCCCGCCGCCCCTCGGCAGGAAGTTTTTCTCTGTGATGGCTGAAACCGCAGACACAGCCGAAGCTCATTGTCTTCGGGCTTCACCATTTAAATAAAGTAGCTGAGGGCGCGGAGCCGTTTCCCGCCCTTCACCTGCCTGCTGGGCTGTGTGGGAGCAGGGGTGCCGCCGCTCCGCGCAGTCCGTGCTGCGTCCCCGTTTCTGCAGGCGTTCCCCCACCGAGGTCCCGTTAGTGCTGAGCGCTGTGCCGGTCGGTCCCGTCAGGATCGTCCTTTCCCTCGGCGCTGAGATCACGTCCGTGGTCGGATGCCCGCACTGCTCCCAGCGCTGCTCTGAGCTCTCAGCCGGCAGCTCTAACCAGTGCTCGACACCGGCTCCCGCCACGCGCTTGTTATGTTTTTTGGATGAGTTCCTCGGTGTTTTCTGCCTCTTGGATGTGGGAACCAATACTTTCTGGAACCTCCAGTAACAGACTGGGAGCTGGCGTGCCAAATCTGGTGCTTGCTTTGCTGATGGCAAGTGCCTCATTATTTGTACTTCTCCATTCTTTCCCAATGAGAAAACGATTAAAAGAAGAATAGTGGGGCTTCTATTTGGTGTATGGATTCTACTTCTCAGTCATCCACCTGTGGGCTCCCTTGGCAGAGACTCTGAATAGGCCATCTCTGGATGTAAGCAGAAACGCATCAGTGTTTTGTGATTTTTTTACAAGTCTTATGCTACTACATTGCAGTTAGCTACAGTGTTTTCTCTCGGGAGTTTAGAAGCAATGTATCCATATCTCACTAGAAGGAATTTGGGGTTGGGAGGAGCCATTTGTGGTGCGCAGGCTGTGAGTAAGGGAGACGGAGCATTTTCTGATGGGATTTCTTTGGCTAAGAAGAGTGCTTGGCCTTCCTCAGAGCTTGAATTATTCATGTTTCCGTATATGACTGTTAGGACATACTTCCCCAAACTGCATAGTAATCTTTAATTGGCTTATGCTTTCTCAGCTTCCATTATTAGGAGGTATAGAAATGTTGTCTAATTTCTTTTAGTTTGGAGAAGAGAAGGCTCTGGGGAGACCTCATTGCAGCCTTCCAGTACTTGAAGCGAGTGTATAAACAGGAGGGGGAACGGCTGTTTATGAGGGTGGATAGTGATAAGACAGGGGGGAGTGGTTTTAAACAGACACAGGGGAGGTTTAGATTGGATATTAGGAGGAAGTTTTTCACGCAGATGATGGTAATGCACTGGAACAGGTTGCCCAAGGAGGTTGTGGATTCCCCATCCCTGGGGGCATTCAAGGCCAGGCTGGATGTGGCTCTGGGCAGCCTGGTCTGCTGGTTGGCGACCTGCAGATAGCAGGGGGCTGGAACAAGATGATCAATGTGGTCCCTTTCAACCCAGGCCATTCTATGACTCTTTTCAAATAAATGTAATTCCTTGATGTAGTTATCGAGTCACAATTACTGTTTTTCTGTAGAAATTCTTCGGTTTTACTTATAGAAACCAGCGTTGCCTATGTATTAAATGCTTCCTGAACTGTGCTTAATTTGTCTTCCAGCAGTTGTAAAGGGAAATGAAGATCCCCTCTTTGTGTCTCTTGATCTTCACTGGACTAGAAGAACCTGTCATTCTGAAATCTGGAGGTATGTTTGCTTTTCTTTCATTGACTTGCTGTTTCTATCCTACCAAGTGCCTATGTGAGGTGGGTGCAGTAAAGCATCAGAATTTAGAGCCACTGCTTTCTTTATAGTTTCCATAATTGGTTGTAAAGTCTGTAATATGAAGTAATGAAGAGATTGACACTTATTCTGTTGAGCCAAAGAGAGCCATGTGGCATTTGCTGCAGAAATGTTGAGAGACGAATGGTGGGTTCCCGTGGGTGTCTCCTGCAATTCCAAAGAACAATGTTATTAATTCAGTTACAACGTAGAAAGGTGAATGGTTTTGCACACAATGTTGCATGACTTGTGGCTTGTTGCTTCTGCTTATCACCAGCCTGTATCATGCACATCTTAAGCTGATCCTGGAAGAGTAATAACCTGAAAAATGGCAAGAGAAAAAAAAAGTAGGAAAACACAATTTTAGCTCAGTATTGCACACTACATAAAATGGAAAGGAAATTTACTGTAGAATTTCAGGTTAACAATATTGCAGAAATATTTATCATTCACTGTAACAAAGAATATTGAGTGAAACCTAAGCTCTGTAGCTTTCAGGTTTTTGTATGGTGCTATTTTGGCAATTGTAAATTCGTATACATTTCCAACATCTTATTAAATATTTGAACTATGTTCATAAAATAAATTAACATAAATTTTCTTATACGTAAATATTTCTGGCTCAAACTCTTCCTTTAAAATTCTCATTTTCTCACTGTGGTTCCTATGTAGGCTGCTGTCATTAACTCCTTAGCAGTTCTGTTCTCAGCACTGGCATAGTAGATATGTACAAGAGGCAAAGTAAACTCAAGAAATCAAATGGAATAATGGTTTTATGTTAATAGGTTATAGCTGGGTTATTCTGCAAACAGGGAAACTTTCCCGTCCACCCCATGTCAGTCAAATAAGAAAATGAAAGGATATTACTCTATGTCTAGTGGGAAAAAACAGCTGTTTATGGCACAGATCAGGAATTCCAAGCTTTCTTAGATTTATGCCCTGCATTCTTGGGTGCAGAGAAATGCTGTGTCGTGGCTTGAAGCAGTGATTGAGCACCTGGTGGGAAGGCAGGGCCAACCAGGGGAGCTCAGGTGCATGCAATGTACTTGAGTGATCAGAAGGGGTGGAGCCAGGATCCACACCATTCCCAGACCTCATTTAAGGGTTGGCAGTAGGGGCAAGGGTATCTTGTTGGAGATACCTGTATGCCTTTAGTCTTCTAAAGGTAAGCAGATTTTTTTTTTTTTCACCCTTTGTTTCTGTGTTTGTGGTTGCTGCCTTTGGGCTTTTCCTCGTTTGCTGTAGCCTAAGACTTTGCTACCCTGCTATTATTGTTGTACTTTCCATCACACTATAGCATTAGACTGGGTAATTCTTTTTGTTTACCTTTCTCAATTCTTCAGCTATTGAATAGAGACTGAAGTTCCTCGCTTTCTTCGTGAAGTGATTTTGGAGATAAACTCTTTCAGTGACTGTGAACCTAAGATGTGTACAGTATCAAGAGCTATGTAAAGATCATTGTGAGAGCCACCCTGAGGGTTCTCTTATCCTTACAACTATGTAGAATCCACTGAATTGAGTCCCCAAAAAGTTCACTTTCCAGGTGTGAACTACATGAGGCTATAAGTCCTGCACCCACATCTCCTTGCTGTGTTTAATACGGTACTGAACCTGATTAATGAAAAAGTCTAGATTTGATGTTCAGATTTTTAGGCACAAAGGCTGAAGGTGAGCACCTTAGAGAGGTGCCCAGTTTAATGCAGAGGGAGCTGTGGGTGCTCAGCACCTCTCTGATGAGGAGATCCGGTTGTTTACTTGTTCCATTTTATTCCTTTCACTGTCTAATCCTATCACGTAATTGTCTACAGAAGATGTTCAGACACTTCGTTTCTTTACTGTTTTGTATAACTGGGGATAGTGACACCATGCAGTGAAAAGAACCACAGACTGCTGTTTTTCAAATGCATATGCTCAAGTTTGCAAAACGCTTTCTCACTGGATCAGGAATGAATAGTAAGATTATTCTGCTTATTTGTTTTCTGATGTATGGGCAGTTGTTATTTGCTGTTTGGGTTGTTTAGTGATGAGAGCTTTGAGATAATGTGGAATATTATGCAACTGGTATAATGAGAGAAACGTAGATGCGTCCTTTTTTAAACTAGAGTTGTTGGCTGTATGTCCAGCTCAGTAAGATAGGGAAAATACTTAAGCAACCAGAGTGTATTTACTGGTTTTACAGATTGCCTTTGGGAAATAGCAGTTGAACAGAAATTTAAGATACTCATTTATGTAACTGGAAATAAAAGGTGGTTTAGTTAGTGCCACCTAGTAACATACAAGACTGTTTTGATAAAGAAAAACTGCTCAGTGATCTACTGAAATGATGTTATATATGGATTAGAAAGCATGTCTTTAATTCTTTGATTAAAAAACAGAAGAGTGGAAGTCTAATTAAATGCCCTTTGGACATTTATAAATGAGAAGTTTCAGCATTATACTGGATGATACCATCGCTGCAATTATTGTACAAGTCCTTAGGTTAAAAAAGATCTATTTACTTATCTGTTCCTTTTTTTTTTTTTTTTTTTTTTTTTATGAATGAAGTTGCAAGTAATTTGTTTCTCTCCTGATGGAAGTTACTTGAGCAATACAGGTAGAAAATACAAGTTTGCAAACAGATTTGTCTGTCTGATACATTTACATCTCCTGATAAAAGCTGCAGTCTGAGCATCAGTTCTGGTGTGCTGGGGGTCAGATTTGTCTGAATCTGCATTTCTACAGCAATATCTGTCTCAGGGAATGAGTGTGCATGTATTTGTTGTAACGGCAGCCGTGCTCAATGAAAGGACTGCTCCTCGTGCAGTTTTATCTTGTGCCATTCTTACTTAGCTTCAACACTTTATTTTTTAATTGACAGAAATTGTCCTTTCTTCTTGATACAAGAGTGAAAGAACCATATCTCATCTGTACAGCAAGACATGGAATTTCTAATCTTGTGCTAGTCATAGAAACTATTTTCTGAAAATAATTCTCGTGGGCTCTCCTGTGTCTGAATTATCATCCTTCACTGTATAAGGGCATATGTTTTAACTGCATATGAACAACTGAATTTGAGAAAAACATAGGAATGCACTGTTGTTAATGGAGTAGGTCTTAATTTAGACTTACTGTATTTTCTGATAAATACTGTGGAGTAAAGTCAGATAAAGTCAGAAAGAACAGTGGTATTCTGTAATGGAGCAACACCTGAACTTCAGAAAAGTACTTCTAAGAGGAGGAAACGTCTTTTAACTTAAGGGAAAGTATTTTAAAGAAGGAATTCTGGCATGTAAATCCTTTTCCATGCAGAGACTGTATCTCTCACTTGTTGTGTTCTTCAACTGAGCCTGAACTTTCTGTTGGAGAACTTGGGCTGGAATTTTTCTGGTGTGGTATCTTTGACTGACAGCTCAGAGATGCCCCCTCTTCGATGCCTCCTCTTCCTTTCCCCATCCCCAGAGGTGTTCAAGGCCAGGTTGGATGGGGCCCTGGGCAGCCTGGTCTACTATTAAATGTGGAGGTTGGTGGCCCTGCCTGTGGCAGGGGGTTGGAGATTCATGATCCTTGAGGTCCCTTCCAACCCTGGCCATTCTGTGATTCTCAAACAGAGGCAGCATAAGTAACTTCTAGAGATGCTGGACCTGCTATCACAATGAAATACTTTAACTTTGCTCTTGTTAGTATTTATTCTTTTTTTAGCTGTGTGGCCAATTTCCATTGTAGAATAAGTGCTAGCTTAGAGTTTAGTCTTCAGACAAAAAATAATTCATGGGAACTCCATCATCTGGTATGTGGAAAAGGCAGATCTAGAGTGCCTGTGCTCCTCACTGTATGAAATCTTTTCGATACAGTTTCAGGGAAGGATGGTAGTGGCTTTGCATGTTTCTCTTGCACAATCTTATCTCACTACAGGTGGTAGCCCATGCAAGGTAGTAAAGAAGTGTTTTTTTGTATTTTTTTTCATGCTCTTGAACAAGGAATGATGTAGGCTTTAGTAAATGACATTCTGCTTCTCAAACATGTGTTTTCTAAAGGGCGATGCCTGCCTTGGATAAGGAAGTAAAGCAATCTCATAGAGCTCTGCTAGGAAGCATAGGTGGAGCAAAAAAAAAACAGAACTGATGTGTGCCTGGATTGCAAAGGCCTTATCTGTATCAGCAGTTTGGGACTAGAGATTGCTTTTGAAGAGGATGGTCTTGGAGCATGGGTACTGAATTCCTTTTTTTTGACGAATCTTAAGATGCATTCCAGCAGCATAACTGGGGTGTATTGATGGCCATCACTCCAAAAGTAATGCCTCCTATTTATTTCTATGGAAACTACAACAGATATGAAGAGCACAAAAACACCATTTGATTGAAGAAAATCTCAGCTACAAAATGCTCTTTTCCAACCTAGTCACCACCATTAGCTGTGTGCATTTTTACCAGCTTTTTTTTTTTTTTTTTACAAGAGCCTGTACGCCTTGCCTGAGAGCATCTGTACCAGTGAAGGTGTCCTGCTGTCACAGCTGTTGAGAAGTATCACTCACACCACTGTTTGGTCTCTGTAAATGTTGATGGATGGCAGTGGATGCCATTCTTTCTGCATGGAGGAATTCAGTCCCATCCCTTTGCTTCGTCCTCACCTCTGTGTGCCATTGTGTCAGACTGCACCTCTGCTGCCTTCTGTCACAGAGCAACAAAATGTAATGGGATATTGGAGGGAAGGTTCAACCTCCACTATCGTAATTCCACCATTTGTCTCTGACAAATGGGTCAGCATCAAGAAATAAGAGGTATTATTTTTGGAGCCCTTGTACATTTTAAGTGAACTTAAAATTAATTTCTCATTTGTCCCTAATTACCTTATTTTGATTTGTGATCTGGAACAGTCTAAGAGCACGCAGACTGAATTCCTTGCTGGTGAAATAAGACCAGAAGCTGCTGTAGAGTAGCATGGTTAATGTGCTGCATGCTATCAGGTAAACTGCCAAATGCATGTTCAGTAGACATGAAGTTTTCAACACTGGTTCTTGGCTGTATAGATTCTGTTGTACTGTTCTGTGTTTCTTGTTAACGTAGATGTAGCCTTAATGCACTCCAGCTGCTAATCATTCAATCTATGGGCCAAAATTAAAGTTAGTATAAAGTAAAACCACAGAAATGCACGTAATGTGAACTTGTGACCTCAATGTGGTATCTGCTGTACAGTGCTACTTGAGTACAAAGACCTGCTGAACGTCTCGGGCATATGCATAGCCTCGAAGAGAGAGATATAAAGTAAACAAGGCAAATCAAACTCTTGTCTTTTCTATGATCCGTTGGAGAGAAGGAGGAAAAAAAAAAAAAAAAAACCACAACTTTGCATGGAAAAGCTGAAACCTTCACCTGTAATGTCCGAGTAATACAGATTATTTTTAGTGATCCGTGAACTACTTCTAGAGTTGGGTAGCTCAAACTTCTTTTAACCAAACTATTTTTATGGGATCATCTAAAAATACATAAGTTTTTGTTGAGGTTTAGTAGTGTTCTCTAATATTGAGTATTCCATGTGTGTATAGGTATAGACACATATTTATGTGTATATAACTTGAAGAGTATGGATGAAAACAGGCAAATCAATTTTTCCTAGTTGCTGCATGAATTTGACATGGAGATGCTTCAAAGTGTTGTAGGGCTTCAAATAATGACACATTGTACTGACAGAAAGACTACTTCATAGCAAGCATAATCCAGCTGCGAGAGGCATTTTACACTGTGACAGAATTTATAGAAGAACTCATAGTATACATTGTGCTAGATGTTGTTCAGGAAGGTCATCTGCTCTTTTTAAGCCAATGCAAATGTGATTTGAAGTGGGAAAGGCCTTCTGGTCATCAGCACTCTCCTTTCCTACACTGCATGCTAGCATTAATTCTGTAGGCTTTTGTAGAGTTTTGTAGGCAACTTGTAGAGTTTTAACCTATTCCAGAATACTTTCAGTATTGCTTCAAAGAGGCTGCTGGGAATTAGTGATTTAGGAATCAGTCTGTTTTTCTTTCATGGCTTGCAACACAGTGGTTGTTGAGGTATTTGTGTAGTCCTTGATTACAAAAACAATTGTTCATTATGTTTAGTGGAAATGATTTAGGAAGCTTAGCGATGTTTTCCCTGCTAAGGGGACTCTGGAACAGTAGAACAAAGATGCATTGTGGTGCAGCTAAAGAAGGATATTTTCAATCTTGATGTCTCATAATTAAACATATTTACAATATAAATTAGATTGATTACAATCTGCCCTCTGACGTGGGATTTAAAACTTAATTGTTTACAACACCATAAATTGTGCCCTATTTTAATCCATAATGAATTGCAGTGTTGTTTCTAAGTGAATTATTTGATAATCTTTAGCAGATGATTTCCCCTCCTGTATCTTTAGAAGTTAAAGTTCTAAAGCTGTTAAATTATAATGCACAGTTATGTTGCGTATTCATAACCTTTGTTAGTGCTTATTTGGTGACCAGTTGGTATAGTTCTCTATATATGCTGTGTAGCTATTTCAACTGTGCAGCAGGACAGTGCAGACACTTTAGAAAACACAGATAATGAATAATTTTGCTGTTTCAATTTGTTAGCAGTGGGTGATTTTTTTTTTTTTTTTCCCCACTGTTGTAAAATAACTGTCTTAATTACTGCAAAGTGAAGTAATGGTGAGTAGAAAATCATATGTTGCTGCCCCTTGCAAAGTTAGTGCTTTTGATCTCACTGACACATTTCAAAATTGGGGATAAGATGGAAGCTTTGCTTGTCCCATTCTTGGAATGGAACAGAACAGCCTTACCACTTCAGAAGGAGCTCAAAAAGAAGTTATGACTCAGACAGTCCTCTGAATCATATTTCCCCTGAGCTTTAGCATTGCACAAGTGGGGAGTGTGCTGTCGGCCCTTTGCCAGATGAAGCACGTTCCCTCTCTCCTGTCCAGTCAGCTCTGTTTGCTGACACAGGAAGGAGGAAAATGATGGGTATGTTTACTTCCAACCCAGTTTCCCCCAGCTTCTTTCCTTGTTCATGGAAGGGAACAATGCTTCTTGAAGGCTTGCTCATTAGTGCAGTGCTCATGGTGCTGCTTTCAGGAGGGATGCTGTGAAAATGCAAGAATGCCATATAACTTCCAGAAGTTTTTTTTGTTGTTGTTCCAGCTGATGCTTGGTATTCGGCATTTGCTTTATTGTTCATTTGTTGGTGGGACGCTACTCTCTTGCCAGATCTAAAACTCATGCTTCTTCCTTGGCACTCATTTATCATCCCATATAAATTAGAAGCACATCTGTTGCAGTGAAGGGAATATACTAGAAACACCTACATGACTTCAAAGCACTGAGTGTGATTTGAGGCAGATCTAGCAAGACCAGTAATCACCAACTAAAATATGAAACAAAGCTGAGTTCTTAGTGATTATTTAAAAAAAAAAAGTTGTACCGACACAAACCAACAAAAATAACTTCTTCCTGTGTGTTGGATAAAAGATGTAGTAATAACCAAATAAATCTGATCAGCTAATCAAACTCTACAGTGTCTTATAACAGATTTAGTCAGCAGATTTTTTTTACATCAACATTGGTTTACCTGCAAATAGTAAGGGTTGAAGTATTTGTTTGTTACATTAGATCAGCAATGCAAAGGTCCGCCTTTCTTAATGGTTAAAGATGTTAATTATTCTTGTGATCTACTCGGAATCAAGCATTTAAGATTCCTAACTTGCTAGCAACAGTAATCATATGCCATGTCTGCACTGAGTAGTATTTATTTTCCTCCCCCATTAATGAAGGAAGAAAACATAAAGCAGATAGGATAGCAGATCTTGAAAGACTCATTTCAGTGTCAGACAGCTATGCTTGTACCTTTATGGTGACCTCTAAAAGCATTTTACCTGAGCCGTATAGTTAAGGCACAAATTACACACCTATCAGAACAAGAGAAGTTATTGATTTGCTGATTCTGGCCTGTAGGAATGCTTGGGCAAACAGCTGCCTACTAACATGAATATAGGTTGTGCAATCCAGTTTTAAGTATGAGACTTGGAATTCCATCCTGGGTGATCCTTACACCTACTCTTTGTCAGAAAGAGCTTTCACGGATCCGCAAGTCGTTTTCACAAGAACGAAACATTGTTATAAAATGCAATAGGTGATGATAAAGCCAGAAAAAAATGTTGCAGTAAACTGTGGCAACAGGAGATTGTCACTGAATATTTGTGCTGTCTCCTGAAATTCTACTGTGAGGGCTGTAGTGTTACTGTGAAGTGTTTTTGCTCGCCAAGCTTTACTTTTTATCACTTCATGTAAAATGAATTATAGATGAAGTAATAAATTACCCTTGTCATGATTATCACCATTACAGTGTGCCCATGTGTACAAGAACCCTATAAGTCACTTTGGAGGATATAACCATATGATAGATAGACCTGATAGACCTGATCTTCACTGTCTCTGTGGTGCACCATGTGGTCAGTGAACAACTGACAGTCTGCTGAACTTCCACAGTGTTACTCCCCACAACTAATGAAGTTCTGAGAAGAAGCATTGCCTACAATTCCTTTTTAGGTAATTGCAACATCTTTAATATTATTTGTTTTGTATTATGCTTGATTTAATACACCGGCGAAGATTAATCCAGTGCTTCTTGGTATGATGCATCTTGGAGAATAGGATAATTGTCCTGTGTATCCACAGCCTGATTTATTTTTATTTAACAATTTTTGAATGAGAGGAGAGGAAAAAGTGTGTGTGAATATGTTGTATGAGTGAAAAATCAATCCTTTCATGCCTTGCGGAGCTTCCCTTCTGTTATTTCAGTAGTGCAATATTCTGTTACATAATGTTGGCAGTTGGGTGTTATTTCTCCATATATGTATATAGTATGCAGCATAATAACGCTTAATACAGGGCAGTAAGTCTCAAATTGTTTTACATATTTCATCATAGATTAACAAAGGCTTACCTCTCTTTTTAGAGTAGCATTCGATGCATTTTGAAATAAAGTGCCACTTCTAAAACCCCTGTGATAAAGTGTGCACTCCACTTTGTAGCAACACATTTCTCATCTCCTGACAGTTTGTAGAAGAGTAGCGTTGAGAAGATCTCAAAATCTTACCTAATGTTCTGTTTCTTACTTCATATTTGAAGTGTTCATGTGCCAAGTTTCAATTGTTTTTGAATGTTGCAAGGTGAATCTGGCATTGGATGTCAGCCCCTTCAGCATACAAGTGTTGTATGCGTACGATGTAATGAAACTGTATTTCATTTGGTCTTACAAATGAATGTCCCAAATAGATTTATAGACTTCATGACTCAAAATAGTGCTGTTAAACTGCAATGGCCGTGATAGAGGATATTCCAAAAGCGTTTATATTTTTGTGTGTGATTTAGATGGATGATTAAGAAAATCAAGGACACAAATGTAAATGACACAAGTTTAAATAACAAATGCGTACAACAGGTAATACCCCTATGTGGGCAAATTAAGTTAGGGTCTGAACGAGTGACAGAGAATGTGTCCTTCATGCACTGATTAGGCATTTGAAGACTGTTTTCTTTAGAAAATAAATGAAATTTTTAAAATAGCCATTATGTTTCTCTGGAAAATAATTTAATATCTTCATTCAAGCTTTAGTATTAATGTTTTGAACTTGTTCTTTTATATGCTACGATTTAGAAGGCATTTTGAAGCCCTCTAAATGCTTAGTAAAACAGCAGGATACATCAAATAGTCTGAAGGGGGGGAAAAAAAATAGATAGCTAATGTACTGTTAGGAGAGGGGAGCAAGCTCAGGCCTCGTGGTGGTGGAATTAACTCAGAATGGCCTTAGAGAGAGCACTGCTAATTTGTTGTAACTTAGAAGTGGATTGGGTCATCATCCCTCTCCTTCCTTTCCTATTCATACATATAAATATGTCTTGTGTGTGTATATATATTATATATATATATATATATATATATATATAATATATACACACACACGCATAAAAGAGAAAATGTAGCCCAGACAACAAATGAAAAGTAGGTCTGCACAAGTGAGTCACTTGTTTAGGATCGTGCTATATGTAAAATCACTGTGTGCAATCAAGTAAAGCAGCTGACTTAATTGTGTAAACCTAGTTCTCAGCTTTATTAAAATCATGTTGTACCAAGGTGTAAAAAGTGAAAGACATATTTCTCAGGATTCAAAGTACAAGAAATCAATTAAATCTTTTAGTGTCTAAATGTATAATCCTTGAAGTAGATAATGATTTAAGAGCACAGCTCAGCTGATCATTCAGCATACCCAGTGTATTAAATTCAGAGTGATAACACTGAAGTTTCTTCTTGGGTCAAGGAAAACAATATCAATGTTGATTCACATGTTATCATTTCTGATTCTAAAGCCAACTTCTGACCTGGGGACACTGAGGTAGGCTTGGTCAACTGTTTGTTCAGGTATGAAAACGCTGCTTTTCTTCCAGAAATGTGCACTGGAGTTACCTGCACCATTTGTAGATGTACCCAGGTACTCCCTGTGCAACAATGTGAAACTGACTCAGAGCAGCTCAGTGCAAAAAAACAAAGTGACTAATCTCTTCATAGAGCTGGGGCTCTGCAACTTTGCTCTGAGTCATGATGACAACTCCAAGCACCTAGACTTAGAACAGAAATAAACAAATTTAAACAGAGCACTTGGTTTCATAACAGATCGCTCCTGATCCTTCTGTCAGAATGGCCTTGGTAATGCTATTTAACATCAAAGTGCTGCTGATACGCAAGGTAGTTTAAAATCCCTAGGAGACTATCAAAGTGGGATCTGAGCAGTTAGGTAAAATGAGGAAAGGAAGAAGGAAGGGAATAAGACTAAACTTTCCTTATCCATTTAAAAGCATGGGGAGAGCAATCAGTTGTCCAGTGGCAAGACTACAATCAAGATTAAAACTGGAACTGATTAAATTAGAATGTGGAAGGGAGTTAAAATGTGGAAGGAAGAGATAAGGGAGATATGTCAAGAACAGACAAATAATTAAAATATTGTAGCCACCCTTAATTAGTTCCTCACATTTTCAAAGGTTGTATAGATAACTAAGCTGAACTCCAGTAATATTAATCCTATGTTTTTCAGCAAATCTCTGTGTTAAAGCAACATGTTCCTCTGTCTTTATAGTGATACCTAATATCTAAAGGGTAAATATTAATACCAGCTGAGCTGGGATCTGTTCTGAGATAAATGACTGGTTGCTTCTATCACCTCCATGTTGTAGAAGTGCATCCTGCTTTCAGGGGCATTAGTGTAAATTTGGAGAAGCAAACCTGAAGTTTAATGATCTGCAAATTAAATACAGAAATGAGTTACTCCTGACAGCTCTTGTATACCTATGACTGGTATTGGCCCCATGTATTTATTTCTAGATCATAAAGATTTCAAAATGGCTATAATATATTTTACTAGGATAGATCTGGACATGTCTGTGCAGACCAACCGAAATTTTTGTGCTTGTAGTCCAAGATAGCCAGTGAACTTTCTGTGACTGAAAGCTGTACAACATGTAAGGTCTGTGCTCAGTACTATTACTGAATACATTATTACACATCTATTACTAGATTTCTGTAATTAAAATGTGCATAACAAGATTTTTATAGAAGTGGTATCTGTGTCCCATTTTAAGCAATTGCTATTGCAATAATAGTGGAAAAAGTAAATAACTCTGGAAGTGAGCAATGTCGAATGTCTAATTTGAGTCACAAAATCAGCAAGAGGCAACATGTTAATGACTTTAGCATTAAGAAAGCCAATGAGCATGTTAGTTGAACTGCTTTTGTGCTTGAAGTAGGATCATGTAATATCTCAGAAACTAAACAGAGTTGGGCCTCGTCTGTACTTGAATGGGAGATGTGTGAGAAATATCCATTGTATCACAAGAAAGGATGTCAGAGCTCTAATAGATTTCATCATTATAGCTGAGTCAGTGCTGAAGTCATGCCTGCTATGGTGCTAAGGATTCTGTTAGACTGAATACCACATTCACTCAGTGGTTGGGCTTAGACTAGATCTGTAGTGTTACATGTAGGAAAGCATTCTGTCTTGCATTTGCATCAGTATCCTGATGACAACGATGAAAAACATGCGAAGCCCAACAGGGGAATGTAGTATTAAAATAATATAAATACACTTTAGTTATTAATTGCTCAAGACTTTTTTTACTTCAGCATAGGTCAGGTGGACATGATCATCATTAGTTTCTCTATTTTATTTCTTAGTCAATCCTGTATTTTTTTACTTAAAAAATAAAAAGAAGAAACGGTGGAAGGAAATTTTGCCAAAAGTAGTACATGTTTATTTACTTCACTGTGAGGGTGGTGAGGCAGAAGAGCAGGCTGCCCAGAGAAGGTGTGGATGCCTCATCACTGGAAGTGCTCAAGGCCCTGCGCAGCCTGATCGACTGGGAGGTGTCACTGCATGGTTCTGAACTGGATGATCTGTATGGTCTTTCCAGTCCAAACCATTCTATCATTATATTGTCCACACAAAACAAATACGTAAAGCAAATTAAACTGTGTTGCAGTGATGAGTAAGTACAGATAACAAAGGAGGTTGCCAAAGGCTGCTTGCATTTGCACAAGCAAAGCTAAAGTACATGATTGATTGTATCTGTCCTCAAACTTCTGGTTTAAAAAAAAAAAAAAAAAAGAAAAACTTTGGTAAATGTGCTTGATTATTTGTCCTAATTAATATGTATTTCTAATATTCACACAGTAAATAAAATATTCCTGCATCTTCAACCCATTATAAAAATGTTGCCCCTAGAACTGCTGTTGTATGAACCAACACTGAGTGGCACAAGCACTGCTACTTTAGGAGTGGGTACAGCCTAAAATGAGAGATTAAGGTGGAGCCCTACACTTGTGCATGTTATTTGACTTTCCTTCTGCCAGTTATGGCTTGAGAACTCTTTTATCATTTTAAAAGCAAAAAGGGAGGCAAAGTGTGCTTTCACTGCAAAAAAAAACTTATGGTGTGTCAGAAAATGACTACTTCATTCCCCTTTCTCTGAAACAAAGTTTTGTTAGGCTGTGCACAAATTCTGGAGCACCTTTGTAGACAGTATGACCTCTGAGGACAAAAAAGTGGTACAATTTCTAATTGCACTCAATTACAGTATTTGTATCTTCAAATTCAGTGTTTCTGTCAGTATGTCATTTGCCCTATCTCTGAACTTAAATGATTTCATGAAAATACAGCTCTCCATGAAATGATTTCTGAATAATCAGTAAGTATTTCCTGCAGAACTGCAACTAGTTGGGGCATCAAAGAATAGAAAGCCAATGGTGTCTAAAGTTGCTTAGCTAAAACTCTTATAGAAATTGAAGAATTTGAAGATCAGATCTTCAGAAATTGAAGATCAGATAACGGAGACTGTAACTTTCTGATTTGAAATACAATGGAGAAAGCCTACCCTATTAATCCTCTGCTAGGGACAGTATTTTTCACAAGTATTTTTTAAGTGTTTTATGATGTATGCAATTTGCTTGTATAAATTCTCATGCAAAATTTGGTGTGTTTTATTTCCATACCTCTTGATAAATTTTCAGGCTTGCTGTTGAATCTATAGAATGCTAAAATAATGGGTTATGATGTCTGTGCAAATTGAAATTTTGCTTGTGTATACATGACAATCAATGCTTAAAAAAAAAATCTTCTTCAAAAATGACATTTAGACTCATTTAGAATTAAAAATTAGAACATGGGTAAGTTGTCACTATTTTTCTGTGTTCCCACGTGTTTGGGATTTCATTTGGAGGGAATATAGGGCAAGAGCCTGCCTGTACAAGCTGAACTAAGCATGAGTGGCAAAGATTTAATACATTCCTGTAAATTCTAAAATACCAAGTACAGCCTCTGGATTACCAGCAAGGGTGAGAATTTGGCTCTTCGGTAGTGCCCTTAATGAGAGAGACTCTTGTGTGCATTACCTGACCAAAAGGTGGTAGAGCGCACTGGTGATTCAACACAACTGTTCTGGCTTGTTTCTTAAATATTTGCAAGGAGTTCACCAATGATTAGCTGACACCCAAGAATGAGACTTGAGAAATTTATTGTTTAAGAGAATCCTTAGCTCTTGACTCACACACAAAAGCAAGGTTTTAAATGAATGACAGAGGGTCACTGAGTTCATGAGTCAGCATGATGGGTTGGAATGCAGCCAACTGTAGTCATGGAACTAATATTCTGTAGACAATTAACATAAATAGTTAAACTAAGATCAACTAAAATCAGTATAAACTCAACTGTAAGCTAGAAACTAAACTAAGGTTGATACAAAGAGGTGAACTGAAAAACAAAAAGTTGTGGTTTCTGATTTCCTTTTCCATACTCTGCTAATATGGACCAAGCTAATTTCTGTGAGAGTGTGCATGCCTTCTGTTAGGGACATCCCATCTCATCTGCTGTGGATGCATGAGAAACATAGCACTGAGGTTTATTGTGTGGGGCATACTATGCTCAGCTTATGCAGGGTCATAGAATCAGTCCCTCCAGAATCCTGAAATATGGTCCAGTACCAATTGATTTTTTTTCCAGGTCTGTTAGCTGTATCAAAGCACTGTTTGCCTAACACTGAACTAGATACAAGTAATCTATTGCCGGCTGGTAGGAAAGATTGTTATTTTGAAGTTTGTACTTGCACTGAATCATCAACATGAAAAAATTGCTATACTGAGAATTTTATAACTGATAAAGTACAAAATATCCATGTTACTGTAAGGGGAAAACCAAACTTTTTGCAGAAAGAGGATACAATTACAATAATATTCCACTGCAAATCTTCCCCCCCCGTTGGCATGAAGTTGTTTCCCTTCTCATGTAACTCGCTGACTTCATAGGCATCATTTATTCTATTACAGAGGCAAATGATGTTTACAATGAAAATCTTTAGGTTAAGTTCAGTTCCACGTTTTAACAGACTATTTTTTAATAGTGATAATTTAATTGTGATTTAGTGTAAATAACACTGTTTCAAGAAATATGGTATTTTTAAGAAATGTTATTTTTATTTTCCCTTGCAAAAATCTTTGCTTGTAATTAAACTGTTAGCACTGTGTTTTCAGTTTTGAAAGTGAAAATAGTTTGTAAATATATGTACCATTAATTGAAATCACAGGGAAGAAAGAAATGATCCTGATTGCTCTCTTTCTTACCTGTCTTTTCTAGAAAATGGAAAATAACATTTATCCATGAAGTTGTTATGATTCCAGAGCATGGAATTCAGGCTTTCTTTTGCTTCCGTGAATTTGGCACCAGCAGTAGGACTAAATAAATCAGTCTTTTTGTTTACAAGGCCTAATATGTACTGAATAGTCAGTCACAATTCTTTGTTCTACATCAGTCCTAATCCTGTATATGTTCTCCCATCTAAGTGCTAACAGGAATTGGTGATGTGTAGTTTGAGTGCTTTCAGTTGTGTGGGCAGCCTAGCAGGAGAATAGATGCATGCACTTGATAGTGCTAGGTAGACTGCTTTGCTTGCAGTGATTTTGGTTGTATCAGTATGTGTGTGGAAAGCAGTTACAAATTCCAGGTGGAAAATGTGTCCGTGGCTAGAATTCTTAAGAACTGTGTTTTAGTGAAGTACCTACACATCTGGATGAATAATATGCTGAAATACCACACAGAGCAAACAATGATTCATTCCCTTCTAATGCATCTTTTCTTAAATAGAATGATTCATATCAATACTTCCTTAGAGGAATACACTCTGTTTTTATTTGTTACTGAAACCAGACTGCAAGACCCAACAAAACTTCTCCATTTCTCTCAAAGGAAACCTCCTGGGTGTTTTTATTGTTGAACTGGGATTTTTTATTGTTGAATGGAATACGTGAATGAAAGATGACAAAAAATTTAAGTACTAGACTGATTTAGATTCTCAAGTGATGGAAATGACTTTTCATCAGTAAAGCTATGCTACTGAACCAAGGATAACAAATCCTGTGAGTTAGGCGTGAGAGATTGAAAAACAACAAGGCCCTCTCACAAGTGCAGGCTTGGCTTTATGGAGCAGAAACACTGAAAACCTTTTGTTTGTTTGTTAGTGTCCTACCACTGCTACAGTAACAATCGCTTTCCTCAGTGCCTCATCGCTTGTTGGTACGAGACAAAGATGCAGTGCACTCCAAAGGCTGGATGAGGTACTGGGTCTGTGATTCCTTTCACTTTTAATCCAGAAATATGGTTTATGGGAACAGCATACCTTGTATTCAGTTCTGTATGTATATTTGAACACCGTCAGGACAGCAGGTTTACCATCTCAGTTCATTGTGTACTGAATTTATGCTCATCTTGCAGACAGTCGACAGGGCGTAAGGAAATAGAACTGAAAGGAGCCTGACTCAGAGTAATTTTTGCTCTGAATTATTACTGGTAACTGTGTCAAGCAAGGAAATCCTTTCTCTACAAACAATAAGCTATTAATAAAAAAAGCAACAACAAGAAGACCAAAACCAACCAAGATTACTCTAAAAACAAAGAAGCAAAGCTAACAAAAATCTGCAAAGGCTTATTTTGCAAATACGCACTTTCTATCTCCTGCTTACTGTGAACTTTCCCTATGCAATTCTCTACGTACAATCACAGCATCTTTAACCATGGAAAGATGCAAGTGCTGTGTGAAAGGAAATGGGAATAAAGAGCTTAGTGCATAATTAGAAAGTGTTTTTTCCCAAGAGAGATGATTGTAATTTCTGGTAAAAATAAATTAAAAAGAAATAACATTTATGAAGCAAGGCTGGGCTTAGGTTATACGGATTTGTTGGCCAGAAGATTCTCCTTTGGTACGACAGCGGAGACTGAGCAAGACTTTGTACTTGCTAAGCACTGGAGTTGTAAGACACAAGCAAAAGGTTTAATTTCTATAGCAGGAAATTGGAAAGAAACTAGGAGTTTTACAGTCCTATTTCATGACAGGAAAGAGACTGGGAATGTGGAGGCAGGAACTGACAGGGAGGGTTGGATCCTTTCTGGCACAAGCTAGCTGCAAGTCTGCCTGTGACACTAGGCTGCCCCTCAGTCTGTACGCATCACAGCTTGCTGCTCTTTAAAAAGTAGCCAAGATTCTCAGTAGAGAAGCAAATACCAAGAGAATGTAAAGCCTTGGTTTGTCTTCTCGCCAACAGAAGTATTTCCCCAGAAGGGCCTTAGGGTATTACTGGCTGATTTGAGAAGTTTACCTGGCTGTTATGCTTGCCATGCCTGATCCACCAGTACACCAAGGGTCTCAAGAATGTTTACTAGGTGTTGTGTAGTGCATACAGAGCTCAGGTCCTAACAGCGGTGTAGCTACATCAGCAGAGCACTCTCAGACTTACTAGGTCAACAGTCTTTGCAAAATAGCTGCACGACTGCTTTGCCCAGTGTTGTGCTGCGTAAACGTTCACTGTAACCTCTGGTTTTAGTATGGCACAGGTAGTAGCAGGTATTTATGCAGTGCCCTGCATTCTACTGTGGGCAAACCTTTGGCTTCAGAGAATCGAAATAATGTATTAATATGTTGTTATTAAATCAAAAAGTGTGATAGCTTCACGGTAAACTGCCCAACGTTCCTGAGTTACTGTTACAATGGGTGACTTGAGTCATCTTGAACAAGGGTAGGGTTCTGTTTGGTGAATTGCTTAATGCTGAATTCCCTGACACCTCAGTTAGATTGTTTTTGGCACCTGAACTATTCCCTTAAAACAGGTTTGAATATTTCCATGCTGCGCTTCAGTCCACAGGTCAGAAATGCCCTGCCCACTTGACAGTGGGACACTGATTTCATTGAACTATATGATTTGTAACTGAGCAAAACTGGAAAATAATAGGTAGAAAATATACAAATTAAATTATATGTGCTCATTTTAAGTTGTTTTTTTTTTCCCCCAAGATTTTTTATTTAATTCAGATCATTCATCTCTATTCAAGTACACAGCGGTGACTTATGCAAGAACCCAGCTGCCAACTGATATGCAATAGTTACAGCCAAATGAAAGTTTGTCTTGGAAATCTCTGTTCGTGATATGCAAAAGAAAGTATGGATCATGTTTCCCTCTCTAAGGATAGTAATTTTGCAGTACTGAAACCTACAAAAGACAAATTAGTAGAAACTAAGTAGTGCACACAGGAACAAGTATTACCTGTTCAGTGTAAGTCAACCCAGCTTTGGCAAAAATCTATTGGAATCTCTAAAAAAAGTTGCGGAGCAGATGAATGGGGGAAAAAACAAACAAACAAGCACTGCAGTCTCCTTTAATTTCCCAAAGCCAACAAAAATTCACACCTACCAATAGTTCCCACAGAACTAAAACTGCCAGAGATTAAGAGGGAAATAGGATGAGTGAATGGTTAAAGGACAGAGGTAAAATCGATGATTGGTTGTCCCAGTGGGTTCTGTAGTTGTAATAGCATGCAGCTCATTGCATGCTAGCCATCTGATTGATTATTCAGATTTCTGAAGAGGCTTTGCATATTTGTGAAAGACAGGGCTTTGCGGAGAATTTGGTTGGGCTGGGAGGGAATTAGAGTGCAATTGTTGATCAAACTTTCCATCCTTTTATCTGCAGGATAAACTGGATCAAGCTGTTGCAGTTATAGTAATTAAAGTATAATAAATAACTACAGAATCATAGAACAGCCCAGGTTGGAAGGGACCTCAAAAGATTATCAGGTTCACCTTTTCCTGGGACGAAGGAGCCTAGATGAGGTTGTCTGGCACTGTGTCCAATTGCATCTTGAAAGCAAAAAAAATCCTTAAATCAAAATGGTACTTCTCCCAGTGCAACCTGTACCCACTGTCCCTTCTGCTCTCAGTGTGACTCCTAGTGAAGCAGACTGAATCCTATTTTTTCTGGTTTTTATGTTTATGAAACACATATAGTCAAGCCAACATAGTAGCGGTTTCAAAAACTCAGCAATAGAAAAGCAACTGAGAATCAAATTTTAGCCTTACTATGGCTGTGATTTCAGAACATATTTAAGCGCAGATATCGTTTTTAGTTGTGGATTGAACAGTGTTTTTTCACAGAAACAGATTTTTAAGACCAACGTTTCCACTAAAAATAGCTGATACAAATTTCTGTTATTGTTTCCAAAATAGAAGTGATTGTGATTAAATATTAATTGGTTTGGAATCCCATGTCCACAATAGAAGACATTTTGATTAAAATTCTAAATTTACTGCAAGGATTCCATATAGCACTCCAGTTTTATTCTAATATCCAGTTGTCATCAAGCTCCAGAAAATGTATGAAAATAGAGAAGATAATCCATGGAGACAAGGAAATTGGTAGGCAGCCAGCTCCAGTGCTAACACAAGTGGGTACAAATAAACAAACTGTATAAGCTGTCAATGGCAAACCAGCTTTGCTGAAGCCATACAACGAGGCTGCAGAAGCATGACATACATGAGAATTGTATAGAATCCAAACAAGCAGACTGGCTGATCAATTCATGTTCTCTCTCCTTTGTTTCCTAACATCCTCTCACAGATTTACTGTGAAATGAGTTGCTTGTTAATGTAAAAATATTGGGATATACAAGATGGTGTATGATTGAAATATTACTGATGTTCATATAGTAGTACTCTCTACTGAATGGTCTGCTGAGGCTTTTCCTATTTCGGAAGTCTGTTTAGCAAGCAAACCATCCTGATTTAATTATTGATTTAATTATTTATTCTTTGCCTGGATTCTGTGGGTTAGATCTGCAATTGTAACTTGCTCATGTTCTCCTGATAGTTTTGTGTTTTTTTTTTCTGAGAATCCACTGTCCTTGGTACAAACACAGTAGATCTGTGGGAGAGAAATCGAGACAGCTGTGAGCCTGCTAAAGCTAAATGAATAGTCCCCTGTGTGTTTTGACATGCCCTCTTTTGTGGCATGATCTGAAGCATATCGGCAGTAACACTGATGGGTTGCTTTCCAGAGCATTTTAACAATGTTCCATATGCCATTATATATTTTAGTGAGCCTGTTTGCTAACATTAGAAAGAATGTTGTTTTTGCAAGTGTGCCATTCTACTTTTCCACACGTAACATTTGGTTTTCTTCAAGTATTGGTTTTGCTTGTGTGATCTGAAAGTTGCAATCTGGTTGGCAAAGAGAAAGGTGCTTCTTCAACATTTGCTCAAGTATCTTTTAAGTGTATTAATAAATCAAAGAGTAAAGCTTAAAGAATTACCTATTGTACAAAAGTATACAAAAGAATCCACACAACACTAATTTACAGGCAAAACACTATGACTTCTATTCATCAAATATCTTTGAAGAGCAAAAAATCTTTCAGCAGAAAAAAAGTCCTTCAAACGTACAGGATGTTGCAAAAGGTGTTTTCACTGATTGGTTTTAAAGAAGGCTGGGAAATATCCCAAGTGCTTGCTGTGATCTATGTGTGCATTCCTTCCAGTAGCACTGACTGGCAGGATGAGGCTCGCGCTGTGAGCAGGGTGCATAGTGCTTTGCTCTCAAGCAGATGTGCACTCATTAGCAATAGTTCAAATTCATCAATTTGTGGGCATTCTTTTCAGGCTCTCTTCAGCCAGCTGATCGGTGTGGCAGTGTGTCTGTGTGTGAGAGAGGCCAAGTTGGGTGGGGGAAGAGTGTGATGTTTCCCTTTAAGGTATCTGCATTGTAAACACCGCTTGCTTCTGCATACTGATTTCAGCAGGCATCCAGTGTCAACACTGACGTTTTTGATCTCTTTCTTTTATGTCATATTAGTGAAAAGTGACCTGTTTGGAATCCCCCAGGAGAAGGATCACTCAGCACCATGGCCATCTGCCAAGTACAACTTGTTCTGAAACATAGTGGCTCTGAGAAGTTGCATTATCAACTGAAGCACAATGTCGGCTTAGCTGGGGGTAGGTTAGACTGTGATTAGCTGAGTTGTTATGACCAGTGTACTCTCCTGAGTACGCTGCGCTTCTGCTGCAAGGATCTTCCCTTTTTCTCCTCCTTTCTGCTATGTGGTGTTGGAGGTGGCCACTACAGAGCTCAACAACGGTCCCTCTTATAGGGCTGTAATGTATTCAGCATCTGTGGTGTATGCTGGGAATTGAGAGCCTGCCTTCTTTTGTGAGGAATAGTTTCTTAGATTGCTAAATTGTTCAGAAGTCATTTTATCTTTGTGACAAATACAAAAAAAAAAGATGGTAATTTAAGTTTTGATTTTATTTCTGCTATCCTATTTCTTTACCCCATGCTATGAAGGCAGAAGTCTAAAAATCATATAATCATAAAATTGCTCAGGTTGGAAAAGGCCTTCCAGATCACATCAAGTCCAACCACAACCTAACCATACTACCCTAACTCTAACCACCCACTGCTAAATCACATCCCTGAGCACCACGTCCAAATGGATTTTAAGCGCATCCACCTCCCTGGGGAGCCTATTCCAGTGTTTAACAACCCTTTATGTAAAGAAGTTTTTCCTGGTATCCAACCTAAACCTCTCTTGGTGACATTTCCCCTCGTCCTGTCATCTATCACCAATTGAGAAGAGACTAACCCTGCTCTTGCTGCAATCAACTTTCAAGGAATTTGAAGAGAGCAGTGAGGTCTCCCCTCAGCCTCCTCTTCCCCAGACCAAAAACAGCCCCAGTTTCTTAATGCTCCTCATACTGCATATTCTCCAGGTCCTTCACCAGCCTTGCTGCCCTTCTTTGGACCTGCTCCAGCACCTCAACCTTGTTGCCCCAAACTGAACACAGTACTGGAGGTGAGGCCTCACCGATGCTGAGTACAGTGGGCAGGATGATTTCCCTAGTCCTGCTTACCACAGCATTCCTGATACAAGCAGGATGCCATTGGCCTTCTTGGCCACCTGGGCACACTGCTGGCTCATATCCAGCCAACTCTCTCTCAGCACATCAAGGTCCCTTTCCATCAGGCCACTCCTTCCCAAGCCTGTGGGATTGTTGTGACCAAAATGCAGGACACTTAGCCCTACTGAAGCTCATTCAGTTTACCTTGGCCCATCAATCAGCCTATCCAGGTCCCTCTGTAGTGCCTTTCTACCCCATATAATCAGCCAGCTGGAAAGAATAAAATAGCTTAGCCTATAATAAAGTGAAGTGGCTTCTGGATTTTGGTAGAATCAATAAAGCTGACCCTTCTTTTTAAGTAAATCTGTTGCTAGCTCACATTTTCAAAATAACTGATGGATTCAGTCCTTTTGATATTCAACCTTGACTCCAGACAGAAAATTTGAATCCAGGTCTGTACTTCAGTACTTAAGTCACCTCCTTGTAATGTTATGGATCAGGAAGTTGTTGCTATTGTAAAAGTAATGAGCAATTACGGAAATTAAAGCCAGATTTAGTTCTGAATATTGCATTACCCTCATAGGATGCAAGAATGTTTTGAAAAAGAACGTGGCCCTTCACTGCTGGAAATCTTATTATATGAGCAAATCAATTATAGAGTGGTTCAATGAAAGCAGAAGGTAGACTTCAGTTTATGAAATTCTTTTTCAGAGCTGTGAGTTTGAAACAGTTTTTCAAAAACACTCTTTTCAATTAACTGCCAGGACAATAAGATTAGTATTACGTAAAGGAGAGATTACTGTGCAAAGATGACCTACGCAGGATTCTGTTTGTTTTCTGTAGGTCACAAAGTCACTTGTAGCTACTGGTATTTGGCTTAAAGTAGTTCGGCTGCTCGTAAGCAGCACTAACTCAAATGAACTAGGAGATCAATTTTGTTCTGTTCAGATTCATAGTTCAGTAATAGTAACAAAGTACAGATTGCAGAATATTACTGATGAAAACCCATAGATGAGCAATATTGCAATAGAGGAAACTTTTGATTTATCATTTCTCTGTGGAAATGGAAGGGTTGGCTGTTGAATCTTCAAGTTGGCAGTATGCTGCTGCTGACTTCTGTATCATCAGAGTAGATGTGGGGCTAACAATACTTAGTCTTTTTTGGTTGACAGAATCCTTGTGTAAATTAGCCTTTTGCAGGTGCAGAAGACGTCTGCTAAAAATACAAATGCATTCATATTGTCCCAAGAACTCCTGATTAACACAAACTTGAGAAGGAACTTGAATTTACAGCATGCTTATCCTGAGTACTACTGGGAAAGGAGGCACATCAGCCCAGAAAAAAGTGCTTACTACAGAAAGATTGTATATAATGAATTGTCAGGCAGATGAGAGTCTTCTGATCTTTGTCCAAATTTCTTCACTTGAGCTTACTTCTATATTCAGTCCTCACGGCCCTGAATATATGGTGTGGAAAACTGGTCTGTATATGCAGAAGGGGGGCACAGAGACTTTCATCAAAAGGCAGGCAGAGAGGCTTGTGCACCCAGTGCTTCCCTGCTGCATGGCAACTGCAGGGGGAAACAGCAGCAGTGTGCAAAAGTATAAACCCTCCCAGTAGCATTGCACCAGGAATCTGAGGCTTCTAGAGCTTGGCAGGATGCAATGGCAAGATGGAGGAGCTTACTCTGCTTTTCCTTTTTCCTGCTGGTAAGAGCTGATGACTTATAAATTCCTTGTCATCCTCTGCAGTCTCTGCTGCTCGAGGCCAGGGCCAGTGAGGTAGGTATGTGGAAGGGAAAGGTGACAGCTGTAGCAGGGGCAAAGAGTCAAGTATATGTTTGTATGATATCTGCATGTGAAATGAAAGAGGAAATACTTAAAGTTGGGTGAGGTAAGTGTTGAGCTGGATGCAAGGAAGTAAGCAGATGGGTAAAAAATGAAAAGGGTTAAAATTCAATGTAAAATCAGATTGCTAAATGTGAAATAGACTTTCAGAAGAAATAGAATATTTGTATAAATATGCAAATAAATGTTTTATACACACTTGTGTTTAACGTAACCTTCCGGGCCCAGGCAGAAAAGATAGGCCTAATCTGAACAGAATGAGGGGCAGGTTGGCAATGCCATTTTAAGGAAGGAATAGATGGCCACAGAATTGCAAAAATATGTACAGGTTTTTTTGTTGAATGCCTGATGTATAACATAAGGAAATCCAACGATGGTTAGATTTATAAAATTTATAAAATTCTTTATACTCAGAGGGCAGCGAGGCACTGGCACTGTTGCTCAGGGAGCTGTAGGTGCCCATTCCTGGACGTGCTCAAGGCCAGGCTGGATGGGCCTCAGGGCAGGGGGAGGGAGGTAGAGGAAGGGGTCGGACAGCCCATAGTATGGGTTGAAACCTGATGGGCTTCAAGGTCCCTTCCAACCCAACCATTCTGTGATTCTATGGTGATATGATTCTAAGTTTCCCTACTAGAGACACGTTATGGGGGATAAACATGTGCTATTAATGAAGAATATTGCCTTGAAAGAAAGAATATCGAGATGATCCCAGTGAATATTATCATAATTGCTGCATTCTGATCTGAATCCTAAATATTTACTCGTACCTGCATGTGTACATATAATGGCAGATAATTTATGATGTTGCAAACTTCAAAATCTATTGGAGAAAGAAGATAATATGTTCATATAAAGAATAAAGCAGCAGAGCAACTGCAGCTGTCAAAAGCTGCAAACTTGCAAATTCTGTTATTTAGATTGAAGTATGCGAAGCGCAACAGAGGACAAACTGAAGGAGTCAAAATGTTACACTTCACTTTTTGATTTGTTGTGCAGATCTTAACAGGCTGCTTAAGGTCTGCAGAAGCTGCAGCTTAGTTTGGCAAGGCACGTTGTAAGTTGACGTTCACTTTTTTTTAGGTGTCCCGTGGCTGAATATTACTTGTTAAAATCTCTGACTTGTATTCGTCTCAGATTGTGAGGTTTAACTTATTTTATAGCTTTAAAACTTTGGCCTAATATGCCCTACTGAAAACTGAAAGCAGTAAACATCTTTTGCAGCTGCTTTCTAAACAGGGACTTTTTTTGAATGAAATGATAGTGGCTCATCATGTAGTCTGCCATCATATTTGATACCATGGAAATTGCTAACGTATGCAAGTGGCAGGATCTACTCTATAGTGAGCAAAAGAATAAACAGATCGATTCAATTCATCTTTGCATAGCCACATAGGAACTACTTCCATCTATGTTACCAGACCTAATGCCAGCACAGGTCTAAATTTTAGGGCATCTCTGTTAAAAGAACAACATCTTCAAATAATTCAAGAACAGTAGTGCAGTAAATGCTTGGAGAAGACATCCATGAAGTCATGTGCTTACAGCATCTACACTGATAGCTTAATTTAAGTGGCAGTGAAGGCAATGCTAAGCTGTCCATAGCCAGAGCATGAAGCAGCACTGAGGGGAAAGGAAGTGGAAATAAAAAAATGAACAAGCAGATTCTGCCTGTATAGAAATCAGTGATGTTTTGCGTTCACCAGGAAGCCTCTTTCATTTAAGTATCAGGAGATCATTACTGGAAATAAGTGATGCCTTAGATACGATACACTTTCTTTGAGCAAATAACTCCATTTGAAAATACACTTACCAAAAATTTCATTTGGATGTGCCTTGGATTTGTTCACTAATGTAGTTTTCTTAAATAAGACCACCTATGGTTTTGGTTTTTTTTTTTTAATCTTCTATGAAGTGTAATGCACTCCTGTTTGTGGTACTGAGAGACCATTCAGCTCAAACATATGGGCCTGGATCACATGCATAGGATCAGACCAACAAAAAGCGTTTCTGGAAAATGAACTCAAAGCAAAAGGAGCACTTCATAAAGGCCTGTTTTAACACCCATGCCTTGTGTGGAACTTCCTTTGGGGTCACACATCTTAATGCAATTTCTTGCCCTACTTTTGCAGACTCCAGAGATCTAGGGAAGCATCTACACTTGTGTGTTTTTGGAGGAACTAAACCATTTCATTTCTTAAGGAGTAGAGGAACAGGTTATTTCTGAATTATGGGAAGCTTCGATTTAGATCCCAAGGCTTATATGACACTGAGGATTCATTTAGGCTTCACATATGTGGATAAAATGCCTATGAGAGTGTCTGTAAGGCCATACTCCCTGATGATTTTCATTTTAAATTTGGATTGCCCTTGGGGAATCATAAAGACAGACTATTCGCAAACTGAGGGGAGCCTCTGAAAATACCCAGATTTGCAGAATCTTCCAACATCTCCCTGAAAGCTTTAATTATCAGTTGTGTTTCTGCTGCCTGTGTCACATCTCCCGCAGAGCAGCCTGAGTTATCACAGCGTCTCACCAAAACCCCTTGCACAGTTCTGTGTACAGTCTGCAGTCACTGGGGTGACATTTAGAAGCAGTGCTGGTACAATCCAAGAGCCTAGACAAAGCCTGTAGAAATCATTACGTTTTGCGCTAAGCTTGAAGTCGTTCAGAATTTTAGTTTCCAAAACGCACAGTGGGAAAAAAAAACCCACCTTCCACTCATATTTCATTCTCTTTTTAGATTGTGTGTTTTCTCAAGCACTTTTTTCAAATATCTAGTATACCTGCTGCCTTGTGTCTGTGAAGATTTAATTTTCCACTAGACTGAAAATTAAGAAATAGTTTTACTAAAATTAAGCTGTGACCTTGGATAGGAACTGTTGAGCAGGGCCTGAACTGCTGATTGAGCACCTGAGGTGAGCAATGAGTCAGCGGCAGGAGCAGGGGTGAAGGCAATTCAGCTGTGCTGCTGGAAGGGGGAGAGCCTGGCTGCCCCTCTCCCCGACCCCATTTAAGGGCTGACTGCCCCCAGGAAGGATCTCTTCTGGAGATCGCTCCTTGTGGAGTTTACTGCAAGCCTACAATGCCAGTGAGCATTTCCATTTATTTTGATTATCTTTGCATCGCGATAATCTTGCTAAGCCTAACCTTTGTACACCTACTGATTGTACAAACCTATTTGCAACTCCGTGTCTCTGACCTGCTCAGTCAAATACCAAGTACAACTCAAATTTAGGGAAAAGTGATAGCTCTGTGATTGCAAACTCTGTGATGTGCTTATCAACCATCTTCATTGCAGTTATCAGTATTTGTTTTTAACTCTTTCTCAATGATTGCAGTTGTGCGGCCATTTCTGTTATTATACCCAAAAGCAAAAACTGAAACAGGAGGAATATGATAAAGGATTTAACGTGAACCTGTCAAATACTGGGTCATTAAAAGCAAAAAGCACTTCCCATGAATCCGAACATTTAAGCTTTTAAAAAGGATAAAAATGCAATTTTTATTCACAGAATTCACAGCTATGTTTGTGGGGGGGTTTTTTTGTTGCTTTTTTTTTTTTTTTTTTTTTTTTAAAAAAAGAAAGGAGATCCAGTTCTCTGCGGGAAAATGCCATGGGAACTAGAAAGAGGCATTTTGTCCTGTTAATCATAGTTGTTAATATACACATTTTTTTGCATAATCTACTGTGTATAAAACTATATAATAATGAATAAATGCTAAAAGCTTTGGTTTAAATGACAAATGGATACCCTCCCCCCTCACTGATGGAAAAAGACAGAAATTGAAGTGTAGAATAATAGCTCTTATTCACCAAAATGTGAACATTCAAAATGGATTAAATGTATGAGACCCCATCAACACCGTGTTTCTCCAGCTTCTTGCTACAGGTGCTGTAATGGTATTACTCCAGTTTCATTGGTGATCACCTCTTTTAAGATCTTGTCCTATTCACTGCACCCTGCTGGCTTCCTGTTGAAGCTCTTAGCAGTTTTTTTCTAAAAATATATTGCCGTAAATTAGCAGCCAGTCATATGAAAGAATATGATCCCTATCTTTTTTCAGTGTAAGTGCAATTTGGGAAGCTTAACTGGCACTTCACAAACTCAGTAGTTTGAGTTCTCTAGATGACAGAGTAAAAACCCAAAGAGGGTTAAGGAGGGAACTCTGAGAGATTTAAAAAGTACCTTCATGTGAAAAAGCTTGCAAACAAAATAGGGCATAAGTGAACTGATTCTCTTTCCAGTGCTTTAGCTGCAAGGGGCCTCGAGCATCCCACATGCTTTTCCACTTTTAGGGGCCCTCTACGTAACACAAATTGAAACCAGGGAATGCCTTTCCTTAGAACCTCTGCCAGGCGTTTTATTTTCATAGCTGTCAACTTGAAAATCATGCTTTCCTGTTACTGATGTTTTGATGGAGGTGGGAGAAAAGAGTACGCAAGTGAACTCTGATTACTTGAATGAGATGCTTTGGTCACTGGTATCTTGGCTGACCCTCTCACGTGGGGGTGGGGAGCAGCAGCAGTCTAGACGGAAGAGGCCAACGACTGGCTGTCCACTCAGGTTTCAGACTATAAATGAGCAGTCTTCAATTTCTTACAGATGTTTGGCAGCCACTTTGCTTTCACTCTAATTGTAAGCAGGATTTCTGGTGTTTGAACAATGTGGTGACCAATAGACCTTCATAGGGTAGTCCATTACAATAGCTCCGGTGCTGATGATCCCATTGCTGCGGTTTAAATCTATCAACGAGAAAACGTTCTGTTTTTTAAAAGTGAAATTAGTAGCATTATTAAATCATTCGGTCTTGGTGCATCTTCCTTTAAAGTGTAGAGTGTTTGTTTCATGTAGAATGTTAATTGTCAGCAGGTTTGCTCCAGAGATAAACTTAGTCCTTTAAATCTAAAGTCAAACCGTATCTGTAAAGACTCTTCAAGGATTATGAGTGTATTATTATCACCTCTTCCAAATTATGGAATGAAAAATAAACTCACTCAATGTTAGGTGAAGTGAAAATATATAAATATCATACAATGTACCTGTTAGGTTGGTCAGTAAAATAGTGTGTAAGAGTGATGATATCAAAAGATGGTCAAAAGGACAAGGGAGAATAGTTTTAAATTGAGATGGGAGATTGAGGTTGGATATTAGGAGGAAGTTTTTCACTCAGTGTGGTGACACACTGGAACAGGTCGCCCAGAGAGGCTGGGGATGCTCCCTGGAGCATTCAAGGCCGGGCTGGATGTGGCTCTGGGCAGCCTGGTCTGGTGGTTGGCAGCTGCATATAGGAGGGGGGTTGAAAGTTTGTGGTCCTTTTTGACCCAGGCCATTCTATGAAAAGAGACCCAGTGACAAATTTCATAGGATATAAAGGAATATTTCAGATTAAGCCTGAGATGAACTTGTTGTATGCTGTGCAGACTGATATTGTTGCTGAGTGTCCAAGGGCTTGATTTGTTTGTTTATGTAACTTGTAATTCAAAATATACAATGATAAAATGATGAGAACCACGTTACATCCTATAAAGTTACCCCAAATATGAAAGAACCCGGTCATCAAAAACCAAATGTGGCCCTTCTTAACAGGGATTCCATTCTCAGTGGTGTATTAGGCAATACCAAGGGAAATACTACACTTCAGAAAGGGAACTGAAAGCCTCAGCTGAAGAGAGACCTATTGGATTGTGAAATAATCTCCCAAAGGAAGTGCTGGAAAAAAAAAAAAAATCAGTTGGGATATTTAGGAACTGATGCACAGAGTCTACTAGAAGTGCAAGGAAGGGGACTGTCATAATTTAGCAGAGCAAATGAATGCTTTTGTCTTAAATTATAAAGGGTGATCATTTATCACCCTGTGCAGCTGTACGTATAACTGAAGTTCCTATTCCTAGATACTAGAATCTAAGCAACATTAAAACAATCATACTGACATAGCGTAAGGCATTCAAAGAAACTCAAACTCGTTGTCAGGATAGAGACAGAATAAATACAATAAGGTCCAAAAGGTCAATAAGGCATGAAACGAAACAAATGTTTTAGCCTAGCGTCTCTCTGCCCATCATTGTTTGAAAATATTTGAATTGTTATGAAAAGAGAAGAGGTTCTATGAAAAAGGAGGGTGGCTGTGTTATTTAAAGGACTTTTAAAAATATTTAAAGGGTAGGCTGAGAAGACAGAAATATTTGAGAATGTGGGTGAGTGAATGTAAAGGACTGATTGAAATGGCATTAACACTTCAGAAGGAATCAGCACTTATAAAATCACTCTTCTATACTTACGTACTGTAATTACCTGATTTGTCAACAAAGGAACAAAACCTGTCAGCTGACCTAAGTTTCTGGGAACAGCATTTGAAATACATATTTGGAATGGCAAATGCTCAAAAATTATTCAAGCAGCAGACCAAGAACTATTGCGTAGAAAAGTTGCAAATTACCTTGCATAATTATTCCATTAATTAAAGTAAAGGAAAATAACAATTTCCATGTTCAAGCTGCTTACAGCAGGAAAACGTGAAATAAGTAATTTCTGTTGTGTACTACTGTTCCATTTTCCAACTTTTACATTTATGCTTCTGAAGGTGGGAATGCCATACGTTGCTAGCCAACACATGGCTGGAAGGAAACTTATCCTGTCCATTTGGAGCTGTGTGGGTCTTCCGTAGCTTTCCCTTCTAAACAGGGCTTCTAGAAATCAGAAGATGGTCCAAGTATGAAGTTACATTTTGGAAAACAATGCAGTTATGAAGAAGTCTCTACCAAAGGCAAACAAATTACTCAAAGATGCTCAGGAATCCATTAAGATTGGGATGTGTTTTCAGATAAGGCATGTCAGAAGTTACATAAAAAATAACAGGAGGGCTGCGGATATGTTTTGAGAAAAGAAAACCCTCTGCTCACAGAATTTAATGAGCAACTAAGTTTGTTTAATTTCATAGTTTCAATCAGAGATCTTCCCCTATTCCCAAATAGTGCAATCTTAAAATGATGGTTAACTTCATAAGCACACATTCAATCTCAAGGTATTTGATTTAATTAGTATGGATGAACATATACTGTAAGGGGCTATATGAAGTTGGCTTTCTGAATCTGCACTTTTGAAAGGATATAAATTTGTCCAGCTGCAGTCTGCCTTATTCTTCCACCACTATGACTCATATGAAGGCTGTCTGATGCCTGATGTCAGTGGCTTTCAAAAAACACTCGTGCGCTGGCAGATGCACAGAGTGCTGCATAATCTTTCTCAGAAGCGCTGACTTTGGGGAGTGTGCTCTCGTTTGGAGTTGTTATCAACATGTAGCAAGTCAAAAATTGACAATCTTGTAACACGAAGCAACAAAAACAAAAATAGCCTAGTCCTCAAGAGTCAGTTTCAAACATACCCTGATGTTTGTTCACCATCTTTTATCTATGTACTTGCTGTACGTTATCTTGTATGTCTGCTGCCAAATAGAAAAGCGAGGCCAAGCAACTTCCTAGGTAACATTTCACTGTAAAGCCTAAACAAGAAATAGAGCTTCAGGCGTAGAAGTCTGATTCTTTCTTTAAAGAACGCCTTTCCAGTTCTTAGAGAAAGTGAGACACAATTTACGAATGTCAGCTCATCACAATAATCATAATACTCAGTAGTGACAGCAACTGGTATTTCTTCTATCAACTTCTAAAATGCCTAGAGAGAGTCTGTGGTTCACTAGAAGGCTGTGTACGTTTTCAGAGAAGCAGCGTTTCTATAGAACACGTTTCCATTTCCTTGGGATTTTCAATCCATACTACGTTTTATTGGCCCTTTCTGCAAAGGTCAATCTTCTGCTAAAGAGTTTTGTTTCTATCCACAAACCAAGCAAATGTTTTATTTTGTGTTTTCTTGTTGTTCTTCTGAAATGGTTTAGTTTGGAGAAATCTCTCTGTCCCAGTGTGGAGTTATTTGTAGAGCTCTCCCCTTTTGGTAAAAAATAAACAAAAAAAAAAGTAATTTAGATTTTTGTCACTGATTTTTACTGAACTTTATTTTCTCTGAAAAACAACAGTGTGCAGGTCGTCAGCTTTCTTAAGGCTTCTGGGAGCTCCAGACTGGCTGGGAAACATGAAATTCCTGGCTCTTGCTACAGTACCCAGACCACTAGACCACATATTTTTGTGTCATGGAAAATTAAAGCCCATTACTTTGCAAGCTTTCCTGAACTGTTTCTTCTCTCACACTGTTTGTATTGCTTTGTACTGTGATAAAGATACAATGTTCAGATTTTAGAGTTACAAATCAGCTTTAACAAACGCAACTACAATCTTCTGAAGAATTATACTTTTAATACCCTAAATATTCAGACTACTGCCAGGTCAGTCAGCATTTCAGCGTGGGTTGACATTGTTTTCTTCTGGCAGTGAGAAGCCCACACTATGACTTCACCTCTTAAATTTGCTCAAGAGGTTGATTTTTCACTAGAAGTGCAGTTTTTCCAAGCCATATTCAACTTAATCATATCATAACTCAGGAATTTAATTTGTTCCATATTGTTACAAGTGCCACTCTCAGCAGTTGAATGGATGACACTTTATTTTTTTGCAATCCTGAGAGCACGTAATTTGTTTGGTTAGCCTTGTATAAAATGTAAGGAATCAAAGGAACAAATAATTACAGCACTTGCATAGATGTACTTTTATATAAGTTGATATGTGTATGTATGTACAAGTACTTGCACAGATAACTGCACACATGTGTCTGTGTGCGTATAGTGGCCGCATTCTTTTCTGGAGAGCTAACCTGGTTCATTTTTTATACTATCATGCAGATAATGCCCTGCAGAAAAAAATGCATTGCCTGCAAATTTGTGCTGTTCTACCCTCTTCACAACAGTTTTTTGGTCAGTAAGTATTACATAGGGGTTCTAGGGCAATCAGAGGTATGCCCAGAGCTTTGCTCTTTCTTGGAGCAGGGATGGTGAGTAACCACAAAGGACTTAATGGTAGTTCTAGTATAGCCTCAGAAGGAGGCATCTGAAGTGCTCTGGATGCTCTGGGCTGTGTCTCACCAGTTAGTTTTCTAGAAGACTCTCCCACAAATTAAATATGGCTTAAAAAACAACAACAACAACAAACAACTATGGGAACTTTATCAACTAATAGGAGTTCTTTTTAGTTGAAGCACTATGTAGCAGTACGGGACTGATTCTTTCTTTTATACCCAGGAGGATGTGATAGTGTGTATCTTGTAAAAACAGCTGCTGCTTTCATGCTTGTGTTCAGGACCTCGATAACTGCAGCCACTCAGACCTCTTAACATCTATACACAGCAGTCATACCAAGCTCTCTCTGTGCTGGCTCACTCACACGTTGGGCTGAAGTCCAATATAGGATGCAAGAGCCTGTGTGATAAATACTGAAGATTCTGTTGAATCTAAATTTGTTCTTCCTGCTACGCGGATGAAGTGGGAAGGAAAGATCTTCCCCATATCGTCACAGAACTGCAGAATCACTTTTGGCTGCAGCCCTAGCAATTCACCTTCACAGGAGAAATACAGCACAGGATTAAATGAGGTCATGGTATCATCTTCCTCACACCTGCTTCACTCTGGTGTGTAAAAGGCTGATAAGTATAGCGCTCTGTATCAAAGTGTGTGATAGGGAAGAGGAGAGGAGCAGAATAACAAGGGAAATGAAGCAGGAGAGCTTAGGGCCCTTACTACCTCCCTTGTAAAGGAAGTCTGTGGTAGTTCCCAGGTGGTCTTCTGAGGACGAAGTACCTTCCTCCTTCATAGTGCTGTTGCAGTAGTCCTTATAGCAGTAGGTCACTGTAAATGCAATAGCAGAGAAGCTGAATAGTTCACCTGCGAGCCTGTCGGTTTGATTCTCTGCTGCTGACGTCAGGTATCTAACCACGTCCTGTGAGTGGACACAGTCGCCGCTCCTTTGTTGCTCCTGCAGTGGTCGGGAAAGCAGATGTATTACTTTTCAAAATGGCATGGCAGAAGTCCAAGTATATCTAACAGAGGAAGGAAGCAATCTTATCAGCTTTTCTGGCCCATTGCTAAAACCATACAAGGAAATCATTTCGCTTTAAATGAGGGAAAGGAAGTCTTTGATAAAATTTAGAAGTTGCCTTGGGAATCGCGTCAATGACGATGACATGTACAAATAACCAAGCATTTCAGTCTGTATGAAGTGGTTTGTTTGTAATATCAAAGCAGAAATATTTACAGGTTCTGACAAGCTTCCCCACGGGGGATCAGTTAACATCCCTTCTGGCCTGTCTACTTGGTCGTGTACTTTCAATCTAGAATGTTCTTTATGAAAAAAAAAGAAAAAGAAAAAGAAAAAAAAACAAACCTGCGGCAGCCAACCTATATGGTTTTAGCTCCATTCATGCCATAGAGTCTAATTTGCTGTCACCATTGCAAGAGTACCTCGTGTATTGGTATTCCAGTCTTATTTTGTACTAAAATCTCTAATTTTTCTAAGCAAATTGTGAGATCTCTGTTCAGTCTTTTTTGTACCTAAGCAAATATCTCCACTGGCAGTGTGTCATGCCACAGGAGAATACTAGTTCAGGTTTTCAAGAGCTCCTGAATCTCTGCAGAGCACCTTATTTTACAAAGCAGACATATCCAGATACCTCATGTTTTACCTGTTCTTGCTTCTAGCAAAGTAATTGTACTTGCTGTAACAATGAAAAGAAAACAATCCCAACTTCATTTGTCAGGTTAACCGTTATTAGCATTCTTAAGGTAGCTCACAGAAGTTGGTGAAAAAAACAGCTCTCACATTGTTTAGGTCTATAGTATGCAATAATTTGAGGTACAGTAAGTTAATTCCAGAGTAAGGCTTGAAGTAAATATGTATTTGGTCAAAAGCAAAAGACCACTGTATTTCAATGATATGTGTAATTAGGATTATGGCACAGGTTATTTGTCTTTGATAGATGTTATTCTTCAGGTGCAGATTCTGGTTAATGCTGAATGCCTGGATCTTCCTGCTAAATTAATGATAATGACAGGTGTCCAATTTCTAGACTTGTTTTACAATAGTAATATAAGAATGAAATTAACCTGCAATAAAACAGAGTGCTCCACGATGTCTGGACTTTCGGTACGAGCCTTGTACTTGTTAATGTCGCTCTTCTGTTTGAACCGTGATAAGAAACAGGAAGGTTTGAGCAAGCTGTTGTGGTTGCTGTATGCTACTTTCTGACTGCTGAGACAAATAAGCAAACTGAGTGCTCAGGCTAGATTCTATAAATTAAGTGTGAGTCTGCACATGCTTAAAATACACAAAAATTAATAATCAAAGCCAGTACACTCAATTTAATGTACCTTGAGAGCAGAACACTTGTTTATTGGCTATCGGTGAAAGCCAGAGTCCTATTCTTGCCAAGCTCTCTCACTTGCAGGTTTGGCCACCTACCAGTCATTGCTTTGGTATTCCAAAAGATCGTTATGAGTATTTTAATTTTTTTTTTTCAGTGTATTTGGTCTCATCATTTTGATTCTTATAATAAGTGACAACTGCTGTTGCTATTACAGGATGGAAGTTCAAAGCACGTTTTCGTTTTTAGGCATTTAAATGATTTCTCTGAAGAAATGGGCAGATTGTGTACGTACAATCAAGTAGTAAGTATATGGGAAAGAGAACTGTGTGAGATTCCTTCCTTCCTGGAACAGCTACTGTAACAACTACTGTTCAGATCAATAAATCAGAAGTGGAGAAATGATCCTAGTGTCATCTCAGTGGTGTGATGGGCACTTGAAAAATGCCACAGGCAACAGAAAATGTCTTCCTTTCTTACTTAGTATTTCTATTCTAATCAGACTGAAAGAGAATTCTGGCTGTTTTACATACTTCGTTACTTGCTTGCCTTAAAGCTCCTTGTTTTGTTATCATGGGCTCATTCTGTGGTTTTCATCCTCATTTATCAGAGTCCTATTCTCTCTGACCTTTAAAGTACAACATGTTACTGCAGCGAAGTCAGTTTTCCAGTACCAGAGAAATGAATCAGTTGACATATCCATGGCCTTTTGCAACTTGCAAAATTTATGGGGCCACAGGATCTCTTTGTACAGTTCTTTAGGCTTAGCTCAGTATGTGTGAGCTAAGTCAAACCTTAAAATCTCTGTTCCGTCCTACTTTTGTGCACAGCAGAGGTGAACATATACTTCTGAGCACCCACCCAAACAAAAGTAAAGCTTTAAGTTCTTGAAAATCTGCTGTCCCACTGTTTTCCATCTGTCAAAATGTGATAGTTCTGGTTGCTGGTCATTTTTCAGGCAAAAGAGGAATAAACCGAAGTATTCAATCATTCCATGCAGTATCCACTGTAGTAAAAATAACCTTGGGCAAAATGACATATGCTGCAGACCTCAGCCCAGTCAAATGATTCCTTCTGCTCTAACAAGCTCTTTAAAGTATTTATAACTTTTTCTCACATACTCAGACTGCCTTCCGCTTTTGGTCCACTTTCAATTATCTGTAATTTAGGGCAAGGCTCTGTGATGGAACGAGGACACATCCAGGCAGGTCTGTGTGAGCTCAAATACGTACTAGATGGAGTGTAGAAAAGAACTTTGAGTTACGTATAGGTGTAACACTTTGTCATCTACGTATACACATACATACATCTATATCTGTGCCCTGATTAGTCTTTTGGAACAGATATTAAACTCCAGTGACTAAAATGCAGAACAAACTGTGTTGAATAGCAAGGATATTTCAGGCCATTTTGTTTTAAACTAAGATGTAACACAAATGACATGCTGAATTTCTGATGGTGGGATTTACCCTTGGCAGAAAAAAGGGGATGGACTGTGTAACAAGGAATTTCAGTTTGCAGGAGCATCTAGTTGTGTTCCAGATACGCTTCTTGTCACAGTGGACTAATCAACACACAGTCAATAGCTAGACCTATACGTTAGCACAGTCGCTGCGCCTTCTTCCCCTCCTCTTTATCTAGTGAGGATATATCAAGCTGTAGCCCAATATGTAGTATGAATAAATTCTTAGAAATTAGTGGATGGGAAGTTATTAAAATACAGCTTCTCCGTGTGTTTTCTTCAGATTCTGGATCATTTCTTAAAAGTAGATCGCTTCTTTCATGTGCAACTAATATCAGCATATATCTAGAGTAATTTCATTGACAGGAACCCAGGGAGAGGTCACAAGAGACCCATTTTGTCCTCATTGAATTCAACAGACTTTCTCCTTATCTCCTGGAAATGCTTAGCTGCTGAAATGCTTATCAAAAAGCACAGCAGCCCCACATTTGAGTTTAATTTCTCTGTGCACTGCCTATTCCAGATGTGATGTTTTCCGGACTTGATACAAAAGCAGAGAGGCGTACCGCAGGTTTTAGTCTTCAATTAGGTCAATTTACAATTAAATCCAACAGTAAGAAATAGGTTAATTGCTTTAGGCCCAATTTAACAAGAATTAGCCCTTGTGCAAAAATGCTTCTCTTAAAAGAGAAAAAGCTTTTATTTTTCTCTTGGGAAAGGAGGAAGACTTTACTTTTGATATCAAAATAAGTAAATACTATTTTTAATTCTCACAGATATCCAAATATTCAGGTATTAAATAGTCAGCACATACAAGGTATAATCTTTTATAGCTTTTTCAGAGCCCTTTGTAGCCCTTTGTACCCAAATAGTTTATGGAAGACATAGCAGTTTTTCTCTCTCTTTTAAGGATTGCAAATATTGCAAAAATTTGCATTCTGCTCAAGCTCCCATAGTGTCACTGATGTCCTGGGGAAGAATAAAAGTGGGGGTTGACCCCCTGTCTGCATCTCTACACTTTCTGTCTGACTGGGGAAAGAGGAACAATAAAATGGCAGATGGTTTCTCCCCTCCCAATGGATGGATCTCATTGTGTTGCCAAGCAAGTTCCTCCAAAGTGGTTCACGCATTGTGCAAGATGATTTTCACTGGGACTTTGACTCCTGGCAGTCAAGTATTCCCAGTAACATACCCCAGAACTTGTTCTTAGGCAACTTCATCTTTGATATAATTCCTGAAGTGAATTGAACTGGAGAAAAATAAAATAAAATGAATACGTTAATAATCCTGGTAATTTCCTGTTGATCTGTTCGTCTTACCATTAATTGCCACTGTTGTTTATGAAGCCTGCTTGGTTTGTTAGTTTTACTTGAAAGGACCGATGCAGTCTTTCGATTTTGCTAACTGAAACAGAAAGGATGGAAAAATGCAAACTTAATATATCTTGTTGTGCACTTGCACATAAAAAGTTTTATACTGGGTGTTTCCCAGTTTATTGCTTCCCTAAAATTATCTCTAGAGTAATTCTGCTGAAACGCTAATAGATATTAGTGTAGATAGATACATTAGAAGATATTTGTAGCTTCGAGAGCTAAAGGAAGAGTTTTGTGGCTGATTGTGTATCTGCTACGCAGGAGAATGTTCCTCTCTTCTCTGAGAAAGCTAAAGCTGTGTTTCCCATTCAAGACCATCATGAGATACCAGAAAACATTAGTAAAACAATATGAGATTAATACCACATTAGAAAAGGAAGAATGATAAAGGGTGGATGAAAGAAAAGGGTAGTTTTTTTCTTCTGGCTTGGAATTGCACGTCTGGTCTGTATTTAGCAAGGAGGTTTGACATTTATATTGCATTTATCTCAGTGTGGCATCAGAGATCTGGATTTCTGTCTAACTAAAGGAAAGTCATTTCATCCCTCTGTGCCTCTGTTTCCGCTGCAACCTCGTGTTTGTCTTCATTTAGAATGTAAGTTCTGTGGGGCTGAAAATTGAGTGTGTATGTCTGCACAACCCTTGGGGCACAGATTTCAGATGCAGCCTCTGCATGTTGCTGAAATACAAATATTCCTATTTCTGTTGTGACTCTAAATGAGCCATGTGATCTATTTGCATTTATTTTCTCAGCTATAAAATGGGAGAATAACTCACAAGGGGGCTATGAAGATTAGCTCACTAACGCTAATGAAATATTTTGAGTTCCTTAGATAGAAAGCTTTTAAGAACAGGAAAATATTATTGAGCAAATGACATCTGTGTTTTATTAATTCACGAACATGTGAGATTGACCTTAAAAATGCAGCTCTAGTTGATCAGGTAGAACGGTCCATCTGATGGCAAATTAGCTCAGCACTGTAGCTTGCACTTTGCAGCCTTGTGCAAGGAAAGAGAGAAGAGGAAGAGGCTGAGGGAAAGGTTGCTTCAGGAATACCAGGAATTTGAACGATTTCCTGTGTCGAGTCTGAGGGTCCTCCTCTGCCATTCAGGAGTGACACAGTGTAAGCAGCAGTCGAGTAACCTCGAAAAACTAGTGGGCTTTCTATGAATTAAAAACAAATGAGCAAGCAGTGCTTTACATATGGACTGGAGAATGAGCATACCAGAAGCCTGGTCAAATTTAAATTAAAAATGAAACAGCAGCTGGTATCAAAATCTGACTCATTTGAGGTGAGGAGATCTGGGCTAACAGTCCAGGGGTGATGTTCACAAGGAACCATTCAGTCTTCTGTTTCCCCAGTAGTCAGGAATTAGGGAACCTTGCTGCACACAGAACTGGCAGTGTAAGGAGTTTCAGCAGAGGGAATTATACGGAGAGGCCAACATCCTTTTTGCAGGAATCCATGAGATAAAAAGTACGAGAATCAATAAAAGGAGAACCTGCAAATTGAGAATAAAATCTTTTCATAAACGTTTTTCAAGGTAATAAGGAATAAGCTCTAAGTGTGGGTAGAAAACACCCTCAGAGATGCTGGTGAATGTCTGGGTGACTTGGTTGTTATAAGACTGTGTATGTAAGAAGATGGGTACACAATTTTTAATTTATATATATATTTATTTACAAGGTTTAAAGTCTTAAGGGGAAGAAATTATTTTCATTACGAGATTTATTTAGCAATTCTTACAGTTCTGTTGAATTCAGATGTGTGTATACTAGAACCAGTCAGTTTTCATTCTTAGAATGTTTTTTTTTTAAGTTTTTTTTTAAGTCAGAAGTATTCCATATTCGTTTCCAATTTCCTTAGCAACAGGAAACGACTGTGATACATTTATATGTGCATGTGTGTGCATATATGTGCTTACAGGGAGTGTAGAAGTACAGTAACCCTGGAGGCATCCTGAATGGGTTCAGTCTGAAGAAGAGGGAGAGTCTGGAAACTGAAGGAGCTTTTCATTTTATTCTGTGCAGGCAGGCAGGAAAGGGAGTGCAACATGAGCAAGACATTTCATTTGTGGTTGAATCCACAGATGAGCTATTGTAGAAAGTATTCTTCAAAACATGCTTACATGAGAGATGGGGCACGTGGTACTGATTAGATTTAGTACCAGCAAGGCAGTTTTATGACACAGAAACGTTATAGTTGGAAAGCTGCAAAATACATTTGAGTGTCAGGAGGCTGCTCCTTTATTGTTACAGAGCCTTGATGGGAACAAATGGAGTTCTGCACCTTCCCAGAAAGAGCTCAGCACCTTTCTGCTTTGGCCAATATTATAGTTGGAGAGGTTCAAAGCTAGAGACTGTGTTTTCTTTTAACAGTCAAACAAGCTGGAAAACAAAGGAGAAAGAATGCCTCACATTCCACTGAAGTCAGTGGTTTCTGTCTCTTTTTGCACTTTATGTCACTTCAGCTCTCTTTGGCAGAAAAGGAAGAGCCTGTGATTGAGTTGGCAGTGTCTGCTTTCACCCACGGGTCCGGAGCTCACCCCTCTGCAGTGGGGGAAGATGCAGCCTTCGTGGTGCCATGGGATTCTGCTGTGTGCAGTCACTCAGTGCCTTCTTGCCTATCAGTGGAGCAGTAACAAGAGGAAGAGATTATAACAAACAAATACACAGCCTCTTTTATTATTGTTGTTTGGTCTTCTCCCCACATGCCACTGATCTGGTTTGCACTTTTTCTCCAGATGATACCTATGTGGGTTTACTCACTGGAACTTTCAGTTGGATTTAGAGAGGGGAGAATTCTGATCATGCGTTTATCTGCAAATGTCAGTAAGGAAATACAAGGCTGGGAAGCATCATACCTAGAGATTGCACAGTACTGTTATTCTCCTGAGCCATGACATGACAATCACTCTGAAAAATGCTGAGAATTATTCTTCACAGTTATTTTTCTGCTAGAAAGAGATTTACATAGCAGATGAAAATCATCGTAGTTCATTTTAAACAAATTAAGAAGGTTAAGATGATTCTTAATTGTAGAATTAATTTCTTCATTGAAACATTGTAGAAAATAATTTATTATGCCTAGAAAGTGTTGGATTTAGCATGTACCTAAAATGTGCTATTATCAACCTTTATTTGCTCTGTTCTTTGCTCTTTACCTTTTATTTTTATAGACTATAAATCAATAGAAGGCTGAATTTCCAAATTTTGACTTTGCTTCAATGGCAATTTTTTCCAATCCAGAGAGAATGGAAATATCAATAGTAATAAGCACAGAAGACACTCCACTAAGCATGTAAATATTCTTCCAGTGTCAGTAACAACTGACTGGATTCATAATAATGAATGGGAGGATCCCTATTGGTTTCACTTTTTGATACAGTCCCTCTTTCAGCTTTCCCTTCACCCTTAAACTATTGTGTATGAGAGCGCTCTGGAAGATAGAAAACATGGACCAAACCAGTGTTGAATAGATAACATTTCAGTTGTTACTAATGGTCGAGTTTTACACTGGCTTTAATTTGGTCATTTAACAAGAGGATGAGTACCATGATACATGTGATTTAACTAATGTGCAAGGTTGTATCATAAAGAAAACACAACTACTGTGCTTGTTAGAAGGAGGTGTCAGGGGCTCTCCCAGCATGAATTGTTCGTTGCTTTCCTCTTCAGCCAAATTATTTCCCTATACAATGGACAGCACTGGTTCTTCTTTGGCCTGTGTGAATGTTCATTTAGAAGTATAACTTCCTTACTTGGTACATGGGCTCAAAGGAGAATCTCAGAAGAGCAGAGTTGTAGCTTTCCTTCTGCTTGAATGGAAGTACTGCTTGAACGACATTATAGTATGCAAAAGCACTTATGTTTGTGAATGAGATCTGAGACGTTATTTGAGAGAGGTGGAGCAAATAGGACTTTACAGAAAGCATTTCAGTAGGTAAAACATAGTGGACGCGTTTGGGGAAATTATGGAAACTCAGAAGTTTGAGAGAAAGAAAAGCAAAGCAGAAAAGAAAGGAGAAGGATGAGGACATCTTTATCTTCCATATAAAGCTAATGGGAATTGAAAGTTTTCACTATTTTATACAATCAAACCCTTGTAAAGTTCAAGATAAATAACGCATATTAAAAAATAATGAAGTCTTTTTAGTAGTAGGATATTGAGACACAGTAATGTAACAAAAGTGAAGTGCTACTGCCTCTTGAGCACAGCTGAAGGCAGCTGGGAGGTGTTGGGAGGACTCTGGCAAGGCTGACTGTAGGGAGGGAGGAGCAAATGCCTTGAAAGGAGTGCAAGCCAAAAGCTGAGCAAAAACTAATGTGTAGCTCAATGCAACATATAAAGTGAGATTAAAATACATCCTGAATGAATGTAGTTTTCTAACAGCTGAGCCAGCACATGGTCAGATAACAGACACTGGAGATTGTAGGATGGCTCTACTCCCCACAGGCTCCAGCAGAAATCAGTGGCAGCATTATTAGTAACATGACATCAGTTAATGAACTTAAGTAACTTCAATAACAGCCCTGCTCGAGGTACTGGTCATTTATTTAGTAATGCTTCTGGGTTTGGCAGGTCTGCCCCCTGCCACGATCTTTCACAGCCTCAAAGAGAAATAATTGACAGGAAAGGAGCTGCTAAACAGTACATACATCTTTTAGCAGAACTCTATATTATAATGGTGAATGTGCACTCACCATGCAAAACCAAAGTTTATTAAGGAGCAAAATAATAAACCATGTAATGGTCAACATCATCATTTCGCACTGGATGTGGTTCTAGCCACACCTCTGTTTTCCCCAGTCACACCACTTTTCTGGGTGTTACTGTTGGGAAGCACAACAACTGAGCTCTTCGCGAGCCCAGCGGCAGTTCTCAGGACGCCGATACTATTTTCATTCATACTGCACTACTTTTATAAGTATACTCAGTAACTTCTGACTTACTTTCTCGCAGAATGTACAGGCAATGTGGACCTGATATTCATCAGTCTTTGTTGCTACAGTAGCACATGATAGATTCATCTGTTACGTTTTCCTATACTGACCTTCTGAGGGAAGGAAGAATAAATAACTGTTTGACACACAGACGAGGAATGTTGGTCTGCAACCCAGGTCAATGTAAGCCTACAAAATTCCTCTTGGTTTTATTGCTGGCATTGTCATTAACAATGTTCTGTGCCTATTATCTGGTCAGATTAATACTACTTCTGTTATTTCAAGACATTCCAGTACATTAAGCTTAAAGTTGTCATTGATGTGTATGCAGTTTATAAAATAAAGTTACCATTACCTCACCATTTTGCACTGCAATAAGATATCCTCCCTCCTAGTGTTCTGCTCTGCAGTATGACAATGTCATGCCCTCCTCCCAGTAATTTTTCCTCGCTGTAGAATTTGTGACTGGTTTTCATAGTAATTGAATGACTATGCTGAAACAGTTGTTGCCTATTTCCTTGCATCTGCTGAGGGTAAGTGTGGAAGGTTGTTTGGTTTTAGGTGCTGTCTGACTTAGTGTGACCGTATCTGTAAACAGTAGTTAACACTGGCCCAAATTTTAAAAGCATCCAGAAAAATATTGCTGTCTTTATTGCCTGGGCCTCCATAGCAAAAGCTCTGCCCCACACAGGTGCTGTCAGCAGCCAGAGTCCATATGGTGATCACTGAGGAGGGATGGAGTGTAGGAGCTTCATTTTGCTGGTATCACTGAGATCATGTTTTTGTTGCTGCTCCTTCTCCTGGTCCTACTTCATTTCTTGCTTTCTGTGTATCCCAACAGTGGGCAATGCAGCTCTAGCTCTTACTGGCCATCCATGCACGCACTAATGCATCACCTTTTACCTTCTCTAATTGTCATGTTTGCAGTTTTCTTCCTTCTGAAGGTGTTCCTTGTTTTATCATCATGTAGACACATCTGGCAAGGTGGATCTTCAGGAATGGCCATTTTCATTATTCACGTGGCATTTCAGTGTGATCAAACCCAAGAATGGCTGTCATTCAGCCATCTGCTGCTGAGAATTCCTATAGCTAAAAAGGTATTAACAAAAACCCACAGATCATTTGGCTCCTAAGGGGCACATTTGGATAACTGTGTCTAAGATACAAGCAGATACATGTTGGAAAGAAGGAAGAAATCATAGAATGGCATGGATTGGAAGGGACCACAAAGATCAAGTCCCACCCCCCTGCTGTGGCTGGGGTTGCCAGCCACTAGATCAGATTGCCCAGTGCCCCATCCAACCTGGCCTTGCACACCTCCAGGTGCAGGGCATCCACAGCCACTCTGGACAACCTGTTTCAGCACCTCACCACTGTCTGAGTGAAAACGTTCCTCCTGACATCTAATCTAAATCTTTCCTCCTTTAGTTTAAAACCATTCCCCCTTGTCCTATTGCTATCTACTCATGTAAAAGGTTGATTTGCCTCCTTTTTAAAGCCTCCCTTTAAATATTGCAAGTACCTAATTAGGTCTCCCCACAGCCTTTTCTTTTCCGTGTAAATGAAATACAGAATTTTTTACAAGCGAATGAAGCTGAGCAGAGAGGGTCCTGCAAAGAAGAGAGGAAGATGTTGTGAAATTTCCATAAGAAGGCAAGCTGGGAAGACAAAGCCCTAAAGGAGCTGCGAAGTTAAGTAAAGGAAGTGAAAAGAATCCACGGAAAGACATAGAATGCTGTCCTGACAAATTATCAAGATAAAGAGCAAGAAGCAGAATCAGATCACACTTCAGTTTTTAAACTGAACTGCTAAGCAGTCTTTGCGAAGTGGAGAAGCTTGTAGCACAGCCGTTGTGCTGGGCAACTGCTGGGAGGGTTCCTTCCTGGAGCAGCATGAAAAATGCTGTTTCCTTGTATTGCTCTCATCTGCAGAGAGATCTGCTTTTCCTTTCCATAAGTGTCTGAGTAATTGAAATACTGAGAAGTAGAAGCAACGATATGACAGGCAAATTGCTGTTGCAGACACAGACAAGTTGGTCCTCACTGTTAGCGCTCTGTCATCTTCTGACTTCATCATGAGACTTCTTGTACAGAGACTACTAACTTTAATCATCATGAGGGAATAAATCAAAATAGACTGTACTCCAGAAGATGATTTCCAGTTCAGGGAGTAATTACTTTGATTTCAAGATTTACAATAATGTAGCAGCACAGAATGTTTTCTCTCTTTCAGTGTCCAGGTTGTTTTGTCTGTTTAAACTTCCATGTTTGGTCTTACAGATACAAAAGGACATTTTAGGGCTGCAAATTGAAACTTTCTCATGCTGTCCATGGCTGCTTTCAGGGCAGACACATCCTCTCCTCTGCTTGGATGCAGCCTTATTGCATGAGTTTTGAGGGACTGCGTGTCCTCCAGTGCAAACAAGAGATACATGTCTGTGTATTTGGAATAGTTGTGTGCTTCATCGTGGCAAGTGTGTTGTGGCAAGTAAACCTGTGAGATTCCAGAGCCCCTGCAATAACAGATGTCTGACATTGCAGAGAGGTCAGGCCAGCCTGGGGATGCAATCAGCAGATTCAGCCTTCAATTCAAAGCACAGCAAATCTGTTATTATTCAAGGGCTTATCTTATTGCACAGTTTCTTTTCTCAGCTACAGTTTTTCCAAAATAGCCTATCCAATATATAGCCTGCCTGTGAGTGTAGTGTAAAACACATTAAAAAAGTAGTATAGTGACTTCTAAGCAACTTGTGGAATAAATGGGTTGAAAATCTAACTAAAGTTATTTGAAATGTCATCATCCCATTACCACAAGTAATCCACAAGTAGTCCACCTGTTTTTATCAGATTCCTCCTTTTTTAGACAATGGGTAGAGGGAAGGGGGCAGCCAGCAGAACGTATTGCTCATGTTGTGCAGTTCCGGCTTTGACTGTTATGCCCACATGTTACGGCATTATCCAGGAAAGCAGCAGTGCTGGTTTTGTGAATAAATTACTTTTTGTCCATAATTTTGTATTCTCAGAGAAGTAGGCATCACATGCACCCACTCTAAGCCTAAAATTCTTAATCATGTTATTTTACTTTACTCTTTGTGTCCATAAAACACCCACGCTCGTGTGCTGGTGTATTCACTTGTCTTTGTGTATATCATGGGTAACACTCACAGGAATTTATCTGGAGGCTGATGTACTCCATGTCAGGCTTTTTAAGCTTATTGCCTTTTTACACTTAAGCACTTAAAGGCTGTAACCCAGTATGATGCTGTAAGAAAGTTTAAAATTACCTGAAGGGATTAACAAAACATTGTTCTTTCTAGGATCTCTAAATCAGCAAGTTACCACTATAGTTCAAGACTACACTGGGATTTGAGAGAAGTCAGAATTTCTCATCTGTTTGCTTTGGGATTCTGTAACATTACAGATCTACTTATGTGGGGTCTCAGGAGTGGAAGATGTTGGTAAAGCAGTGGCACTGAGGTGTGTCACAGAGTGAGGCCAGTGAGTGGCTGCAGGAGAGGTACTCTGCCAGAACAGAAATGGAAGTGGGAAGCACCAAGCATTTTACCTCACAGAGCCTTTGCAGTTCCTTGCCTCTATTGCCTGAGTGATGCAATTACCTTAGAATTTCTAGTTCAGCTTGTTTACAACACTGGGTTCTTCTTTTTCTTGATAGATGTTCAAGGTCGTGAAGATCTCTCTAAAAATAAAAATTAGAACACGTCCCTGGTGCACGTTCCTGTCTCCTTTCTCAAATGAGACCAACCAGGAAGCAGCTGACACTAATGCTAACGGTGGTAGTTGAATATAGAATACTGCTGAATGCACCAGGGAGCGCTGCTCTCAGAGCCAACGGCTGTGCTATTCATTCTGGCAGAACACTGGTGTGCTCACTGAAGTTAAGGTGCTGGGAAGACATTTTTCTTGCAGAACCCTCTGTGATAAGAGGAATAGAAGCATGTCCTCAATGCGTATAGAAGACTTCAAAGAAGACCGAAGACAAAATTTAAATTTAGTTCTCAACAGCCCTCAATGCCCAGGGCATCTGCTGTGAACACTGCCAAAATTCCCTCTCCGTACTCATCTACTGCATACTCCAGAACCTGCTTTAAATGATCATTGTGAATGTATGTGTATTTTGTCTTTTCCTGTACAAGATGTGTACTGTCATTTTACCTATTTGTCTTTCTGCTTAAACTGAGAGAGAACTCGGAAGCACTCATTCCAATTCTACAGAATTATTCCAAATATCTGTGAATATAAAAATTAACTTTTTGGGTACTGCTTTCACTTTTGGCTATCTTCCTATACTATTGCTTTGATTGTATATTCTGAGATGCTCTGAGGTACTGTCCAATGCATGGAGAACATTTATTACCATGTTACTTTCAAATTTATGTTGTTTTCTTTTGTTTTCATATCTTTTCATATCAAGCTCCCTGAGCTTGCTGACTCTTTTGCTTTTTCAGTTACAAAGTGCCATGCTTGGAATGAAAGTACTTGTTTTTACTGTAGGGTCCTATTGGTAGTTGTGCAGACTGTGCAGGTGGTACCGAGAAGCCCAAGCGCTTTGCTATGGTGGTCACCAGGAATAAACCCTGCTTTTAAGAACAGCTTTCAAGATTTGTCTCAGGGCTCTAAGCTTCTTATCCACTCTTATCCATCACATCTTCAAAGCTTTAACTCTGCAAAATATCTGAGCGGAATAAACGTGCTGTAAATTCTGGAAGTTCTGTGGAAATACATTCCCAACACCTACACTCCAGCATCTTGTTTCAGTACTGGGGTGGCTGGTACATGAAAAAGGAATGTGCAGACAACTGAAAGCCACGCTCGTATGCACAGCTAAATATGGGCATATAGCTCTGGTACCACATGTTTACAAGTACACCTTCTGCTTCTTTGCTCCTTCCTCTTTCAAACTAAAATTCCTTCTCCAGCGATAGAAAGTAAATATATTGCACCAAATTTTGTCCTTTAGACTTTACTCTGACATGTGATGACTAAATGTTACCCCGCTGTTTGACCTCAGTCACAAACCATATACTGCTTGGTAGTCTAAGAATGCGTAGCCCATGCCTGACCCTATAAATCATTGCTGGAGTGCGGAAAGGCGCTGCGCTGCCATCTCTGCGGTGCCCGCTGTGCAGCGGCTGCTCGGCTGCAGCTAAAGGGCCGCCTGTCGGCAACAAGAGGAACAGTGCTGTCAGCTGAAGACGTCTGGGTTTCCTTGTTTCTCTGTCTGTGTTCTCTGTATTCGTTGAATGTAAACATTGACATCAGTCAACCTAAGTTCCATAGAAGGCTTTTTTTTTTTTTTTTATGACATCAGTATATGTGCTTGCTTTATTTTTGGCTTTGTTCCTTTGCATCACAGGTTCTCTAAAGATTTTTTGAGCTTAGTTATGTTTAATCAGATCCCATTTTGGGAAGGATAACATTTTGGGCAACTTATTTTGTAAGTCCACACTGTTAATCCAAAAAGAATCCTTAAAAAAAAAAAACCCACACAAATGGTCTATCTCTTATTTTTTAACCTTTGGCTTAGTCCAAAAAGGTAAGCAAATCTGAAATGCTGTGAAGCATCAGCAAACTGCGGGTGCCTACAGCTGAGAGGAAAGCAGGTCGTTTTCAGTGGGAAGGCAGTTCTGTTTGTATAGCTGAGCACTCTGCCCAGAGTTTCATAAAGCACTTGTGCTTCTGATAGTGCATGGTGTTAGAGGAAAGGGTTTTTGGAGAGAATTTTGGTGGCTGTTGCTGTTCTGTTTGTTTGAGCAGTGTAAGTTCACACGCTGAGTAGTTTCATTCATTCCAAATTCTCCTTTGCCACATACAATAGATGCAAAGAAGTAATTAGGTGGATAATTGTCTGGCAGGTACTACCTCTGCTAACTAGATTTCCCATCCATTATGTGCTCTACTGATTCTATTATTTCCCATTGGAATGTATTTTAAAAGCAATTTTTTCAGGATGCGCCTAGATCTACTTATCTACCTTTTTTATTACATTTGCTCCAGGTACTTATCTCTTACAGTTCACAAAACATCTATTTTGATAGGTACACCTCTGTTCTCTCCTTTCTTTGGAGATGTTACACGACTCTTTAATTTCCACATTTTCTTGTTACACACGTTTGTATGGTGATTTCATCAGCCTTCACCTTCAGAGTTTGCCCACGCTCTGAAGTTTTTCAAATCTACCTCTCCGTTTCTAAGCACTCTCCTATCACACGATGTTGCTTCATTTCCTGTTGAACATCTTCTTCGCAGGCAATAACACCGCAGTCCTCCCCATTGCTCAACTCTGTAATAACTTCAGTCATCCAGCATTCAAATTCCACCGCTTTGTGCAAAATGTTCCCTAATAGCATTTCCAATAAACATGTTTGTTCTTTCCCCGCAGCTGTGACTCTCTTAGGTCACTCCCCAGCCCCCGCTGGTGTAACATCTTCCATACTTTCCATGATCCAAAATTTCTGTCTCTCTTCACCGCCATAACTTGTATAAAATGTATTTGTTACTTTCATGTTCTCGGCCTCTTGGGAATCTGACCGGATCCTTCCATCTTCTTTGCTACATAATCTGAGGAGTTAAACTTTGCTTTCCACTCCTCCTTACGTAGTATCCATAGCAACCGGTGAAGTACCTTGAACCTGACCTTTTTGGAGATGCTGTGGGATCTGTAAGTTTGACTAGGGTTATGAATACTCAGCTGCACCAACTGCCATTCAGGATTCGTGCTATGTAAGAAAAAATGACCAAAACCCAAGGACAGGAACAAAATGTAACATTTCCCATTTTTTGCTGATGACAAATTTAACAACCAATTGTTTGTGTCAGTTAATATGGCAGCTATTGAGCAAACAGCTGCTGCTCCAGATGGAATATGTGTGACAGCTGGAGGGTCCAGGTGCATTGCTCTGGAATAAATCAACGTGGGGTTGGCACGTTGGTTTATTCTTGGCTGTTTTGATGGCTCTTCTACCAGCTTCTCTGTCCTAAGGAAACCTTTTTTTTTTTTTTTTTTTTTTTTTGCACATTTGTATGTTAAAGTGTTGGAATTTAAATAGGAGGGAGAGGTTTTACAGTGATTGCGAATAGAGAATTTAGAGACATGGCCTGTAATAATTCTGTGAGTATGTTCATTTTGATTTTTTTAAAATGTGACTATAGGAGATGTTCTCTTTCCCTGTACTTTGTCTTCTATATTTCTGTTGTACAGTTGTACAGGAGCAGAGAAAGCTTTTTAATTACAAGTCACTAACCGTGTCTCCTTGTTTTCCTGACTGGGATACAGTGCCAGGTGGAGCAAGGGCTGAACCACTACTGATGAAATTGTTTACTCTCTGAGAACTAAATTAGGATCAATAATAAATGCCACTGAGGTCCCTCAATAAGTTGGATGGATTTGTCTGGAAGTTTATCAGTGTAAGACTCTGTAACCTTTTATCAGTTTCTGAATCATCCTATTAACTGATCTGTTTTAGTGCCTATGAGGAAAGAATCTCTCTCAGTATCCCTGCAGAATAATCTTGATAAATAAATCCAAAGGTCACCTAGGAAATCCTCAGGGTGGATTCTGACTGGTCTCGTCCTCACGTCCATCCTTAAACCTATTCTCAAGAGAGTGGTGCCTTAGAAGAATAATATTTTTAAAGATACTTTACAAACTTCCCTCCCTTTGGTACAAATTCTGAAGGAGTGCAAAAAATGTAATAAATTTCTTAGGATTTGTTTTTTTCCGAATGCTTACTTTTCTCTGCAGTTTGGTGATAAAATCAGAAATGTTGCTATAAATCACTCATAATTTGACTTTCCCCCATACATACCTTTTATTTTTTCAAGAAAATACCTCATTGTCAAGCTAGCACAATCATGGGAACTGATAATTGGATTTCGTGGTCTTCGGTGAATCATTACAGAATTTATTATTAATAACTCTAGTGGGAACGCAAATGAATTCTATCAAATACTTGATAAACATAGTAAAAATGTTGTGGGAAGATTCACGTACTTTGTGTTAAAAGAGATCCATTCCAAAGGTCACAGCTTGTCAATAGAAAAATAGATCAGGTCATATGTGCATATCAAAGGTAATACATTGGGCTAGGAGGTTATGTATATGTATTGACCTAGCTTTGAGTTTCCATCAATAAGCAGGACCTGGGAGAGAACAGAGGTAAAAAGGAAGCTTTGCCTCTTAAGGGCTTCTTACTTTTTTGGGGGGGCAAGCGTTGCTGTTTTAGTGGATATCCCTTGAAACAACTGGAGGCAGGGAAGCACACAGTCAGATCTTATGTTTTACCTCTGGTCTGGCAGAGAGCTAAGAATATTTGAAAAAAAAAAAGAGTAGATGGGATCCTCCATGCAAGTCCTCACTCTCAAAGATGTCAGGCTTGCCATTTGATCACTGGGTAGCACAGATGAGCAGAAAGCTTAGTGTAACACTGGCGTCTGGCAGCTCCAGTATTTCTGTGGTATCCCATGGCTACGCTGACAGTTTCAAAAGAGGTGTAGAGAGTGGATTACCTTCACATTGTCCTACAAAAATGGAAAACTTACATGCAGAGAATCCCTTATTTACTATTCTTGTCTTATCCGTTTGGAAAAAACATTTCTACCCTTATCTTATCTATCTAGTGTAGAAAATGAGTTACTGGTACACCTCCCTGCTGGAAAGCAAATTGTTATTGCAGCCAAAGGGATGTAAGCGGCTGGCCAGAAGCGTGCCACTGATTTCGTGGAACTGGGAACTGGCACTTGAAGTCCTTCTGCATGCCCTGTGTCTTACTTCAGTAAGCTTTATTGGAGGATATATGTCTAGTATAAAGCACAAGTTGGAATCAGCTCATTTTGTTCCTCTTTATTACTGACAAGCCTTCTGTTAACAGGAATGTGGGTAGAAACTTTTCATACTGTTCAGTCAGCTCTGTTTATTTGTATATGTTTCATGGACATGCTTAAGGTCTCCCTTGCAGATACAGAGCAACAGTCCCTCTGATACCCACATTTATCCTTCGGGCTCTGGGCTGAGTGCCCTGTTGTTTCTGTCTGAATGTGCATGTTCATGGCTAGAAGGAATAGAGAGAGAGAAACTGCTTGTGAAAAACAAACAGAAAAATCCCAAATGTTCAGGTCTATTCAAACTGATATACACAGAGCAAACCAAATGCACACTTCCCATTAACAGCTGTTGCAGGACCAACCGGGGGATCTCACACCTGTTTTGTGAGTTCTCCTAATATGACAGTAATTATTTATTTTTTCTGTTAGAAAAGTCATGATGAGTTTAATACAGTAGTAACTAGGGGAATATCCCACACCAAATAATAGAGCTATTTTAAGTTACAGCACATTGGTACCTAAATTGCCTGATATTTTTACTTTGTGTATATTGGTCATTAATTTGAAATTGCTCTGATTCCTATTGATTGGTTTCATCTGAAACACAAGCATCTATTACACAATATTGATTTTTGCATCACCTTCTGGCCAAGTAGGTTAATTGAATGGTGCTTGGGGAAACTGTTTCAGATACTGTCTAATATTTGCCTTCGAAGAGCTGATGGAATTATTTGACATTTAGCCAAGATATCTGCTAAAACTGCAGCTCGAGCAATGAAACTGTGTAACTCAGGTAGTGATTTAAGTTGCATTTTGAAGGAAATTTGTTTCCCATTTGATATTTAAGCAAGATCCAGTTTCTGTTGGAGCCAGTGGGAGTTTTGCCATTGTTTTTGCAGTTTCCCTCTGGACTATGGCTGTTTTAGGGAACACAGCGTAGCACAGTCCTGGTACTCTGCTGTTAGAAAACCCTGCATTTACAGCAGTGCCATGCATTGCACATGACGTCAGGGCACACAGGTCAAAATAGTTTCTTTTGGTTCTGGATTTTAGTACAAATTCAAAACCTAGTGTAGGTTTCATTCAACACTGAGCAGTGTGCTTATTTATCAAACAACTGGTGTCGCCTCATTAAAAAGAAAGAAAATATTCCTAATGCTTCACCTTCTCAAATACCTATGTGAAAAAAGAGGAAACATTTTATCAGTTACTCTCCCTGAATATTCCTCACAGTCTTGCATTTATTTGTAAAGCATTCTGGAAGAGACAACGTGTTAAAGCTTTCTTTGGAACAGCCCCTTCCCAGGAAGCACACTGTAAGATGTTAATTACAGACTGTAAAATAATGGACCATTTCTGTGGAATAATAACTGTTTCCCACCATCTGCTGAGATGTGTATCTGTCAAGAACGATCAATATTGTCTGAGTACTGAAAACAGAAGAAGAAATGAAAAATTATTTCTGTTTCTTCTTTCTGTAGTCAGTGTCCTTATATCTCAAGACCAAATGTTCCACTGTCAGCAGGTTGCTTTTCAATCATCTCTCTTCAAATACAAACATTTATTTGTGAAGCACAAGGTACACGAGTCAATTTTGGGGGGTGATAATGCTTATCTTGTGCTGTATTTTGTCTCTTGGGTTCTTTCTTGCAGCTGTGATTGCTCTGATGTGGTTCATTAGGTGGTTCCTGGCATTTGTGCATTTCTCTGGCCTCACTCTGCCCATGCAAAAGGCCACAGAAATAGACAAGATGAGGACAAATCTGTTTCAGTAAAGATTTCTTCTCCTTTTCCAGGAACTTAAAAAAAAAAAAAAAAAAAAAAAAAAAAGTGAATCCTTTGTATAGAATTCATATACTCAACTGATTTAGTTTGTTAATTTCATTAAGATGCAAAGGGAAAATACAGATGAAGCTTATAGAATGTGAGTTACCAGATGGTTAGGATAAGAGAAGCAGGTTGCAAAGTCCAATACAACATCTTTTCCTCCATGATTTACAAGTGACAAGTAACTCAGTAGATAAAAATAGATGTGCTGGCTTTGCCAATGAAATTTGACTGTTTTCCAATCTATGTGTTATGATCCATATAAAGGATAAAACAATTCCATTATATACCCCTAGAATAATTTACTTGTTTATACTCATGTTGAGAACTTAATCAATCTACATAAAATTACACTTTCCTTCTGTTGGAAAGTACTGACACATGAGAGATATTTATATAAGCCAGATTTTTCAGGTGAGGTACCTTTCAAAAGCAGTCTTTGCTATCCACATTCCCAAAGTGAGAACAGTGGACTTCATTCTTCATTCTTTCCAAATTCCAACTCCACTGCCTTAACTGCAGAGCTGTTGTGCCAGGTCAGCTGGCCACAGAGCCACTGTTCAAACTCTCCATGAAAAATAAAATAAAATCAAGTGGTAAATCGGTTTACTTCCAGATGGAAGTAGATGACTCTTTACTGCAAAATGATTCCTTAAATGGTCACAGGCCTGGAGAAATATTACGTAGTGGCCTACCTAAGGATGCCCAGCATTTAAGTCTAAGCCAGTTGTAAATTTAGGTCAGAATATGCTACAAGCTGACCTGATCTATTCTCGGAAAAAGACTCTTTGCTTCTCAAAGAGGAAAAATTTTTGCAAGGAATGGAAACAATGAAACACCAAAAATACAATGGAAAACTGAGTTTTGCCTCAGACAGATTAAAATTTGTTCACACTTTCTTGTCTTTCTAACTTTAAGTAATAATAATAATAAAGCTGGTTTTATTGAGGGTATCAGTGGAAAAAAACCTGATTTTCCAACTCCTGTTATGCCTGCCTGCTATTGGACCTGTGGGAACTTCTTAAAATAGGCAACCTTTGCCAGAAGAGATCCAAGAGTGAAGCAAACACAAAACAATTCTGTGCTTTACATTTATTCCATAGCCTACTGTCCATTTAGTTAGTATATTTGTAGCTTTTGTTTTAAGGGTGTCATGACCTAAGGAATCCTTTAGGTCGTGAAGACAGGTAATAGTTCACTTCTCAGCCTTTTGAAAAACACAGCAGAATTACTTAGAAGAAGGTGGAACTTTGGAAGGCTTTGCAGAGCTGAATTGCACAACAGCCCCAGATCCAGATTGCACAGGCTTGGTATTTTCAGCCTTTACTAGTGGAAACTCAGATACTAGCAGTAAAACATGTAGAAGGGTGTCACATTTAATATGGATTTACTTGTATTTGGATTATACCCTCACCCTACAGAAAAGAAATATCAATGCATGGAAGTGTTTATCAGAAACAATTCTGATTATTTCTATTTATACAGCCTTTATAACTTTCCTGTGAACCTCAGAAGGAAAGTAAATTAAAAGCAGAGACAAACTTAGCTAAAGCCACAAAAACATGACAGCAAAGTGCACATCTATTGAGATGACCTAAACCCAATGCTTGCATTAGCTCTTTCCTTAGGTTCATTCTAATGTTAAAAGCCTCCTGTTGCCTCCAAGAATTTCACTGGCTCCAAAAAACATGTGTTTGGATTTAAGAAATCATATGTGGAATGTAGAACTAATATATAAGCAGGGTCTGTTTGTTTGTTTTGTTGAGTGATTGATTCTATGATTCTATTTCTAGTTGAAGAATATCAATCTTTTTGGAGGATTTCTTAACTTTCCTGTTAAACAGAGTCAGAGTTTCATATGAATTTGCCTACCTATAGAACCAGATTTTCCACAAGTGAAGCAACATGGAACAAACTGGGAATAGTGTGATTTACGAGTAAATTTTTTGTGACATGTAATAGTACTCAGGCTGTTTAGGATTTATAAACACACATAAAAGGGATAAATATCAGATACTCCATCAGGGACAGAGGAAGGGAAAAAGCTGGACAGTGTCTTTCTCTCAGATCCTGACAGACACATAGTGCAATTTAGAACAGGTTAAAAAGTTGTGTTGTAGCTAATGTTTTTCCTTCTAGTTTTCTGTAAGTCTGGAAAACAGAGTGCTAACTGAATTCTGAATTGATGTGCTCTTCTTTCATCTTTGAGCCTAATAAATGTCTTGTAGAGTGAGGTCTAGAACTGGGCTTATTATACCAGTGCTGCAAAAGTGCACGATTCCCGATATTTTAGATATGGAGTTTTTCCCCAAAACATGGTCAGGCTACTTAAGGGCAATTTATGTGAAGGGAGAAAGAGAGGTTCTCTTCTTCCCAGGCTTTATTAAAAACTGAGGAATACTAGGTGAGACATGAAAAAGGACCAGCCAACCTATTGCAGCTGCAGTGCTTGCAACCCTGATGAGAAATGATCATGGATTGTACTGGTTCTGCTGCACCCAAGTTAAAATAAACTATGGCTGTTGTTGCAAGTGATGCATGTAAAATCCTCTTGTCAGCTGATGTGTATGGTACAGTGCATTATATGATTCACATGTGTTGGTAACGGATATTTGCAATGTTGTTTTGTGTATACAGGACACAACTGTGAGCTGGTGCTACACTGCAAAGTGATACAATATACTGCTGAAGCCATTGTCAGAATTTCAGTCTGAAATTTTGAGATATAAGGACAAGTGCAAAGAGAACTACCTGACAAGTCTGAAAGGTAAGGCTACGGGCCCCTTCTGTCCAGTATACAAATACACCTATGTGTACATACACAGATTTTAGTTATCAGCTTGCTACCTTGAGCTACTGTGGAGTCCATTGCAATACAGATAGGTTTACCCAGCTTTTACTTACATGTGGCTGGATTTTCATAAGAACTCATGTACCATTTCATTACGTAATGAAATGGATAGGATTTTAAAATTTCTTCTGTCGACCATGGTGACACATTGAACTGACCTGTTCTGATTGTTTATCCCCCTTGGGAGTGCTCTGACATGGATTGTGTTCAAATAGTAATTTGTAATTGATCTCTCTCTGTATCCCAGTGGGTCTGCCCAATGGTTGTCAGTTCTATATATTGCAAGACTTGTTTTTCTTTAAAAAACAAGAGGGTTGTTTACTGGGATAAGTATAATTACATTCTACCAGTTCTGGTATGACAGGAATTTGAGGTGGAGCAGTGCATAGTTCAGAGTCCTCCTGGGACTGTAACAAACACAAGTTCTGCCTGTGTTTATCCAGATAAATAATATTTATTTTTTGTTGAGAATGAACTGGCCAAACCAGAGCTTCTTAAGTTTGCTGTGGTGTAATAAATCCAAAATCCAGCTTTAGTATTTTATCCAGCACATAGGTCAAAGGGTGAATGTGCCAAGCACCTGAGATCATCTCCCCACTGAAATCAGTGGATCCAGTTGTTGAGTTCTCATTCAGTTCTTGCTCAGGCAAAACAATGAGTCGTGATCCAACTTTGTAGGCATCACATCAAGCACAGTCTGTCTGGATTTGGCTAGTGTCAGTTGCTTCTCTTGTTTTAAGAGGTAATTCCTTCAACTTATCTACACATGGCTACCATTACTTATGCATTTGATAACTTCAACAAAAGTTTTGAGTACCATGTTTCAGAAGCATCAGTCACTGCTCAGAAAGATTCAAGGTCATAGAGAACAGCATGCCTTTGTGTTGCATGAGAGCTCTTAAACATATTGCTTGACCAACTTGAAGCTGAAGTGCTGCGTGAATCACTGACCTTGAGGGAATCCTTCTGGTAAACATCGCTGCACCTGCTAAATCTTTGAGCTGTAATTGGACTTTGTTAACAAGGATGCTGTGTGTGGCATTCATCAAGGAAGGTTGATAAACCACTCCAAATGAGAAAGTGAACCTACCAGTTTAATTTTAATCGCTGACATTGGTCATGGATCACTGCTTGGTCTCTGTTTTTTTAATTTCAGTAGAATAGTTATTGTAATTTGCAAGAACGCTGCCTTCTGCTTCCTCCTGAATTTGCCCTTCAGCATGCATTTGTTGCAGTAACATTTTGAACCTGCTGAGTCCAAGTGTGTTTATGATTTGAGTAACATTACATACATTCTTTAAATCAAGAAATTAAAAAGCATTGCAGTTTGCTTGTCCTTTTTTAATAGAGGATATGCTATTTCAAATTTTGACAGTGTTCATTATGTAGTCTTAAAGGCAAATGAATTATAAACCATGAAAAACACGAACACATTAACTTCAGAGTTTTTACAAAACTAAGGACTGTTCATTTTACTGGGGGTAATTAGGACCTATTGACCTCATCTTAGCATGTTACTGAAGTCACTACAGAAAACTCATCATTTTCTGTATCACGGTACAAGTTTGGTTTGCAAAGTAGCCTTGCACTATGCAGTCTGGCTTCATTTTTGCATAGGTGCCAATGCATAATGTCCTCATGGGAGGATATTATGGAAAAAAAATGAATTCTGCATTCATTCTGTCGTCATTACTCACCTCGTATCAAAATAACTTACAATAAAAATTATTTTTTTCAATGATTCTGAAATCGTCCAGAACTTTGCTAACACTTTTAATTAACAGAGTATCAACTGATGGGAAAAAAAAAAAATCAACAACTGGTAGAACACAGATGGCTGAATACGTTGTTGTAAACTGAATACATTTTTAGTTGTTATTAATTACGATATTTTGAGTAAATTTGACTGAAGTTACAAAGCAGTCACCTCTTAAAGCTGCTTCGTATCTCCACACAGGTATTTGTGCTATATGCATGTCATCCCATTTGCCATTTACTCGTGAGTAGAGTTTTAATCCATTGTTCTCTCTAGGAGCTATTTGGGAAGCTTTCCAACAAAAACTTTTAATTGTTAGTATTACTGATTACAGAATGAAAAATACCCCATATGTCTAATTCATCTCACAGTTGTAATAGCTGATCCCAGCTACTTTGACAGTTAAACCTTTACTGCTGGTTTGGTCTGTAAGACCTAAACTAACTGCCTTCCATATGGGAAGTACAGTTGCATATTCCACAAATCATCTTCAGATATATTTTGGTGAATCATCTTGCTGTAAACTGCTTGACCTCCACATAGCACTTCAGCATCATCGCTGGTGAATCATTCTGGCATTTGTACCTTATGCATTCTTTCCAGAACAGAAAAGGTTGGGGTGTGTGGTTGGGTTGGCTGGAGGTACGGGAGTGGAGATAAAGGCTGAGAAACTCTTAGGAATATAACTGGGCTTTTGAAGAGAAGTTATGAATTATGCTTGGTTATTACTTGAACTAAATTCAAATGCCTATTTAGGGAATATTTGGACAATATACAGCATAGACAGAAAATGGAAATTATGCCTGCCCATACTAGTGGAAGGCATAAACACCCAAATTGAAGGCTTGCTCAGGAAAAGTACCTGAAGGGGGTAGATGCAGTGTTTTGTTTCCTTTGCAAATGATACTTTCTAAGTAAGGAAATTGTATTTTCAGGAAGACAGATTTAGCTGAGTGTTCTAGCAGTCTAATTTTGGTTAATCATCAAAAACTTCAGCAAAAATACTACAAACCTGTGTTGAATAAAACAGGTGAGTACTATTCTGCTGGCATAACTTGGATTGGTAGTTGAACTTGAAAAATAAAAATTTCGTATTAAAACTATTTATCTGCTTCCAAGTATGATAATTCTAGAACCGTGGATTAGCAAAATCTCAGAGTTTAAGGAAATCACATAGAAGAAGAACTGCTTACTAGCAAGGCTCTGCCTCCACGTGATTCTTAGGTATTTTGAAGAACGAATAGATTTGTGAAGCATAACTTTTCCCTAAATAACCACGTTGAGTCTGCTCTAATATGTCGTGTTTAATCAAGTATCTACCTTCTTTGTTATAGTTTCTACCAATTTTTGTAGGGCAAACATCAGATTTACTGGTCCATTGTTCTGAGGATCCATTTTGGAGCTCTTCACAGAAAACCAGCCCCACATTTGCAACTTTCTATTCCTTGAGGACAGAGCCTATTGTGATTTACAAATTACATGCCATCATTGTTAGTATGCACATAAACTGGCACACAACTTGACGATTAGTTGCTATTTGTTTTATGGATTTGTTCTAAAACCTTTCGTACTGACATTTCACTTCATGACCTTGTGGCCAAGAGGGCCAATGGCATTCTGGGATGCATTAAAAAGAGCGTGGCCAGCAGGTCGAGGTGATCCTCCCCCTCTGCTCTGCCCTGGTGAGGCCTCATCTGGAGCACTGCGTCCAGTTCTGGGCTCCCCAGTACAAAAAGACAGGGATCTCTTGGAAAGAGTTCAGCAGAGGGCCACGAAGATGGTGAAGGGCCTGGAACATCTCTCCTATGAAGAAAGGCTGAGTGAACTGGGTCTGTTCAGCCTCTAGAACAGAAGACTGAGAGGGGACCTGATCCAGGTCTATAAATATCTAAGGCAGAGTGGCGAGGACGGACTCTTTTCTGCAGTGTGTGAGACAGGACAAGGGGAAACGGCCAGAAACTGCAGCATAGGAAGTTCCACGCAAATGTGCGCAAGAACTTCTTTACAGTGAGGTGACGGAGCACTGGAACAGGCTGCCAGGGAGGTGGTGGAGTCTCCTGCTCTGGAGATGTTCAACACCTGCCTGGATGCCGACCTGTGCGACCTGCTGTAGGGAACCTGCTTTGGCAGGGGGTTGGACTAGATGATCTCTGGAGGTCCCTTCCAACCCCTACAATTCTGTGATTCTGTGTGACATATCCTCCATTTCTTTCCCTTTTAAGAAAGGTTGTAATATAAGATACTTTATAAACTTCTTCATGTTGATCAAAGACATGAAGAGTTTGTTTAATTTTCTTACAGCCTTGTCTTCTTTTGATGCACACTGCTTGCTCGTTGGCCTTGCAGATTTTTGGCAGAACTTCTTGCTTTTGATGTGTATGAAAAAGGATTACATTCATAGTGTTTCTGCCTTAGTAAAATGTTTCTCAGAACTATTTTGATTTGCCTTGCTTTCTTGTTAAATCTCATAGCCAAAGTATATTTTTCTCCCCTGTCCATTTGAAAACATTTTCATTTTTTTGGAGGATGTCTCTGTGCTTCTAACTTTCTATTGTTGCCTTGTTATTAAGTATCCTGGACTCTTTTGATCTTTCCAGAAGTATTTCTTTAAGTGATATTCATTTGTTCTGACTATCTCATATTTCTAATGTGTCTTTGAAGAGTTACATACTGCATGCAAACATTTTACATTTCTTGCTACTGCCTTTATTTTTTAAATATTGTAGTGGTGGATTTCTGTTTCTTGGTCTCTGTGTAGAACTAAATACATTTTGGCCACTGTGTGCTGCTCTCACAGTAATGTCTCACACACAACTTGCTATGAGGGAAAGAATTTTCTTCCTGCTTTCCCCAATTAGACTTCATGGTCCCAATACGAAGTCATTGCTCTAAAGCAATATCTGGAATTTTGTGTCATCTTTAGAAGAAGCTGAAAATGAGTTTCACACCCGTATGCATCTATCATTTGACATTCCACTGAGTAGTGACTGGTGCTAAGGCAGGCAGGCAGGCAGCAGCATGGGGAATCTATGAATTATTCACCTCCCTACCTTACAGAGGAAAGTCTGCAGTGAATCCTGCTGGAAAAGTAGGATTCTGATCCTACCTGCAGTGATCATAAAGTATTTGTGAATGAAAAAAAAAAAGTGTATTTGTAGACAGAAATCCTGACCTGACAGAAAGGTTGTTTGAACAAATTAGCTACTTCAGTTCTTACTATTTCTGGCTTTATTCCTAAAGTGTTACTTACTTTACTGGAGAAGACACTGATAAAAAAAGAGATTAAAAAATCTTTTTCTCAATGTGTTTGAAAGATGGAAAACTGCACATAGTCTGCCAGCAGAAAGGCTTTGCTAAGCCTGTTCCAGGCTCCACAGGTGCACATGAGTAAATGAGGGGGTAATGCAAATGAGCATTTGTCACAGCTCTGTTGTTCAGCGCAGGCAATTCACAGTCTCTGTAATAACACAAATGTAATTCCTTTGCTCCATTGGGATTTATGGTGGTCATTTCCTACAAATTGAATCCGCAGAAAAGGAACACAGCATTGTACTTTTCAGACGCATTGGCACCCGTATGAAGAAAATAAACAGGGAATAGAGAATGAAGATAACAGATAGGGGTAATTCTTAGTAATCCAGTGTAGCAAGGATATTTATGTGGTGAAGATAAAAGATTAGGATTACAGTTTTTGGTTCTGCAGCTGTCTCCCTTTGTGATCTGGAACAAATCCCGTATCATTCCAACACCTTGCTTTTCTATTTGGAAATTGATGATACTTCTTTTTTTATTATTATTATGAAGCACTTCTGTTAATTTAAAGCAAAGAAGGAATGTGGTAATGTAGTGACACGGCAACAGACTTGAGATTTCAAACGGGAAGGCGTCTGAACTTTTCTGTTAAGCAATCTTCAGGGAGCAGATGTTAATCCAGTGGGTCACGTTGTTTCTCAGCTTTACAACTCCTACACAGCAATGACAAATGAGCACGCAGCTGACGCTGCTGGACGTGATTCAATCTACCAAAGGGCACGGCCTCAGATGCCCTGACCCAAATTCCCCGTCCGCTCCCCAGCAGTCCCCGAGGGGTGCGCGAGGGGGAGCAAGAGCAGATCTGAAACAGGTGGGAAAAACAGAGACAGCGACCCAGTTTTACGTCCGCAGCCCTCCAGCCGCAATAAGGGGCAGCAGGGAAAAGATCATTAAATTAACCACAACGGAGCCATGCCCTGTGCCGCTCTGCACTTGAACCACATTCAGTTCTTCACAAGTCAGTCTCGAACCGGCGGCCCCGAAGGCAGCGAGTGGCGGGCCGGAAGCGCTCTTGGCTGAGCGCGGCCGGAAGTGGCGGCCGTTGATCGCAGCGCACTTCCGCCGCCCGCCTCGCGCCGGGAGGGGCCTGGAGCGCCTGCTGCCGCCTCATGGCCGCCTCTGTGGTAAGTCCTCGCGCCGCCCGCCGCGCCGGGGACAGCCTGGGCTGGGGCTCGGGCGCGGTTACTGCTGCAGGGTCTTCGCGGTGGAGCGGGTGGAGCCGCCGGTCAGGGCCACGGTTGTGAGGCGGGGAGCTGCGGCCTCGCACGGAGGCGGCCCGGAGCGGAGCGCGGTTCTGCCTGGCCTTCTCCGTCCCGGGCCCGGGCGCAGCGCTTCTGGAGATGAGGGGATGCCCGCGTGGGGCGGGCGGCGGCGGAGGGGAGAGAGGGACAGCGGGCGGTCTCTGCTCCTTAGCTGCTCGCGTTGCCCGAGCGGCTCTGACTGCCGTCGGCCAGAGGCCGGCTCCTCCCCGTCCCGCCCTCTATGTGGGCACGCGGGGCCCACGGGGTTCGGCGCCCGCGGCCGCCTGAAGCTCAGTACTCCAGGCCGTGGGCTTGTGAGTTATAGGACGCCTGAGCAGTCTGTGGCTGAAGGGCTTCGGGCCCTGAATAGGTGGTGGAGTATTAAAGGGAAAACTAACGTTTGGGAATTGTCATCAGAGTCTTCCAAAAAAGTAGTAATTTGAGTACCACGTTCTTGTTAAATGCCAAGAAGAAAGATTTCCCTGTGAGCTGGTTGGGTGTTGGAGTGGCAGCAGTGAGAAACTGAAATCTCCATCCTTACAGATGTTCATAATGTGATTAGAGCTAGGACTCCAAGTAGTCAGGCCTGTCTTGGAAGCTAGATCAGACCTCAGAGCTGACCTTTGAGTGAGAGGCCAGATCAGATGTCTGAGGAGGTTTCTAAATATGTGTACAGGGTTACCATTAAAAAGAACTTGTTCTGAGTATTAAAACTTATGCAGCTTATTTTCTGTTTGACTTAAATCCCTATAAAATCCCCAGAGACTTTCAAGGCGAGGCTGGATAAGGCCCTGATCTAGCTCTGTTGTCCCTGTTCATTTCAGGAAGTTGGACCATGTGGCCCTCAGAGGTCCCTACCAACTCTAGGGATTCTATGATTATACATTACAGGTTCCCTAACTGCTCTTTGCTTTACCCTGGTGTTTCTCTGTTGGTCTCCATCACACCTGTTTTGTCTGTGCGGTGACTAACTGGCAGCATGTTTGGCTCCTGGTTAGAAAGCGTGTGTGCAAATGCATGCTGATGGAGTAATAACAGCCATCTGCCCCAAATAACTAACCAGTCAGGTTATGATTACTGCTCACCAGTGGGTGCTCCGACACTCCTTATCTCACGGTGTCACAGTTTCTGTTGGCACTTGCAGGAATACAGTGCCTTTGGCTCGAGAATTGGCCTCTGGGTACAGAAACTGTTGGAGGAGATGGAGAAGAACAGTGTCATGTCCATCCACAGGGAATTTAAAAAAGTAGTAATGCGAGACAATTTGTCCCTATAGAGTAAGCAGAGGTTATTTGATATGCTGGTGAGTATTTTGCAGCATGGAAATTTTTCCAAGTAAAAGTGTTTCTTGGGGTAATGTAGGAACTGGTGGTAGTTTTAGTATGTATTCATTAAAGACGACCAAGAAGAATAACAGAGTTGTGATGTACTGATGGGATTATAAATGTTGAGAATGTAATGTTGAAATAGAAGAATGAGAAATTATAACACTTTAAACAAAACATCATTACGAAACGAAATTAAAGATTACAAGTAGCTTGCTCTGTAAGTATTGCCTCCTATGTGTTTTCATGGGAACTGCAACATACACAAGGAGCACAATAGCGCTGTGTGATTGAATCACAGAATCACAGAATTGTAGGGGTTGGAAGGGACCTCCAGAGATCATCGAGTCCAACCCCCTGCCAAAGCAGGTTCCCTACAGCAGGTCGCACAGGTCGGCATCCAGGCAGGTCTTGAACATCTCCAGAGCAGGAGACTCCACCACCTCCCTGGCAGCCTGTTCCAGTGCTCCGTCACCTCACTGTAAAGAAGTTCCTTCGCACATTTGTGCAGAACTTCCTGTGCTGCAGTTCCTGGCCGTTTCCCCTTGTCCTGTCTCCATTCACCACTGAAAAGAGTCCATCCTTGCCATTCTAACAAGTTTTCAACTACAAAACACTGTTTTCCACCACAGTCACCGCCATTAGCTGTGCTTTTTCACTAGTGATGAACAAGAGCCTGCGTGCTGAGCTGTCACTGCCACCACTGCTGCAATGCACTGCTCCCCCCACTGTGCTCACACCCACTGATTGGTCTCCAAAAACATTCAGCAAGCGTTGATGAGTGGCAGTAGGTGCCATGTCTTCCACACAGAGGAATTCAGTTCCACTTCTTTGCTTCATCCTCACTTCCATGTCAGTCACCATGTCAGGCTGCCCTTCTGCTGCCATCTGTCACATGGCACAAAACGTAATGGGATATTGGTGGGAAGGTTCAGCTCTGCTGCTGTACCACCACCATCTGCCTCTGACACAGTGAACCAACATCACAAAATAGGAGGCATTGCTCTTGGAGTAGTCCTCACAGGTCTGTAGGCAGGAAATTGAGATATTGCTGTTTAGTAAACAAACTGAATAAGTTACCAAATGAGATCCCAGTTCAGTATTGTGACATCAAGTGATTAAAAAAAGATGTGAGAGGTGCTTAGTTCTTGTGGATGCAGAACTGGAGTGATTAATAGTAGTAGAATGTTCAGCATGCCAGTGGGCACTCTCTTTCCCTGCTATATGTCCAAGTAGAACTATTATTACTTTTTGCATATATCTCTCTTTCTATAGAGATACTTTAAAATACCCCTATGAATTTGGTTTAAAAAAATCAAGTGTGGTGGTGTGATGGAGTTCATTTTCAGCAACGTGTTGGATACATTTCGTTCCTTTAATTCAGAACATCCATCACAGAAAGCAGCAGCTCTTTTCACTGAATGCTTGTGCGTTCACAACGCTTCAACCAGATGGAGCCCATTTTCCAATGCAACCATTTTCAATTTCAATACAATAAATAAACCAGCATTCAGAGATGAGTCCTAAGGCTTGCTGGAAGCTAATGAGATACTTCCAGGAAGTAGAAAAGCAGTTTGCAATCAGTTTCAGCATTGCTTGACGTCATCTTTCAGTGAGAGTGGAGAATACAGTGATTTTGGCTGCTCACTAGTGAGAGCTACTGCTTAGATGGCTAGTTTGCACAGAATATAAATAATAATATAGTATATTGTAATTAAATATGAAACGAAAAAATACTTAAGCTTTTTGTCTTTTTTTTTTTTTTTTTTTTTTTTTTTTACCTCCAGGATTTCAAAACCTATGTGGATCAAGCCTGCAGAGCTGCAGAAGAATTTGTCAACATTTATTATGAGACTATGGATAAAAGAAGAAGGGTATGTACATGTTTTACCAATACCTTGAACTGTTTTGGATAGTTTCATGTGCTTTTCTAGCTACCATTACACTTGAAAGAAAGTCTTCAAGTACTTACAGTTGAAGTTGGTTCCTGTGAATTGCATTGGAGCAGAGGTCTCAGCTTGGCCTCCTAGGCTGCCCTGTAAAGGATTGCTTTGTGTTACTGCACAGCACTGTTCAGAAAGGGGCCCTGTTAGCAATTACCTCACTGTTCTTCAGCATAGTAGTTCAGTTCAAATCCAGATACATGTTAGAGGTGCAGAATTTGTTAGCTGACCTCTGAGGTACCATGTATTATAGTTGTAATTTAAAAAATGTAGGTGAACGTGAAAGTATCAGCAGCTGCATGTTACTGCATAGTCATATTGTGCTCAGGCAGGATAGGCACAGATGTAGCAACAGCTTCCTTGAGAGATAATGGCCCATAAGCTGCAGCTTATGAAATACTGGGAAGGTTCTGCTCTGCTGCACATAATTGTCCTCTTGCATGGTTCCACTGCTCCCAGTCTTGTTTCTTTTTACCTGAAATCATACTTTCTGACTACTGGTGTTGCATTTGTGTACACAAAATCGATAGTGAGCTAATTCTGCACTGGTAGCGCTTTCCTTTTGTTAGCAAGCAGCTCAGTTACATCACTAGGAAATGCCATCAGTATTGAAATTTAGAGGTACAAGTCACTTTACTAGTCATAAAGCAAAACGTGCTTCTATTTCAATTTTTGTTCAGGAGCACTATTTTTTAGAACTTAATAGTTGAGGAAGGCATTTTATTTCCTCAGGGAGCAGAAGTAATTGGTAATACAAAACATTCTTTCAATTCCTATGTTGAGACGTTGTGCACTGTATGTGCTTACCCTCTGTCCCCAAATATGTCTGTTTGTAATCCCTCAGGCTCTGACCAGGCTGTATTTGGACAAAGCAACATTAATTTGGAATGGAAACGCAGTCTCTGGACAAGAGGCACTGAATGAGTTTTTTGAAATGTTGCCATCCAGTGAATTCCAGGTTAATGTGTTGGACTGCCAGCCTGTTCATGGTAAGCTTCTATTACTATTTATTTAGTCATTTTATAAGTATTGATATAGAAATACAACGTAACAGTGCTCAATATTTCTCTAGGGACTGTTTATTAGTGAAAATATTGAGGGTTGGAAGGTAAAGCTGTGCATAAATAAAGCACAAAACCAGGAGGTGCAGCAACTCCACACTATACCTCATGTCTGGGAAAATGTTCTTTTTTTGTTAAGATTGTGTTCAGATGTGTTGTGTTCTCATGTATTGGAAAGGTTGATCTTAACAGATGATGTTGTCCTTGACGGTGTGCGAGTCGAGAGACCTCTGCTGTAGCCTCTGCTGCTGCCATGCAATAATATGTGGGACAGATTATTAATCTGTATGTGCTCTGACTTCTTTACATCTTGAATAGATGCTAAGTTCATTCGATTTCTAATTAGCAATTGCTAAAGAAATGCTTACACAATTGAGAAGTTAGTAAATGACTTCTGAGGAATATTTCTGCAGTATAAGGCAAAAGCCTGTGGTCAAGCATGCTTGCTTTCCTTTGCTGTGAAAGGATACAAGCTAATATAGGAGGGAGAGGAGAACGTGTATGCAACTTGCTGGATACATACACGTATCAAACAAAGAGAGCTTTTTCTAAAAAGATGGGAGGATGTTTATAGCGGTCTCAAATGAACAACATTAGATGGAAATGTAAAACCCAGTGAAAAGTGCTGTTGGTGAGTGAATACACCGTTGTCTACATGGAAGTGATGTAAGAAAGCTGTATTTCTCATGGACGTGTAACCAACTGCTAGCCTGTAACTAGTGTAACAGAATTGAATAAAATGCGCGTTTCCTACTTCTTTCACCTGTTAGTCTTTGTTTGGGTTGTTTTCTTTGTTTTTTCTTCATGTGAAGAGCAAGCTACTCAAAGCCAGACAACAGTCCTCGTGGTGACTTGTGGGACAGTAAAATTTGATGGCAACAAGCAGCGCTACTTCAACCAGAACTTCTTGCTGACAGCACAGGCCACATCCAACAGCACGGTGTGGAAGATCGCGAGTGACTGTTTCCGCTTTCAGGACTGGGCCAACTAGCGAGGAGCGGTGCGGGAAGCGACCTCTCATTGCACGGCATGAAGCTGGCTGTTCAGCTGGCCGCTCTGACTGCGGGCTGCGCTCAGTCTTCGTGTTGCATCTGTCGTTATGGAAGGTCTGCGGATGTCTCAGGCTCAATCCCAGTGGCCGTTGGCTTTAATAATAAACGATCTGAAAATGTAACGGGTTGCTCATGTTAGTTGAAGGTAATGAAATGCCGAAGGAGTCGAACCTAAGGAAATGCTGAAGGTAATGAGCTGTGTTGGAATCATTCCTAAAATGCCTTACGTGCAGCTGTGCTGCCACTTACAGACTTTTTGTATGTAACGCAGAAACTTTGAACACAGAATTCTCTTATTGTATAGTTCTGACCAAACGTGTAACTGCTTCAATTTGAACAGGCCTGTTTTTACAGTAGCATCTTAGCTCTTTTGAAGAAGATGCCCGCGGCGTGTACATAGAATTCTCAGAGCTACCTGCTCCTGGTTGTAAGAGGCTTGTGAGGACTGGCAGTGATTTCTGCTCTTTGTGAAAGTTGCAAATACAGCCTGTGAGTGTATGATCTCTCAAATAGTCTGTTGGAAACCTAGTGTTACCTTCACTGAGATGGAAGGACTGTATCTTGTCAGGTTTTCTTTTGACTTAAGCATCTCAGAATTTGGTGATTGTTAATTTATATTAGTTCATATTTAGGGAATACTGAATAACTCAGAACTTCAGTGCCAACAACTCGTCAAATACATGTGAAGGACTTCAGCCGCAGTTTTTGTTTTGAAGTCTTGTAGTGTAAGAAATAGGTCAGTAACATCATTTCTGTCTGCTCTGTCAGTTCTGTCACTGTGAAGGACGGAATATTCTTCCCATCTAAAGTCTGCAATTTTTGAATCCCTGTTATTTTTTCAGAAAATATTGTAATAATAATAAAAAAAAGACACTAAAGGTGTGTGTTACTGTGAAGTCTTCAATTTTTCTCTTCGGTGCTGTTATTCAGAACGGGTTCCTTGATTACTTTTAACTTAGAAAAAGAAGGTCTGAACACAAGTACTACCTTCCTTGTCAGCAGATTTTTATTACAGTTTTCATGTTTCTTTAACATTTTCCATATTCATTCTATTGTATTTTTTTCTTGCTTTAAGCAGCAGCTTTCATAAACAGTTTTCATGGGTGCAGGCTAGAAGATTGCCTATCTTAACTTGGGAACTTATAAAGTACATCTGAATATGGATGTTTTCATATAGTTTTACATGTGATAATACACTTGCTTGCTAATGAAAATACACGAGGGGAAATTGTTAATACTATTGCAGTGACAGCAGCAGCCATTAGGACTGCAGCTCACTTGGTTCTATTACCTAAATTGGAAAACTGTGAAAATGAGCAGTTTCTAGCGTGTATAAAACACCTGTGGTTGGTGTGATATTATCCTACAGATAACGGGGTACTTAGGTGAAATGAGTGGCTTTATATAATGTAAAGGTGCTCTTTACATCGTGGGATGTACGTTGGAATTGGTAACCTGACTTGCTTCAGAAACTGCTGCTATACTGAGTGGTTTCTGAAGCTACTGTGTAACTGTTTGTTTTCAACCTGAGGAATACTTGGTTTCTGCAAGCAATGTAAAAAATCCAGAATTCTTGAAAATTGTAAATACTGTAAATGCATTGTTATGTCTGTGTGTAGTGAAGAAAGGATTGCTTTATTCAGTTTGTTCTTAACAGAATATATGGGGTTTATATATTTGCATTTCTTCTATGAATTTGAGAAGAGAACCCTCAGTTTGCCTGTTTCTCACACAGCACTGTAGAACTGTGACTGGTGTGCTGTGCTTTCCTTGTTTGTTCTTGGTTCCATCAGCAGTGTTACAGCCTGCTTACACGCACCAAACGGGTTTTGTCTCTTGAAATGTAGCAATGGGTGCACCTGTAACATTTACCTTCAAACTCTGAACACATTTGCCAGGACACACACTTATACTTGCACCTAATAAGCTTGTTCTGGGAGTAAATACTTACTGGATGTTTGGATCCAAGTTCTGATTTGTATACTGATTTTGAAGCTCTTTTCTATGCAGAGTGGGAGATTTTGAATATCTGAGACAATGTTTTGATCGTTTTGTTCCTATCGATTATTTTCGTGCTATTTAAATGTACACTGCCTTTAAATCTGGCTTCTGCAAATAATATTTAAAAAAAAAAAAGGCCTGCCAGACGTGTTATGTAGGAGGCTTACTGCCTGCCTAGATGCACAGACGTGGTTTATACTCTTATTTAGTAAGATGTATAGTTGGAATTGGACTTGGTGTGCATATGGGGATATTGGGAGGGAAGCTTATTAGAGATGAGCTGCTTTAGTCCAGGGGAAAGTACTAGCTGTGTGCTGTCTATTTACAGACAGAAAGCCTCTTTCCAAGTAGCTGGATAAGTTAGGGATGCTGCAGCTTGTTATCACTCCTGCGGTGAAGTTAACAGAAGAAAACATAGAACTGCTTTTTATTCCGTTACGTACCAAATCAGTCAGTGCTGGTTTAATGTTCCTTCTTGTCGACTGTGCTGTAATGTCTGAAGTTTACGCCAGACATCCGAGAAGTGAACATATTTATGCTCTGAACTGTAACCAGGAACAAATATGTTTTGCTTGATAAGCAAACTATTAAGTTTTGCTTGATCCCAAGTCGGTAATATACAACCAGACAGTGAAACAAAGCCAGGTGAAGCACTTCCACTTACTAAGCTGTGGCAGCTGAAGTCTTGATAGACGTTCTGTGTTGTGTGCTTTCCCTGTATTGTCTTTGTAAGTCATTGTTCTTAATGTTGCTTTGTTATTCGACCACACTGCAGTTAAATTGACCTAACATGCTTGTACTGTTCCTCGGGATGGAGAAAAGCGGTTTGTTCTTGTGATGCAAATGACACTTTTGATATGCTTGCATTTCATTACCATGACTGGGAAAAAGCACATTATAAAAGAAATGCTGTTTTGTCAGCACTTGGATATATTTTGTAAGTTTTCAGAGTTGTTAAAAGACTTCTTGTAAGATTCCATTTTAAAAAGAGAAAGCCCCTTTTTTTTCCTTAAGACATTTTCGTAGCTTGTTCTTAAGATATTAAAGTTCAGGAAATAATTTGTGGCTTCTTTATCTTTACTGCTTGTGTTCTAGCTGTGAGTTATGTGTTCTGATTGTTGCAGCTGGTGCTGGGACACTGCAGAACAGGCGATGTGTCAGAAAAGTTACTTGGAGTAATAAGTAATCCTCTAGCAAATGCCAAGAGCACTGTGAAGCAGTAAATGCTGTTGAGCTGGCCAGAACATCAATCTCAGATTGATGTTTCCCACTGTATGGAGATCACTGGCCTGAACCAGTGACTGAGCACCTGGTGCAGGGGCGTAGCCAGCCCTGGGAGCACAGGTGGAAGCAATTCACCAGTGTGACCAGAAGGGGTGGGCCCAGGATCTGCCCCTCTCTGACCTCATTGAAGGGCTGGCAGCCACAAGGGAAGCATCTGCTTGGAGATGCTGCTTTTGGAGTGCTGGGCAAGCCCTGATTCTCAGGAAGGGGTAAGTGATTCCTCCTCTGTTACTGGGCTGGGACGCTACCCTTGGGTGATCCAAAATTGCTGTTGCCTCTCCTTACTGTCCTTACATCCTCCTATAGAAATTTACTGTTGTTTTGACTGCTGTCCAACAAACATTTGAATGAAGTATTTGGATGAAGCCAAACAATTTTATATTTACAATCCAAGATTCTGGAAAAACAAGTATTTACAATCTGGTAACACATTGTTGAGCCTCTGCTCTTTCTGTGCTAAGAAGAAACAAGGCACTTGAATAAGGAGTGTTTCATGTGGTAATTCACATGCTTCGTTCTATTTATTTGGTTGTTGATGTTGAATGACTGATGATCACTTAGTGTGGATGGCTTTTGGTTGCTGGTAATGAAGAGGATGGCAGCACAGGGTCAGAGTCTGTGCAGAAACAGGTGTTGTTCTAGAAGCAAGTAATGCTAACTATATTGTAATGTTTTTGCTGTGTTTGAAGGTATGAATTTTAGTGAGACTGCAAATAATCACTTCTTAGTAATTATTCTGAGAAGAGCTCTGGTAGCTGATGTAGCATAAAGAGTGAGGAATGCTGGGGAAAAACAAATCATGGCTAGGGATAAAACACCAGTTATTTTTGCTTGTGTGCAGAAGTGAATTTAGAAACTTACTGAATTTAGAACCTTATGGATGATCTGGATGAGGAGATTCAGTGCACCTCCAGTAAGTTTGTGAATGACACCAGGTTGGGAGGAAGTGTTGAACTGCTTGAGAGTGGAAAGACTACAGTGGGATCTGGATTGGCTGAGGCCAATTGTATGAGGTTCAGTGAGACCCAGTGCTGGGTCCTGTGCATTGGCCACAACAGCCCCATGCAGTGCTGCTGGTTTGGGACAGAGTGGCTGGCGACCTGTGCAGCAGGGAAGGATCTGGGGCTGTGAAGTGAGAGCCGGCTGTGAAGGCTTGAGGTGTTTGAGTGGTGATTACCCACCTTGCATCCTGAACAGAAATAAAGCTGTCTTCCCCCAAGCGCTTCCAAGGTGTTCCTGGAGACTGTAAAATTGACAGCAGCAGCAGCACCAGCTGTGGTGTGGCCAGGCATTATTTTAATTCAAATATGCTCAGTGGGGAGTGCTTTAAGAGAGCATTGCACTCTGCAGTGATGATGTGTGGTGGCTTCCGCAGGGCCAGAATCAGCTCCCAAAAAATGACTTGTTGTTCAAAGCCATAGAAAATACAGGAAGCATCACTGTTCTTTAAGGTTTCCAACCAGCAGATAACGTGTTACCTTATTTAAACATCTGGTTGAACCGTAACTATAAGGCAGAATAGATGGACTAATGAAAGTTGCAAAGTGCTACAGTTGACCGAGACCAGGTAATTCTTTCAGGTGTTGAAATGTACCAGTGGAACTGCAGATAATTAGAATGGGGTGCTTTGTTACTTACTTGGCAGGAGATTTTGTGCCTTATTTGAAATGTTTTCACAAGGGCTGCCCTTTTTTTAGACAGGATCTAAGTGTGGCGTATCATGTGTTATTTGGGGGGTGAGTTGTGTTGTGAAGATACGTAGTTGGTGGTGTTGGGTGCTGATGCAGGGGGACCACCACAGCTATTGTGTGGTAATCTGTAGAATGGAGCAGTGGAAAATAGTGACTGATACTAAATAAAACATACTGAGAGCACATTTAAATGCTGAATGTGTTGAAGTGTTAACACATGGATGTCCAACCTCTCGGGTTGCCTGGGCCACACTGAGTGAAGAGGAATTGCTTTGGGCCACGTGTATGTAGGTCTCTGAAAGTAGTGCCGCCTCGTTATTTCCACAGATGCAACAACAGATGCAAAGAGCACATAACTACTCGATAGAGCAAATTCTCAGCTACAAAGCACTGTTTTTCATCAGCTGTGTTTTCACCAGCAATGAACGAGAGCCTGCATACTCATCAAAATCCCACTCCTCACTGTGCTCACACCGCTGCGTGGTCTCTGGAAACATGCAGAGAGCAGTAATGAGTGGCAGCTGACATTCATGCAGGAATTCAATTCCACCCCTTTGCTTCATCCCACCTCACGTCAGACACCACCATGTCAGACTGCCCCTCTGCTGCCATCTGTCACACGGCAGCAGCAGGTAATGAGATACTGCTGGGAAGGTATCTGCCCCTCTGCTGCCATCCCACCGCTGCTGCCCCTGTTGAGGACCAGTATCATAAACAGGGGGCGTTACTTTCAGAGCAGCCCATGTGAAATATATACTGTTATATATATGTGAAATATATACTGTTATATATATGTGAAATATATACTGTTATATCAGTGTACATAAGTAACAAAACTTACTTTAACTTTTAATGTTTTAATTGAAATATATTTTTAAAAAGCAACAGAACCATAAAACAAATGGGATGTGTGACCTTGTTTTTGTGAGAGCAGCGTGTCAGCTCGGTGCCATGGCAGTGGCTCTCGTGTTTGTCAGATTTCTGATGAAGTTTGACTCCTGTGCTTCCTCCTCGAAAGCAGCTGTTCACGTACCGGCAAAAAGCAATGAATTGGGTGTGATGGTGGATGAGGGGTGCTTTTCTCTGGTAACAGAGGGCTTATGAAAGTACTTGAGCTGAATGCCTGATTGCAGCTCTGTGCATTTCTTTTGAAAATTCCCAGGTAATGGATTTACATCAACTGAGAATGAGTTGCAAAGATGAATTGCCGATTCCTGCCGGCTGCTCAGTGTGACGAGCTGCTGCCATGTGGCGCAGGGCCGGGGGCAGACATAGGATGGGCTGTGCCAAGTCAGTGTGTGCAAGTCTCGTACTTGGGAAATGGTGACAGCCCCTTCCCTATCCTTGCCCAGCTGAGGTGAGCTCTGCAGGTTTGCAGTACTTTCTGAGCTGTTGGTCTGTAATGCCTCGTGGAGGCTGCGGTCCTGCTGATGGACGCTTCACTGGGACAGGACTGAAAAGGGTTTGGATGTGTAGTAATTCGCTCTTTGTGATGGGAGAACGTTGGTTGTAGTCAGCTTAATTCTGATTGCGTTGAAGGAATTCCTCGCGGAAGCTCTGATGTGACTGAGGCCCCGTTGCTGTGGTCCTGGTGCAGTGGTTCATGATGTGAAGCTCCTGTAATTTCAGGGTTTTTGTAAAAACAAAACCCCTCGTCACCTCGTGCAGCTGATGTATGGCCATTCCCCGCAACGTTGCAGCTGCCAAGTTGAGGAAGGGCTTTAGAACTGTAGCTTTGCTGTCAGAAAGCGGCAGCTAGCGTGACGGTGGTGCGGTGAGAGAACGGCCCACGCGCCGATTTTGAGGGATGTCTGCAGCTGTAGGGATAAGTGATGCTATCCGGACGCACGGCAGCGCAGGCGTTTATTGCGGAAAGCGGTACCGACCAGCCGCCGGTTGCAGGGCGGCAGGACCGCCAACCTGCCGTCCCGGGCTCACAGCGGCCGCTCCTCTTCGGCCGGTCCGCCCTCCTCGGCCGCCTGGCCCGGGCCGCCGCGGCCCCAGTCGCGCTCGATGTAGAGGTGGTAGGGGTCGTGCTTGGACTCCAGCTTCCGCGAGCGCGTGTAGGCCAGGATGAGCCCCCCGGCCAGGCAGCCGTAGAAGATCATGATGAGCAGGATGTACAGCGAGGCGTCGCCCCCGGGCTCGGCGGCCGCCGCGCTGGCGTTGGCTCCGCTGCGCAGCTCCCGCAGCACTGCGCCCAGCAGCGCCTGCAGCCGCCGCGCCTCGCTGCAGTTCATTGCGGGCTGCGCCGAGCTCTGGCGGCGACGCGCCGATCCGCCCGGAGCTCGGTCAGAAACGGTGCGTGCGGGAGGGCTGAGGCTCCGCCCAAAGCCGCGGGGCTCTGCCTCCTGCTGTGCGCTCCTGCTGTAGGTCCTCCCTGCAGCGCTGCCACGCAGAGCAGAGCGTGGTGCTGGGAGCGTGTTTGGGGGGGCCCGTGCCACAGCCTCACAGCTCAGTCAAATGCGTATCCTTACTCTAGAAAGGAAAACGTCATCCATTTGAAAGATTCAGCCGGAAGGAGAGCAGCTCAGATACGGCAGAATTGGAGTAATTCAAACAGTAATTAACTGCAGAGGCTGTTGCTCTGGACCGGAAGGACTTGAGTGTTGAATATCGGTGGGCTGGTGTTGGGCTGCTCCCTACCTGTGTGGTAGAGAGGGACTGAGGATGTGGCGCAAGCAAGCCCTTCACTTTTTTCTCCTCAGAGCTCTGTGCCCATGGCTGTGGATTTTGAATTCTATATGAATTCCTCATGTGTCCCTGTTCCCAGCTGGCCCATCCTGTTGCTGTCTGAGCTCACTGTCTGCTGTGCTCACAGGTGGCTGTGGCAGTCGTGTTACAGGGGCACAGCCTGTCCATATATATATCTCCATATATATGGTCAGCTGTGTCTTCCTGCTGTGTGTGTAGGTGCCCCGTTTTGATTTTCTCTGCAGAGCCCTTTTACAAAACCACGTCCCTTCAGAGCCATGCTTGGTTAGGAATGTGCAGGCATCGTGCTTCATCAGGACCAAAGGGAGGTGTGCCACAGGCAGTCATTTCTGTTGCAAGTAGAAAGAAGATGCTCAATTTCATTGTGCAGAACCATTTAGAACTGCAGGAGCAAATGATTGGGTTTGTTCTGACTCCAAGAACAAAAAGTAAAGTAGAGCAGGCAGCTGAGGAGAACAGTATTCCTATTCTTCGTGCCCACTCTGTGGGGGGGGGAGCCATCAGTAACGAACTGATCCATGGCCAACAGGAAGAGGTAGGTTAGATACCACATCTCAAACAAACACAACCCAGCAACACCTCCTGGGGCTCTGCTGTGAGGTGTCATTGTGGTGTGAGACTCGTTGCAGATGTTGCTGGGCTTAGCTCCTATGTAGGCTCAGCAGCTCACTGGTAGCAGTAGTTCAAAATTGGAGAAGAAATGGAAAATTCAACAGTTTTTGTTTTGTGCTGCTCTGTTGTTGAAGTATTTGCTTCTTTTCTTTAGAAGTGTGAGGGCTCTGAGGATCAGCATGCCCCAGAGCTCACTTTGTTTACTTTAATGGGCATTGGCCTCATGTCAAGGCTAACATCTCAAAGTAAATGCAAATTTGACAAATTACCTGGGGTAATTTGCTGCGGGCTTCATTAGAACACTTGTTTTCGTCAGTGTCCACCATAGATCAGATCTAATTTTTCTTCCAGACATCTCTCTTCCCCAGTACAGGTGCAGCAAGGTTCTATGTGCTGCAGCTCCCAGCAAAAAAGCAGTACAGAGATGAAGCAGCCCTCTGCTGCCAGCACTCGTTCAAATCAAGTGAAGTGACGATGATGGTCCAACAACAAACATGCTTGCCATGGCCAGTGTGACCCCATCGTGTTAAATACAAACAGATAAACCAACCAATGACCTACTGTGCAGCAGCTCTGAGTTAACTGGGAAAGTGTTCTGTTCATTAATTCAGGTATCTTCACAGTGGTGTCAAATACCTGAGCCCAGCCTTTAGCATTCCATGTTAATAGTGGCTGAGAGCTTTATGGATTGCATTTTGTAAACCACCTTTGTGGCATTTTATGCAAAAGCAGCACTGGAATGTTGTTGTTTGTATCATTTTTGTTGTCTCTTTTAGTTTCTTGAGTTTCCATTTCATGGGCTAAAATTTAAACACATTTTCTCATGTAAATAGCACTTAACTAATAAGCAGGCTCCTTAAATACATAAATGCGTGACCAGAATTTATTTTTTGATTGCCTGTAGTTGCAGAACATGACTAATCCATCATTAGAGCAGCGTGGTTACCAGAAACAATCATTCCAGGAGGTGGGGAGGTGTTGGTTTGGTTCTGCCAGAACTGATGACCCGTGGTCTCAGAATGTGTCCTGTGCCATGCATGCAGCTCAGGAAGCCTTTGATGGGAACTGGGGCTCTGTGTGTTGGCTTGCCTGGGCTGCCTAAACACCACTTAACCTGCTCTTAAGGGAATGGCCATCACTTTCCCTGTTTATGCTAAACCAATTAAGGGCACCTGCTGCACTTGTACAGGAAGCAGATCTCTCCTCCAGCTCTTACCTGAGGTCCTGTGCTAAAGCCATCCCTGAAAGGTGTTCATTTAAACCTTTGACTCTGATGCTGTAGAGACTTTAAGTGGTGGTGATTCTGAGCAACTAGTTCAGTATTTAATAAGGAATTAATTTAAAGCTCTGGGTTTATTTTCAAAATGTTCTTTGCTTTGACTCCTAAATGACCCTTGATGTAAGCTTACTTTGTTTCTCCTTCCTGTCCCCTGGAGACAGCTCCTTTGGCCCTCTGAGGTGATGTTAGGTGTAGCTGAGGCTAATCACATTTGCTACATTCCTTACTTTTCTACAAGCTCTGTCACAAAAGGATTTGAGAATTAGTAGAAGCTCTTACCCAAATGCAAGCACTGTATTTGCAAATCACTTCCATGCTACAACTGAAGCAAGCCTAGTGTAATCCCTCCCTCACTTTTCCCCCCTTCTCCAAAAATACGTGAGAAGCTGATTGAACAAATCCTTTTGCAGCACATGCTACGTCAGGGCTCTTTTTTACCCTCAGGTACGTTCTTCTGAGCTGCTGCTTCTGCTAAGCCCTGCTGTTACGGTATGCTCCATTGCAAAGAGAATGGGAGGTGCTGACCATTAACTGGAAACAACATGCAAAACACTCCAGACACAAACTTGGTTAACCATTTCAACTGTATTCTGTTCTTGAAATGTCAGCGTGGTGTGTGTATATATACATTGAAAATAGCAACTCTCAGTCAGCCGAGACACAGAAGATAGCAGGAATCAAGATAAAATACATTTCATATAAATACATTCATGGTTTAAAAAAGAAAATCTTACAACTTGCTGACAGACTCAAGTGCGAGTAACTTTCTTACACATCTAACTTCTGTGATGCTAACAGGCTGCCTAAAGGTTATGCAACAGCAACTGGTTTGAAACATGGGAGGCTGCTAACATAGCTCCAGAACTGAGTCACTTGGAAAGCTGCAACTGGAAGGGAAAGTAATTCCTGCCTTCATGAACCCACAGATGTGCCAGTATGCTAAAGAGAAGCATCACACAGAACCTTTTACTTTCTGTACAGTGACAATAACAAATAATTTTCCTTTTTAGCCATCATATACACAACACGTTAGGAATAGAAGAAATCTATAAATACTTAAAATGAATTTGTAATATATAGCAGCTGAGCCACACCTGTACAAAATGAACGCAACACACAGGATTAAGAAAAGTGCAAAGTAGAACAGTATCAAGAGTCTCCACTTTTTTACAGCGTTTGTGGTTCAAGTGTGAAGAGCTAGCGGGGACGTGGGAGCTCAGTTACTGCAAGTCAAAGGAAACACAGTACTGGATGCTGCACACAAAATGATAAACAGTTATTAAATTGTAACTTCCCATTTCAGCACACCTACAATTTCCAGTTAATATAAGAACACTTTTTAATAAGGATTTCTATATAGTGATTTGTCCCTTTTTTTTAGTTCCTTAAAGGTTTTCCCAGCCACAGCGTACTTTGTCTAAGTAAAACAAGACACAGAGAAACTGCTATTGGTTTCTGGTTGGCTTTGTTTTGGGTGCTGTACTTTAAAAGGTGAACAGAAATCCCTTTCCATAAGGTAACTACAGATACTCAGACCCTGATCCTGTAAACCACATGGAAATAACTTGTACCATTACTCACATGTATGCAAAGGCCTAGAGGATCAGTGCCTTTAAAATAAAAACCCCATGCCACCTCCAAAAGAAAAAGAACAAATTCTCCTTTGAGTTTCAAATCTGTTCAGAGACAACTGCCCATCAATTTTGCTGTTGTCTGCCAGCCAGAATGCAGATTTTGCATTCTGCATTCAGCTGTTCATTTTCATCAGTACCTCCTGCAGCAAGGCAAGTCTTTGTTTTCTTTCAAGCTATGTCCCAGTGGAAAGCTCTGCTGGAGTTAAAATGTGGTGGCAAGTACAAAAGTGTTTGGTGAGTAGAGCTTGAGACAGTTGACTCAATGCTCTTGAGTGATGTTTTCAAATAACTTTTCTTTAGAAAGATTTTCAGTTCACCTGTATTTAAGGTAAGTGTATTTTATATTCTCTTATAGGCACTGTAAATATTGAAGATAACTGATGTGCGGAAGAATCCATCCATTTTTAAGCAGTCCATTATTAGTGATCTCTAGCATGTTCTTGACTAGGGTCTTTTTTATTTTTAAATGGAGAAGGTTGAAGTTGAAGTACCTATTTTCTCCCTACATGCCAGGCTTCACAATGAATTAGAGAAACTGCAAATAGTCTGAACATGGTAGAGAAAGAATAATGAAATTACCCGGCCATACTGCTTCATATAATTGTGTCTGTCTTAAAACTGGAAACAATCACATGAAACTCCAAAACACATCAATATTTTCTGCTGTTAAGTAGGAATTTAGAGTTTAAGATCTTCCCTGTTGCTCTCTTTAGAGATAAGAAACATTCATCAATTTGGTGTATTTTCTGAATACATGTGATACCTACAGTATACAAGGACATCCAAAGTCAAGGCATGATAAAGAACCCTCTGCACAACTGTCTAGTCAATTCAGCCTATTTGCCTCCATACATTCTTTCGATGTCGTTGAGGTAATGGTTTTTCAGTTCTTTCCTTTTCAACTTGAAAGCATCTGTTACTAACCCAGTCTCTGGAGTCCACGGTTCAGGGCTTAACCGCACTTTGATGGGTATTTCAAACCTCTCTAATTTCACTGCAGGGACAGCAAGAAACAACAGCGTGAGTAACACTGTTAAATGAAACATTCATGCTAACTACACATCTAAGGCAAGTATTCTAGTATGTATAATATAGTGACCTACTTGATGAAGTAACCCAAAAGACGGTACACAAGTTTAATTGTGTACCACAGCTCAGTGTCAGTACTACAGCATGCAAATATTCTAGTAAGATACTGTATTTACACCTTGTATTGAATGTGAGAGTATAAAATCTAAAGCTTGAAAGAAGTAAGTTTGTACCATGAAGATGCAAGACTGCTGTCACAAGGCTATGGGGTGAGTGAGGGGGGAGATGGATAATTGCCCGCGAGCCTCCCTTGCGCCAGGAACAGGGCAGGAACTCCTGCACGTGTGCACTACTGCACGGGCCTTGCTGTCAGGCCCTGCGTGCAGACCTATAATAGCACCCACTGAGACTTCTCTGTGAGCTTCTGGCACAACTTGTGGCAGCACAGCCTCTAGGTGGCAGCAAGTGTAGGACAGCTGGGACATCTGAGCCCACGAGCTCCTTCGTCTCCAGCTTCAAGCTGGTATTGGACCGTCCTGCTTCCTCATGTTCAGTTACACGTCTGCTCCTGGGAAAGGTGCAGTATGTACTGCTAAAAAACAAAACTGCCTCCTTAAGGTGATTTTCGAAAAAACCTTTCAAAGCAATTATATCTACATGGGAGACTATTGTCTAGAAAGGAAAAAATGTATGACAGTGACTTTGTACAACAATGCTTTATGTTATTTACTTAGTTCATGATGGAATCATGTAGATTAAAGCGTTCATACTTCAGTCAAATCCCTAAAAAAAATTTCATTTATTTTTAGGGAAGATTTAATACTGCCTTTCATTCTAAATTTCTTGGTTTCAAAAGGCAAATTTTGAGAGGCTTGTGCTTAGTGTATGCTTACACTGTTTTATTGTTTCCATGTAAGAGGTGCATAGCACTTTAGAGAGGTTCCTGATCCCAGTTAGCTTGGGGGTTTTTTGGCCCCATAAAGAACGGATGAGGTTTTGGATCACTTTTATCTCTGTAGCAAGGACAGTAGGATTAAGCTGTTGTAAACATAAGGGTCATAGTTGTTCTAAGCACTAATACACAACACTGCATGGAAAAAAGCTTTGAAATGTCTTGCTTAACTAATTTTCATGCCGCAAATGTCTTGTTAAGATCCAAAAGGTTTGGAAGGGAAGTTCACTGCGTTAAACATGCAGCCTTTCTTTACAAGTTAATTGGAAAAAAAAACTTTGCTTTTTTTTTTTTTTAAATAACATAAAGAGGAAGTGGTTAAGATGACCAAAAAGTATGTCTATTCGTGGAATAAGAGGTATGAATTTGACGTGGTCTTTCTGTTAAAACTCCTCTAAGTTTTGGTAGACTGAGGTAACAGGAAGAAGGAAAGCAGTCAGTGGGGATAACTGAAAACTTTTGCCTTAGTAAGTGCTGTGAGATTGGCATTTTACTTACTCTTGTTTGCCACCTCCTTAATTTCTCGTAGGATTTCAGCTTCCATTGTAGGATTGTTACAAATCTCAACCCAGGTTCCACTTATACCTTTCTGCTCAGCTAATGCCGTCAGCTTCTTCTGATTGGGAACCACAAAACTGATCACATAAGACTGGTCACTACCACAGGATAGCAAGAGAAGGAAGGGAAAAAAAAACAGTTGAAGCTTCAATTTCAAGGATAAAATGCTTGCTTGATTATAGATACACAGATCCACAGTGCTTCTTGAAATGCAGTTAATCCTGCATACAAAATCCTTTTTTACTGAAGGTTTTCACAACTGATGACTTATCAAAGCTCAGGATCTAAGAAACAACAGCATAATCTAGCTTTCCAACTATATGTTTCACTAGTTCTCTGCAGCTTCCCTTCACACTGTGTGTATAAGCAGGGGGGGAGGAGACACCTGGGCTATTTGGCTACTTCCAAAACTCAGAGATATAGTTCTGGTGCAGAACGTCTAGATGAATTTTCCTTCGTATTCTGACAGAAAGCCAAAGCACGTGCTAAATTATACCTGTTAAGGGTGGGACAAAACTAGACTGAACTACAATAGAGGAAATGCCAACAGAAAAGCATAAGTTACTTTTTTCAGTTTCAGGGAATCTTGGAGCCTATGTGTGTTACTTTAGAGATGCTACTTACACCTCGTGCTCTGGTGGGGGCTTTTGTTCAATGAAAACCATACTATGTCAGTATAGAAGTGTCACAGCTTGTATTTCGGTTTACACAAAGTTAATACTACTCTTACCTTTTGGCATAAGCACAGATATTATCAATCAATGAACAGTTCTTCAGTGCTGCCTCTACTTTGCCCAGAGACACGTATTCCCCAGCCTGTAGCTTTACCAAGTCTTTTTTACGATCTGAAGTGGGGGGTAAGAAGAAAAAAAACACCATGTGCTTGCTCCATTTAAACTTCTACGTTTCCACAGACTCATTTGCAAAGCCGATCTAAATGTATCTAGAGGTATGCCAGGTAAAAGTGAATAAAAATGAGTAAAGCATTTTACCAAGTTATAAAGATGCTAACAGCATGTACGGATGCTTGTAACTTTATAAAGGCTTCTGCCAGGAAGTTTACATAGCGTCACGCTTCTTGTCATGCAACCTATAGGAACGCGATGGAGACTCTGATTTTTAAGTTTTGTATAAAATACCAAAAAATGATGTTACATTTATTCATTAGCACACATGAATTAAATAGTGATTATGTAGCAGGGAATGGCATCGCTTCCAAAATTTTCTCATAGCTGTGAAGACTTCTGGAAAAGTCTTCTTGTGCAAAGTGCTAGGATTTTGCAAGCAGGTAATCTTGGCCCTGTCAAAGTCAACAGGACTAATCACATCCTTACAATTATGGCTAGGCAAGTTCTTATGGTAGTTTGAGAAAGCAAGAAGTGAGGCCAACCTATGATCTGCAGACACCCATCTGGATGGAATTCTCCTATATCTCCGGTACAAAACCATCTCTGACCATTCTCATCAGTGGTGAAATCTTCTGCTGTTTTTTCTTCATTTTTAAAATAACCCATTGAGACATTAGGTCCACCAATTACAATTTCCCCTCTAGGATTAGGCTTGTCTCTGTTAGTATAGCCCCCTGAAAAAAAAAAAATCCCCATACAATTATTTTCAAATTTTTCATTCTGCTGCTAAGAAAATGTTTTGATACTTCAGCTTAAAGTTCACGCACAAACTAATGACTGCTATCAAAGATGAACAGTTACTTCATATACTACAACCTAGCTAAGCAGATAGGCAAGGAAACCAGCTAAGCACTGGTTAGATTACTTGGTTACTTGCTCTGAAGTCAAAGCATCAGATGCTCTTACCTTCTTGCCAGTCTCTCAATCTGATTTCACAGCAAATAAGAGGAGCTCCAACTCTTCCAGTGCTATAATCAGCAACTTAGGGAAAGAACAAGGAAAAACACAAAATTTTTTTCATTTTGAAGTATAAACTCAAACTACATCTTTGAGAACAGCTTATCTCAAGTGACTTTACTGCAGTTAAGAGATACAGCTATTCTGAATTTACCTTCTAAAAAACTCTTAAAATATACTCCCATAAGTATTTTAACTACCTTCTGTAATTGTTCCAGCTCCACATGTTTCTGTCAGTCCATAGCCTTGGCCCACGGGACAGCAAAAACAGATATTCATGAATCTTTGTGTTTGGGGTGAGAGTGGGGCTCCTCCGGAAAGCATCATGCGGATGTTCCCTCCTAGCAGTGCCTTTACTTTTTTAAACAACAGTCTGGAAAGAGGGAAAAATGTATGTTAAGGATCAGTCCCTCAGCTCACTTTTATGAAAAGGAATGAGGCAATCCTTCCTATCTGCAAAACCTCAAAAATAACGTTCACAGATTTTAGCGGAGAGCAGGGATAATTGAAAGCTTCTTGTCTAATGCTTGGAGACTGCAGAATTCCTACAACTTACATAAATAAAGTTTTCAATTCTATAAACAAAAATGAAGTCCAATGAAAACTAACTAGTCATCTTGTCATTCTTACTGGAGATTAATCATTCATCCTGGAAACCACTCACTCCTAAACTAATTGCTCTTACAGGAAACCGGTCATACTTAGGCAGGAGAGCAGCCCCACGCAAAAGGATCTGGGGGCCTCTTGTTGGCAGCATGTTAAATCTGAGCCAGCAGTGTGACCTGGCAGCCAGAAGGGCCAACCATACCTGGAGGTGCAACCAGGTCCAGTGCTGCCAGCCAGGCAAGGGAAGGGATTGTCCTGCCCTGCTCCGCACTGCTGCGGCCTCCCCTTGAGCAGCGGGTGCATTTTGGGTGAGGGTCAGGCTGTGTGTTAGGAAAAGATTCTTCACCAGAGGTTGGTGGGCACAGAACAAGCTGTGCAGGACAGTGGGCACAGCCCCAAGCTGCTGGAGTTTGAGTTGTGTTTGGACAGTGACCTCAGACGTAGGGTTTGGGGAGTCCTGTGTGGAGCCAGTGGTTGGACTCGGTGATCCTTGGGTGTTCCTCCCCACAGTCTGTGATTCAATAATTGCCATTAAATATCTCCTCCGTTTCCTGCAAGAACTTGGCTTATTTCAGTTTAGTCATTAGATCGTGTTTGCGTGCTGCAATAGAATTGTCTGATGTTGGATAGCTTAGATGATTGTTCTTTTAGCCTGCTTTGACAAATCACAATGAAAAAAGTGCAGTTGGGCCATGAATCATACTTACATGTTACACAGAGGTGCATCGTATCCTCTTTTGATTTGTTCCAGTTTGTAGTCATAGCCTATCTTGAACAGAGTTCTCTGAATATAGTTCATCTCCTGAACTTTACTCATGACGTTTTTATAAATTCTGTCCATTATTTCCTATAAAGTGTTAAAAAAAGAGCAAGGAAAATTACCATGAAGAGTAAAATTCCATGCTAAAAATAATAATCAAAAAAAACCAAAACAACTATTATTCTTCCTTTTAAATGAGTAACACAGCATGGATGAAAATATCTGCATCATTGGTTAGGCAATGCTTAACTTTAATGCTTTTAATATGTTATCAATTAGGCAATTTATAGATCATTGCAGCCTGGAGCTGTTTGAAATGGGTGAACTGAAGTGTCAAAAGTGCAGCAGAAAAATGAGGGACTTATCCTGACTTTTCTCTATTTGCTTATGTTGCCAACAGCATCACTAGAGAGGAAGAGCCCTCAAGTACGTAGCTTAGCTTAGCAAACTTAGGCAGATGTGTAAGTCAAGGGCAAATAGCTGAGAACCATGTTAGATCTCCAGACGCATTGCAGCAATTTACAATACCACCTGCATTTCTGCAAACAGCTTTCTGAGCACCACATCTGGTTTTAAAATACTTCATACCCTTTGCTCTTAAGATCTCTTCTCTATCAATCACAGCTGCAAATCTTGGGTTTTATTATTTACATTATCAGTAACACTGAACCCAAAGTATGAAAAACTGATTTATAAAACCTTGAATTTGGGTTTAGCTTTTTGGAAAGCCTGCAGTGGCGTGACAAGGTATTCAGAATTACAAAGGCCAGAAGGAACTATGAGCACATTCTAACTGAATCAAATATTTAGATGTATTTGTGCCTGTAATTAATTACTCTCTGTTACATTCCTTATAAACTTTCATCACTAGTGATGTTATGATATTTTGATGACAGTATAAAACTTTTAGCAAGTGAAATATTTATGAGGTGGATGGTGGGTAAGCAGCAAAGCATTTTTCTTCCCACGGCGTTCTGAAGGTTTCTCCTCCTTGCTGCTGATTGTTGGGCTCCAGGTCCTCTATGCTAGCAACTGAAAATGGATCAGTAGTTTCAATTTCTTTTTTTACTCTAATTTCTTTGTGATAGTGAGTCTGTGGAACCTTAAGTGAGGGTCAGCATTATCACTGTTTGACCATTCTGCAGTTAATTCGTATGAAGGTGTCTGTGTGGATGTTTTTTTTTTGGCACATGCTTTTTGCAGATTGCTCCCAGAAGTGGATTATGCCCAGATTTTAAATTAGCATTGCTTTTGCTAGCAGTCAAGAGTTGAGCATTCCCTAAGAAATAGTTTAAATAGCTATTTTAAAAAAGGGGGGTGTATGTTATTGGTTATCACTCAGTGGACTACTAAGAAAAATACCTCTGTACATTATTTCTATTTTAAAAACAAAAAATTCAAGTTAGTAATTGATTTTAAAGCTCCTGGCTATTCACAAAAGAGGCTGCAGAACAACAGAATCTCAGATCAATCAAAACTTGCTATTACTAGATGAAACCAAACCCTCCTCCTTCTATCACACCCTTCAATGTAGCAGAAGCTGATGCTTCTGGTCTTCTGAGCCATATGGATAGAATCATGAAAGAGGTAAACACAGTCATGGAACAACACATGTTCCAAGGCATGTGAAGGTTTTTCTTCAGCAGAAAGCAGCAGATATGTCTGATTTTTGTTGTTTTGTTTCGTTTAGGTGGGGTTTGTTTTGTTTTGGTCTTCCATGACCTTGTGTATAGAGAAGCTTGATCACCAGAAAGCTAACATAAGCTATAGAAACAGTATTTATGGTGTCCCAATTAGCTTTTCTTACAAGAGGAGACTAAGCTGCCCTACTTACTCCAAGAACAGGAGACATTTTACCATGTGGTACCTGTGCTCATTTGCAGCATAAGTTCTCGAACTCAAGCAATGATAACTGGAATTTCTGTTTTGCTTTCTTGCCTATTAGTAACAGTTTCTTATACAAAAACAGAAAAGTTCTTAAATACACCTGCTAGCATGAATGACTTAGAAAGCACTGGTTTTGCTTCAAATATCTGCATACTTACAGGCACAGCTGCCATCAGTGTAGGCTTAAGTACAGTGCAGTCTCCTTTGCTTCCCTTCTTAATCTTACTTGACTGTAAGACAGAAAAAATGATAGTTTATGAAGATGAAAACCAAGCAGCTCTTCTGAAAAGGACCGAAAAAGAGAAGATATGCTGTCATGTAATTTTCCCGTCCCTCTAAATAACGCTTCCTGCTTAAAATACTTTTTTTTCCACTGTGATTGAAAAATGTAGTGATTAACAAGAACTTCAACCAAAACATCAGATATTTTGCAAGCCCAGCTGTGTAAAGCAAGTCCACCTTGTGTAACTTTTTGTTTTCTTTCTTGTACTTGCAATCCCTCTGTATTCCTCCAGAAGTATTTTGTGGCATGTTTTTGTTATTAATGGTGGGTTGTTCTTTGTTTGTTTTAAAATCTGATGCCATTTCTCAGTTACCAGCAAAATGCACAGAAGCATTCTTCCCTAGCTTAATTTGCACAAAGGCAAAAAGCTGAACAGAAGAGCTGCAATAATGGACTAAAGAACTCAAACCGAGACTAAGAACTTAAAATCACTTTATGGGGTTCTATGTACAGTTGGTGTTTTAATAGCTGTTCACATCCTGATTTTCTCTAGATAACGTTATACACATTTATTAGGTTTTCTTTTAGATTTCCTAAGAATCGTAAAAGCAAAAGCTTAAATAATATTTTGTATAGTATGACCTGCTTCTGTAGCTCCACCAGGAATGTTTATTTGCATCATTTTCTGAAAAAAATCTCATTTAAGTGTATCACATGTATCAGCACTTCTTTAAAGGAAGAGAACAGCTAATCAAGAACTTAGACTGTGAAAGCTTAAATTTGCTTTTGCTTTCCGCCCGCCCCTCACCTGATCTGACAGTGTAAGTGGAGAGGAATATCCAATCCTGCAGCCGTAAGTGATGCAAGAAATTTCTGCTGTCAGTTCCAATACATGGGCCAGGGGCAAATAACCAATGTAAGTATCCTTGGGCCTAGTAAAGAAAAGATTATCTAATGAACAGTGATGCACGAGTGCACTGAAATACTGCCTCACTTTTTTTGTGGTGTGTTTAGCTGTGTTTCTGGAGACTCAGGTCACACATACTTTCTCCTCTGCATGCAAGAGGGGTGTGATTATAAATCAGTTTATAAACTGAATCAGTAAAAATCTTACCTCTCTGAAACCAGTATGAATTATAGGATTTGCCTTGTTTTCTAGGAAGCTCAAGTTTCCTCAGTGCTCCATTGCAGGTTTCTTCTCCTTATGGGAGATTTCATCCCAGGTGCCAAATTAAGGATGAAATCACTGTTTTTACATTATCACCAATACGATTCAAATCCTTAAGTCATCATAGCATTTCCTTCTCAAACAGATTAGTGGAGAGCTGATCACTGATGTAACAGAGGATTCTATCAGGGAATGCAGAGATTTCTCAAGAATAAACTTAGAGCTGCTACCTATACAGAAACTTCCAACGTCAGGTCAGAATGGCTCTTATATCCTACCATACAAAGATGTATTGCAGGTTATTGTAGCTGCATTTGTGAATGCAGTGACAAAGACACATCCACATTCACAAAACATTTTCTTAGAATATTAGTGAGGGAGTTTGCAGATGGCTGTACTATCATCAAAACAATTCATTATTTCTCTGCTCATTTCAGTGCAGAATACTGGAGCAGACTCAGCAGTACGTGTATTATCCATCCAGCAGGAGTCTCTCTAGTTGAATGAAAGAGGTATATGTTTAGGTATATTTCCTAAAGTGATTCTAGCTGACTGAAAACATCTAGCAAAAAACTTCCCCAAATTTGACTAGGTGAGTAATTTCTCCATCTGGTGATTTTTTCTAATGCATAGAAGAGTGCAAAATCCATCCCAGACCTCTAGCTAAAGGTGAGGGAAAAAAGCAATCGTAGAGCAGAAAAAGCACGTGGGACAACATCTAGGGCATACTTTGCAAAGAACAGGGTGAGATCACAAACACAACGTGCATTTCATATAAATCAACGATTAGTTGGCTCACAATAAAATGAAGGAACTTGCTAATAGCTGGTGCCTGCAACAGATTCTCCATAAACTTACACACTTCTAGAGGTTCTGTTTTATCCCCCAGCGCTTGGCAACAAAGTGTTTCTTACCCCAGCCCAGGAATTCTCTCACACTGTCCTGTCATTCCGGCTATCAAGTTCTTGTGCTGCATCATCACTCCTTTAGGTCTCCCAGTAGAGCCACTGGTGTACATTACCAGAGCCAGGTCTGTGGGGACAGGTCTGCTTGGCTGAATGCTTGCTACAAAATGCAAGAGAAAAGTTGCATTAGTTCAAAACCTACTTCCTGGCTAGGTGCAGAGCACTGAGGTAAGGAAAAAGGATGATCAAGGTTGGATTTTCTCCTTCCTTGAAGATGTTACAGTTGCTGCAGGCTGTCCACTGTAGTAAGGTTATGTAATAGTTATCCCAATTGTCCAAGCTGTTTTCCAGTCTCAGCTTGGCTCAAATAAAAAGATGTTTCCAAGTTAACAAGCAAAAATACCTTCAAGTGCTTTTCTTCTCTTAGGAAAAATAGAGAAAATAAGGTGAATAAAGGCAAGATAAGCAGAAAATAGAACACTGAACCAGATTCTACTTCACTTCCCAAAATAAAGGCAGAGTCTTATTCTGGTTGTATTTTAGAAACTGAATTTTAAGTTTTATCCCGAAATACCTGAAATGTAAACAAAGGTACAGGACAATAAATAGAGATCTAACAAATTATCCACTCATTTAAAGGGGCAGAGGATGAACTGGCCATCTGCCACTTCCCTTGTGTTTGAGACTTGGCACATTTACTTTTTTCTGCTACCCAACATCTTTGATCAGGCCTGGTTTCATATTGCTTGGTCACTCCTCTGAAGTGATTCACTTACCGTTTTCTGGTTTGGCTCCCAGCTCCTCCACTGTCTGCATATTATGAATCTCAACATTGTCAGAGTATTCAGATTTATTGATAGTCTTATTGTCCACATAAATTATATGTTTGAGACAGGAGATCTGTGGCAGTGTAGCCTACAGAACAGAAAGAAAATTGTTAGCAAATGACTGTGCTGTAAAATTACTGCAGGTTTGCTTGAAAGCAGGTGAAGCTGAAGCCAAGTTACCTTAAGTTTGCTCTCGAGAAGTTCTGCGCTGGTGATCAGATACGATGCTCCACATTCATTGAGGCCATAGGTTACCGCCTCTTCACCCAGCGTAGCATACAAGGTAACAACTGTTGTATCAAAGAGAGGGAATGAACACAGAAGTTAAAGCAAGAACAAATGCAAAAGCTCTTGCTTTAGCACACTGCAATGCATTGTGGAGGGAATGAGCTCAATGGGAATTTTTTTTTAATTAGGAAACAAAGCAGCTTCTAATCTTCCCAAATCAGAATTGAATTCTACAAGAGATCACAGGAATGAGGACAGTTATATGGAAGAAGAAATCATCAAAACAAAAAGATCTGCTAAAACTCAATGAGAACACACGAAGCAGTTGCACAGTAAGCAGCTGAGAATGTGTTCTTCCTCTGAGCGCTGTGCGTCAGGATGTTGCAGGGAGCTGACACTCACACTGCAGGGCACCAGCCACTGTTCCTGCTGTGCACTTCCAGCTGAGTGCCAGCTTTCAGCCTCTGTGCCAGCTGCTTTCTTGTTCCCATGCATTTACTGCCGGGGCAGGGCAGAGATCACACTAAGAAATCAGACTGCTTTTGTGGTGAGGGATTATTTTTTAATCCTGACAGGTGACAGTAATGCTACTGAGTGCCTCACAGGCTCTGAGGAGTCCACCTTTTCTGTTGAGGAAAATCCTTCAGTATCATACTGGTACCTCACATTTGAGCTTCCAAAGACTATTAAAGAACTTAATATTCCTGTGAAGTTGTGATCATGTAGAAAGGATAAAAAAGGAATGTTACATGATTCTCTAGCAACCTTCCCTATTTCACTGAGAAGGCTGTATGTAACAAGTCAGATTAAATATACTGACTGCTTAAATAAAAAAAAAAAAAAGCACATACATAATGGTAACGAACTTGAGCAGTTTGGCAATGTTACCAAAATACCCAACCCCTCGGCCTAGCATCTCATTTTGGTTATGATTCTTCCAATAACCATTTCATGTTTCAGATACAGAAGTCAGAATATAGACAGAAAATGCTACAGCCATCCCAAAGTCTGTGGGAAAAATGCAACTACTGAGTCCTCACAGTACTTAAAAAAATTGAAGAGTAACTCTGCCTATCTGTCACACTAAGATCTAAAATGTTGCTACAGTCCCAAAGGTTGGGCTCATAAGTATGAGCAAGTAAACTGTAGTGATCTCTACTACGTACAGAATATACTGGAAACTTCAAAACTCCGGTGGTACACAGAATAAGCCTAATTAATTCCTGTACCATCAGCGTCAGGACTGACACATTCTTAACAGCCAAAGCAGTACTGGAAACTTCTAAAATATATTCAAAGTACACAAGTTCAGCACTCACGAGGAAAGTTGTACTTGAAGCAGGTCAGGGCTGCGATCATCCATTCTGCTCGGGTCTCACAGAATATAACAACGGTGCTCTTTGGGGTCAGTCCCAGGGCTATCAGCCCGCTCCCCAAGCGATTCACTTTCTGATTCACTTCTTCATAGGACAGCCATCTGTAGGTTCCTAAGATTAACTGGAGAAGGGGGCAATAACAGAAAAAACACCCTTGTGATGACAGGCGACTCGTACAGCTCTTTCCTGCTTTTGTGAGTTGGTGCTCAACACAACAAGCATTTCCATTTTTCTTGTAGCAAAATAATTAGTGCATCCCCTAGCGCGTTACTCTTTAACTACTACAAAGCACACATTTTAAATCAAAAAAGGATTAAGGAAGATCTCTAATGTTGCCTCTGCTGTTGAGGCAGAATGTAAAAGAGCTCAAAGCCAAATCAGAACTAAGTACAAAATGGTAAGCTGTACCTTTTTGAATACTTTTCCATTCGGTTGCATTTCATTTTCTTCACTCAGTATTTCTCTGGTCCCAAGACAGTCCTTTTTCCCAAACTTTGCTAACGCGTGGTCAAACAGTTTGTCCAGCGTGTCTGCTCCAGGAATGTTTATGTTTGCTAGTGAGTCAAGGTGAGTGACAGAACGGTAGGGGCTTCCAGGTTTGTCCGAGATGGGCTTAGCTTTTAAACGCTTTGCCATGGCCTTTTTCTTCTTAGCGTTGGTAAGAAAATACCACGGAATAAATACAAGCATACTGTACACAGATATTAACACGTACACAGGCAGCAAAAGAATGGCACGTAATTCTAGCCTAAGTTTCATTGTGGGTATTTGGAAAAGAAAATCTCTTAGTGCGTTCTGAGCAGGCAAGAGCAAAAGCAGCAGTGCAGTGTGGTGCAGGGAGAAGAACAGTAAGTGAAGCTTAGGTAGCTCGCTTTCAAGGCAGCTGCTAAAATTTTAGTAACCTTTGAGAGCCAGCAGTGGACACCTGTGGGTGAAGACCAGAGCCAAGCAGAGAGCAGGAAAAAAAAAAAGAGAATTAAATTAGTATTACAGTCAGACCATTAGTTCTAGTCCTTTGAGATTTCACCTCAAATGCATCAAGACCAAGGAGACTGAATTAACTGATACGTGTGGTTGCATCTGCTCTGAGATTAAAGAGGTTGACTCTTCCATACTTGTTTGTTCCATCCACAAATATTTACTTTTCAAAGACTTCCCTCCCATCTCTGTCGGAATAGTTCAGCACTGTAAATATGAAGTCTGTTCTCTTACATCTTAATACTGCGTTTAAACTGCCTGTGTAATGCTAGTTGTGTATCGATGGGAAAGGGCAAGCTGTTTTCCCCCCAGATATTTGTATTGCAGTGGAAAGATAGAGTAGGTGTCTTTACTGCCTTTCAGGATGTTAAATCAACTTGCATTCAGATTAAAATGTATTCTGATACAGAGTCCTCAAAAACCTTCATGTTCTAATATAAGAACAATGCAATATCCCAACATTGCTTTATTAACTTCACACCAACATCTGTATTATCAATTAATTTTTGACTATGAATGTCAGACTTCTAAAAAGGGACTGCACTTATTTAACCATCCCTCCAAAAATTAAAAAAATAATAGTAATAATCACACCCTATTTCAGTATATGCATTTTAGAACTCCAGGTATGGAAAATGGAATCTATTTTAAGATGAAGCACAATTTAGCAAGATTTTGTCAGAAACCTTTCTTCATTAAGGAGAACTGGGCCCGAACAAAGACCAAAGAGGGAGAAGAACAAAACCACCTCACAAACCACAGTGGTGGCCACCCCACTTGTCTGTAACTGGTTGTGCTGGCACACAGATGACACAGCTGCTTATCTTCACCTGGACAACATGCAAACACAGCATGCAAACACAGCACAAAGAATGCACAGAACAGGGAACGTGAAAGGCAAAGGAGCCCTGACAAAACCACAGTACCTCAGACACGAGGGAGCAATGCTGACTAGCTTATAGGAAAGCTCAGTCTTTGATGGACGACATCTGATAAACAAAATGTACAGGACTAGGGAAATTTTCAGGGCTCCATCAAGCATTGAAAGAATGTAGGCACACCCCAAAGTGTATCTTTCTTAACGTGATTGCCACCCCAGGTGAGGGAGGCTTCAATTAACGTTTCAGGTTAAACAAGACAGCTGCTACTGACAGCACAACAGAGATCTATTAATAGGCTGTTGGTTTTTAATAAGACTCCCAATGTTCGCAGCTGCGCTGTAGCCAATATCAACAATATGTAATGTAAGACTGAGAGACCTTCGCACACTCCAAATAACACGATCACCATCTTGTTACATTTTTAATTAAACCTGTAGTCTGAAATGACTACTGAATGTGTCATGTAGTAAGCTAAGCTCAGACTTGTTCAGAAAGAATCTTTTCTTAAAAGAAAGTTCTACATTCTTTTCAAAGCTTATGTCCCTGTTCTGCTTTAGTTAACTCCATCGTCAGTTGCTCAGCAAACAAGCCTCAGAAGAAAGATCACTCCACTTCCCCTGCAAGCACCAGTTCTCTAAAATGAAGGTCAGTGGTTTATATCACAAATCTTGCTTGATGTTCTCATCCCAGTTAATTCAGTGCTCCGAAAGATGCAGTTGAACTTGGACATAAAACAAAGGCCACCCATACTGCTAAGACTTACACAGAAACCTCATCAGAACATCTGCCTGAAATAATAAAATAATGACTAAAGGGTCTGAATGGGAAAGAAGGTTGCATTCTGAGATGATACCCCCCTGAAATCACTCTTAACATCCGCATTAATTGCATGTACAAACACACTTCGTATGCTTGCAGGCAGTTATGTTAAAGGTCACATAAGCAAACATTAAAGGTTCATTACTTTCATCCTGAAATTTCAGATAGTTTCAAATACTTTTAGAAGTGTTTATAAACTGAGAACTTAGCTACTCTGTTCTCACCGTAGTAATTTAAAATGCTTCTATTCTGACATAAATCAGTTGCAATTCTTAACAGCAATTGAATGGAAAAACTTGCTAAGTGCAAAGAAGAAAAACGTTACTTTTCCCTTTGAGGATGTTGTTATAAAAACAGATACATGCACACGCACGCATGTACACCTATATGCACATACGTATACTTACAAGATATCTGGCAGCAAGGTCCAAGTGTTATTTGATGTCAGTTAGATCTATGTTCAAACAGAAAATAAAAAGGACGTATATTTTAGGGCGGGTATTTTTTGCCCTGCAGAGAGAAAGATGTGAGGAAAGCATTCTTTCCTCTGCTGGTTTCAGAATCTCTGCCCTAATGCTCCTGAAGAAGAATAGCATATGAATTGAGACCATCTTATACTCAAGCCCAGTAAATATCATATTTGAAATACAATCCATAACAGGACAAAACTACTGAAATTACAAACGTAGCTAGACACCAAACCCACATGGTTAGAAGCCAAACACAGTGATTCAGATTACACTGGCCTTCAGTGTCTTTTTTAAAGTTAAATTAGTCTCTGAGAGAAAGGGAGAGAGGGATGTAACATCCACACTGATGCACAATCACAGATACCCACAAGGCACACCAAATGCTGCCTGCCACCACAGCCTAATAGCTATCTTGTCAGTGAGCTTTGCTCCCAAAGCAAAGAAAGCATGTTAAAGTAAAGCTATTCTAGAATACTAGGATATTTAGAATACGTAACATTTTATACTGACATACAAAATTTATTATTCCACTTAATTGTGCAATGTAACTAGAATGTTTGGAAGCTAATCTATCTACTTTGGAAACTGCAGAACTTCCAGATCTTGATGTAGGAAATCACATTCCAAGCAATAACAGTAAGTGTGTGTCAGGCATGAGTAAGAAAGTCTAAGAAAACAAACCAAATCAAAAGCAGACACAGTTTCTCTTTTGGATAGCCGTGTTTTCAGCATTTCCAAAGGATTTTCCTTTAGTGAGTAAGTTTCTTTTATCCAATTTGAGATGGTATCTCTGTAGACTAGAGTTCATTTAACATTTACAACGTTATGTTACAGCATACGTATCATCCATGGGGTCACATCCTCCTTGCTATTAGTACATGCTGGGTGTTTACAGACTTGGGAAGTTCAGGTTTGCTATGGAGAAACAACTGAGTGAATGCTCACACAAGCACCAACGCTGAGTTCTGTGCTGGACCAAAGAGATGCACATTAGTTGTAATTGGTATTTTCAATTAAATGCTGCAGAACAGTGCTGAGAACAGACAACATGCAACTCTTTGTTCTTGTCCTGCAGCCAGGGCCATGGAGCAAGGTTTGAAATCAGAGGACAGGTTCCTGAACAGATGGGACACTGTTCCTTCCATATTTTTTCATGCATTTAACTGAAAATAAAAGGAACAAGTAGCAACTATTTTTTTTTTAATATATACCAAAAAAAAAAAAAGCCATAGAAAATTATGAGACCACATAAGGACAAAAGGGGGGAGGAACAGAGAGAAGACCTTGATGGGAAATGCCTTTATCTTCTCTCCCTTTAAATGTATGAACAGCACAGAATCAGGTTTTCCAGCAGTTGCACTACAACAGCTTCTGAGTGCAACTCAAAGCCTAAAGTACCTGTGGTTAGAAACTTCATCCAGGGCAGATTAATTCCAGTAAGGCAGCAAATTATTACCTTCATTAGGAAAAGCTTTAATTATCCAAACCCCAAACCCCATAAAGGTTTAACACTGAAAGTACATGACTAACAGCATTTATTTTCTCCCTCTCATGTTAAAGAGTTTGAGAGGGATCAAACCAAATAATATCATCATGTGAAGAAAACATACTTCTACCAATCCACATAGAACATTCACTGTAACTTCTTAAATGCTTTTTCATTAAGTTAGGAAAGTGTTCTAGTAAGAATGCTGACAGGAAAAGGGCAGATTCTGATTTACCAAACCCACAGAGAACTGGGATCTGCACCACAAGAAGTTGTTTAGTTTAAAAACACCAGAGGAAATCCCAGTTTTCCTATGACTGAGCTCCACTTCAAATGCAGACACGATTCTGGCCTTAGCATAGGTTGACTCCTTTCAGGGAGTACCAAAACCTTCCAAAACAATCCATTTTGAGCAAATAACAACTGTTGCTGGAATGTCTGTAGCATTCAGGCAGATGTAAGCTGTCTGGAAAGCACAGCGAGCATTTATAACTTACATTTATAACACACACTGAAAAAAAACAACAACCAACCAACCAAACTGAGCTGAATAAATGCATCAGTTATTAATTACGACCCATCTCTGGAAGGGAATTTAATCAATATCTTCATTTCAGTACTGGAACTCAGAGCCTATACAAAAAAAAAAAAAGAAACTACAGAAAGCCTGAGAAATACAGCATTGGCAGAACACAGCAGCAAGCTGAACACAGCACACAAGCAGTGCACACTCAGCTCACTACAGTTTTTGATTTTCCATACATATCCATGTCACACACGAGGAGGAGAGAATATTTCCAAGTAAGAGCCATCAGAATCTTTGGACTAACTACAACTTTTTTGGACTTAGAAAGGATGAAGGAAGAAAAACGAAGGGAAATGATTCAGTGTTTACATCATATTGGTGTTGCTTTTTTTTTATTTATAAAAGCAAACACTGCCAATATTACCGCAAGTTTTTCACAGTGGAAAAAAGTACACAAGGTCCAAATTTTGTTCCCTTTCACAGTCACATTTCTACATATTTTCCTCTTACATAATTTTGTACGTCAGGGGGCAGTGAAAGGCTCCAGAGCAACGCCAGCAGGTGTCTGACGTACTTCCGTGCTTTGTAAATGCAATGCAGCTCCAAGTCTGAGAGTTTTCAAGAGCTCTTGCTTTGTCTGTACAGTGCAAATATAAGCACCTGTGTCTGAACAACCAGGGAGAGGGGGAAGTCAGACAGAGGGGATCCTGACACGAGTTTGGAGTCCCTGTTTAAACATATGCATTCCAAAAGGCCTGTTCTGAAAATAACGCCTCCTATTTTATGACGTTGGCCCACAGTGTCAGAGGCAGATGGTGGTGGTACAGCACAGAGGCTGAGCCTTCCTGCCAATATCCCATCCCATTCTGTTGTGTGACAGAGGGCGGCAGAGGGACAGCCTGACACAATGGTGTCTGACATGGAAGTGAGGATGAAGCAAAAGGGTGGAACTGAATTCCTCCATATGGAAAACATGGCACCTGCTGCCAGTCATCAGCACTTGCAGAACATTTATGGGGACCAAACAATGGCTGTGAGCACAGTGGCACAGAGGCACCTCCGCTAGTGCAGACTTTGATGAGCAAGGCGTGCAGGTGTTTGTTCATTGCTGGCAAAGGTGCTCAGCTAATGGTGGTGGCTATGTTGGAAAACAAAGTTTTGCAGCTGAGAATTTGTTCTATCAAGTGGCGTTTTTGTGCTGTTTGTATCTCTTGTAGTTTCCATGGGAATAAATAGGAGGCATTACTTTCAGAGCGACATACATATTTGAAATAGCAAGAATAAATGTAGTATTAGGAAGTTTTGCTTCTCTTACTGCTGCCTGGGAGAAGAAACAAGCAGTGAATGCAATGATTTACTTAGTAACTAAGCAAAGTTCACATTTATTTTTAGTGTCAAGAAAAAAAATCATTATTGTTTTAGTGCCTCAGGACCTCCATACACTGAACATCAATCAAAAAAATTCAAATCAATCTGTAAGAGTCAGCTGGCAGACACCTATCAGCAGGACTTCCAGCATTGCTGTAGCAGAAGCCAGACCAGCTGAGCTTACCCTGTATTTCCGAATTATCTCACAGACTGGTGTGAAACTGTCTCTCCTAATCTTTACAGGACAGCAAGCAAATATTTAATGAAAGGATAAGACTTGTTTGTGTGCCCCAAAGGCAGAGAACATAAAAGGTTGAGACGTGATTTCACAACTGAGAACCGTCCACTGAGCACACACTGAATTAGGAAAGTATTTCCTCTAGGCCTACCTCTGTTCCTTCTGCCTCATTCAATTCTACCCAGAAGCTGCACTGTAAATCCCTTGGCTCATTCACTCCAGCGCTTCCTTACACTGCTGCTCTCAGCCTGTACTGGTCATGCTGCAACCTGATCCATCACAACCTGATCCAGCATATGAGGCTTTGAGTCAGTCCACTTTATATTCTGCTGTACTGTGTGTGCCAGCACTCAGTTTAACTGAAGTTAAAGCAATTTTTGTGTGTGTGTGTGTGGTTAAAGATGGAAAGGCAACCTTTGGTTTTGTTGGCATTCTTGCCAAGGGAAGTGAACGTGGTATGGCTTGCTGGCTTGAACAATTGGTATTTCAGAAGAGGATGGAAAACAGTAAACACTCAAAAATTACTGATATTACCTCAAAACTCCTCTAACATCTACAAAACATACCCTGTCTAAAGGGTACAAAAATTGAAAACAAAAATGAAAGCACACACTCTGTACTCCTAAAGAAGCATTTCAGCCTGATTTAAACATCCGAATGTACACCCAAGCTCAGGCATGATGGCAAATGTTACTCGTACTCCTGTGTTTCAGCAGCAGAGCTGTGCAATGGTAGCATTTCGCCCAGCTTCTGAAAACAAGCACACAGAAAGGCAAGCAGTATGACCGAGGACAAATTTCAGAGGAGTGTGGCAATGGAAGTTCTCCTAAAGCTTTATAAACAGTTGATGTAAGAGAATGCACAGAGCAGCCAGTCCTGAATCTGTGCTTTGCTACACCATCACTTTGCAATAGAAAGGCTGTGACTTACAAGGCCCAAGGACCCAACTGGTGCAATTTATCTTTGGTTTGTTGTTGTTTTGTTTACAGCACTAAATTGCTTTGCAACAACATAGAAGTGGTAGACTGTCCAAAAATTGCTGGATTACGTGGTCTAGAAGATCAGAACAGTTTGATCACAAACAAAAATGGCTATTTTCCACATTGTCTGTCGGCTTCTTGCCAGAACCTTCAGGCAAAAACACAAACACTGCCCTTGAGAAATTCTATAACCCTACTCAAGTAATCTAATAATTCTTATTAAAACCAGCTTCATAAATTACAAAAATAAAAAGTTTTCCTGCTTCCTTCACCAAATGAAATTCATGTCTCCTTTGAGTACAGGCAAGTCAAACTTTTGGAAGACGTCCTCTTTTTTTAGGAGATCAACTGCTTTCTTCAGCCTTGTTGAATTGCCCAGCGTCGCTGATGAAGCAGGTACAAAAACACTGAACATCCATACTATTCTGTAGGGATCTGCATCACAGGCTGTTTCTGCAGTTGTGTAAAATATGGAACTACAAGGAAACATTAAAGTCTAATTTTTATAACCAGAACTCCCATGTTCAAGGGTGATTCTAACTTGAAAACGTGATTGAAGACGCTGACTGCAGGCCAAAGAAAGACGCTTGGGCTGGAAAAGGGAGAAGTAAAACAGTGCAAAAGCACAAATGAAACTCCACACTGCACTTGATGACATTCCCACTGTTTTGTACGGAGTATGGGTATCAGAAAACTGGCACACTGTTAAGTCAAGCTGTTGTACTTGGCATCAGAAGGGCCCAGCCTCACTCCCACAGGTGACTTCCTTCAGGTGGCTCCTGGAACTACACCGCCAGGTCCCCTCACACAGCACTGAGGGGCCAGGCTGATTTTGCTTTTGTTAAGGGTGGGAACACCCATAACAAAGTGAGAATTCATTCAGAGCTGTTTTTTTTTAAATAAGGAAAAGTTAAGAACTCAGTTTTGCTGTATTTTCAAGTAATATATGGTGTTCTACAGTGTTCTTGTTTCTGTAATAGCAACGAACGTGTGGTGGGGTGTTACTGCACAAACACAAGTTACATTTGTACTTCCTAACTACTATCTTGCTTCCGACAGAGAAATCATTATTGATAGTACAAATTAATTATTAATGCTTGCTTGGTGGCCCCACATTTGGTATGTTAGCTAACACCTGGGCAGCACGACCTGTAAGAAATTGTATGTGCTCCTGTGGTAATGCACTAGAAAAATATCAAGTAAAGCAGCATTTCCCAATACAAAATACAGTAGGAATATGAATCTATTTCTATGTAAGAACAGAAGTTAGGAGAAAGTGAATCGAATCATTCTTTTTCTTTTTTTAAATATGATTCAGCTGATACATTCGCTTGACAAAAGCTTAGTAATGTGAACAGAGGCAAGCTGGTTGTTGACAGCTACTTCCTACATTTATACATTTCCTGAAATGGATCAGCATTGCTCTCTAATAACCTTTTTGTGAATGGAGCAACTCAAACATTAAAATGCCAAAGCGAACTCAAGTCCGGTCTGGCAGCCAAACTTGCAGCGTAAGGACAGATCAGAATCCCATCTTCAATGCCCTAGTGAAGGATTGCAGGGAAATCAACCTCCCACACTCCACTGAAACCCATACACAACACCACACTGCAACAGCTTCTCCTTTTCACTGTCGTTACCCTGACAGATTATATTCTTTCTGAATGTCTCACCAACAGCAACTGTTGTGCAGTTTAAGACAGAGGTTCTACATAGCATTCCGTATTACTTCAGGAAATCAGGCTGTAGTTTATTTGCAGTTTGAAGAAACTCTCTCCATGCAGATGTTCTGATACACAGATGACTGGGAGTGTACTTAAAAATGCATCTAAGAAAAGTGTTCCCACCCATGGCCTTTTGAGATGGAAGCCCCTGAGGTTTCAAGAATAAGCCATCTCTATTTTGCATTTTATTCTCGTTGTGCAACTAGTTAAGCTTCTAATGAAAATGGACTGAGAGCCTTGGGAGCAAGCATGTTGTAATGTTTTGCACAGTATTTCTCAGTGAAAAAAATTGGTGATGTCCTCTGTCTGTTTAAGGAATTGAATTTTACCGTGGTCTTAATTTTAGCAAAATTTTAGCATAGTGTATTGATTGGTACATGGTGAACCCACTTCCTAGTCAGACATACCTAGATTCATATTTACATTTCCTTCACCTTTACATCCACTGCTAGAATTCACAGAGAAAGATTTAGCTAAGACAGAGCTTCACACAGTAATTTTCACTGCTTTTATTCTCAGTGTTTTGCTATTGAGTTTGCTTTCTGCTACTTCCATGCTGTGCTTTGTGACAGGCAGATCATTAGGGTACATTTCTTCTAATAGAGTTATTTGCAACTCAAGAATTTATTCTTACATATGGAAGATCTGGGGGCGTAGTCTGGAGATGAGCTGTACTTAAACAATAAATGGAACATACACCAGTTTAGTCAAAGAAGTTGTGGGTTTTACACGTCAGCAGGGGGTGTAACATTGGTGGTGGCATTTTCTACCAAGTAAGGCAGTCTTACCGACTAACTGTATTGTAACAGTTGCTTGATGACCAAACATATTTCAATATATTTTATCTTATAAAGTAATATGCAGGTTCAAGTTTTTAGATTTAACAGCTTTGAACACTGTTTTGCTCAATCGCTCTGAAACCACCAGAAGAGCAACAAAACCGAAGTGCTCCAAACACAAGAGTTTTTACCAAGACAGGAAAGTAAGGTAGAAACTATCACAGTTCTTAGAAAGTGTAACAATAAAAATTAAAAAGGAAAAAAGACCCTGACAGTTTTAAACTGTGAGGGGTTTTGGTGTTATTGGTATTTTGCTTGACTTTATTAAAAAGTTGGTCACACACACAGGCCATCTTTTAAAAGGCATAACAACATCTTACAGACATTAGCATGCCTGTTCAACATGTACAATTTCAGAGGCAGGCAGCTTTGGACGCTCTTAGTCCCAAATATCCAAGTAGCTTTTGTGATTCAGCAGAGGACATACTTACAGGACTGGGTCAAGCACCACGTGCTCAAAGCAGAGACAGAACAGAGCAAGCCAGCGCTGCCAGGGAGGTGCGTGGCCATAGGATCACACCATTCACCTGCACTAGCACATTCTACCCCTCAGCATAACTTGTTAGCCTGGGACAGCCAAGTGCCAGCACAGCTCCATAGCTTCCTGAAAGACCTTGCTCAAGCCCTGCTGGCTCAGTAGATGTAAAAAAGGGTCTGAGTCGCTATTTGCAATAGACCACAAATCTAAAATAAAAAAGGCTTGATGGCATGACTTGATATTTAGGTAACTGGATCGCTTTAAAAATGAATCGGACAGGAGTAACAACAGCAACTATAAAAGTATGAAACTATTTGTACAGCCCTAAGCTAAAGGGACTGTAATACAGTCTTAGGCTTAATTTTTGAAGAAGCAAGGGGAGGAAACTGACACTACTGACAATTCTTTCAGCTTATTTTTAGGAATGTTTTTCTTCTGAAAAAGTGAGAGAAAAATCCTTAATATGACACAGTGTATCACAGAAGCAATTTACTGCTAGCAAAAAAAACCCCAGAGTTTTATGTGCTATCAAATGCAGAAATACTCAGAAAGAAATACTGTGTTAGAATTTTCTCCATCAAAAATAGAGTCTCTGCTCTGAGTTTATCAGTACTTGGACAAAGCTCAGTGTTTCAGGATTTTGGTTAGTTAAGTGCCCGTTCCCCTGTTACCATCAGTCTGCTCTCTGGCACACAAAAAACAATTCAGTCTTTACCTTTAATGCAACTGCAGTTCAATGTTTCTAGATGAGCAGGCAGATAAATTCATGAAAATCTGAAAAAGAAAAGCATGAAACAGTGAAAATTCTGGGCATCTCTGAGGTTATGGACGTATCTAAACAGAGCGTCTGAGCCAAGATTTTTTCTGGGTTGGTAATGCAAGCCTTGTCAGCTGTTTGTTGGCACTCATTTATACAATTGCAAAATAGTACCTGCTATTTGAAAACATGGAACAGACTGATCTTGTACTTTACATCACAGGATGCCACGGAGAACTCATTACGATATCATTCTGAAGTGCTACATTTTCACCTAAGTTACACGTACTGAGGGCCGTCTGCTATTTGAAGTGCAGCTCGCTGCCATGCACTGGGCCTGACAAAAACTTCAAAATTTACTTTTGAACTGAAAGTATCGTGACATTGTATTGCCTTTAATAGCCTCAGCGTTAACGTTTTGGTAGCCCAGGATCCAAGTTTACCTTTCATGAGCTTATTAAAGGTAAATCTGGATAATGCTATCCATGTTACTGGAACATTTATCAGCTTTTTAGCTGAAACTAGGAGATAATAGGTAACAAATCTATTAAACTGTTTTATCTGCCCGAGGAACAGTCTCCCAGAAGAATTCACTCAGAGAAACAGCCAACAGAGCCCTTATCCACTGTGGGCTTTCAGAGAATAAAATCACCCCCTCTTTCCCAGCCACCCTTTGTATCTGGGCACAGATCCCAGTTCAGAAATGTAGCAAAACAAATGTTAAAACAGTGAAGAGTGCTCCTAAAATATAAAGTAGCACGGCGCACACACAAGCTGTGTGGGTCTCATTTCCATGCATACTTTCCAGAAGTTACGGTTCATGTTAAATGAGAATTGAACTTCAAACAATAATATATATATATATTTTTATAGTGAACGTAGGCTACACCTGAGTAACTGCTATATTTTTACAGTGACAAATGGGGGGGAGACAGACTGAGACTGCTCACCATCTGATTGTCTTTTTTATTGCTTAGGGTGACCTGCAAATAATGTTGCATTTGTTTCTGTGTATCAGATAACCTTCTGTGTACGTGGTCATAATTCATCAAAGCACTTTTGAGCATGCACATAACAAGACCAGCTGCTTCCTAGAACAAGTTTTTAGTCTTAATTTATGTTAGACTAAAATTCCCAGGCTGTTTAGTACGTTGGGTTTTTTCCTGCTCAGTTTTATGAAACTATGAATTATTGTTATTTGAAGGCTTGTAAGAAAACTACGATCTGAAGACCAAGCTTGAGCGAAATACTGAGAGGCCTATACAGCTTCTCTGTTACCAACTGGAAGAGCAAGGATAATGTTTAATCCACAAACAGACTGAGTACTGACAGCCCTAGGATTCAAGTAATGCACTCATACGAGCTGGATGCTCTTTGTGGTGTTCCAGGGCATAATCTCGTACCCATTCCAACTCCCACTTTCTCACCCTGCTGTTATTACAAACAGCAACTTTAGCCTCACCATCCTCTTGTTCCCCACACAGATACAACTCATAACCAAAGTGCTTTTGAACAAGTTGTTTAAACACAACAGAGCTCATAAAAATGCAAAACTATTTGCATGCCTACGGAATAAACAAAGAATCCATTTCCATCCATTCCATTCCATGAAAATTAAACACATATCTAGCTAACAACGGCACAAAAACACAGTTATCCTACATGCAATAGGGAACCACACTGTGCAAGTACACAGCAGGAATCAGTTGTACATGCAGCTGCCTTTATGTAAAGTAATGTACCAAACAACCACTGGGCTGCGAGGGACAGACAAACTGCTCCCTCCTCATTTCCTGCTTCTATGTCTGGTGGTGCCTGTGGTCTTTTGCACCAGACAGACTCTCTTGCTTCTTTTTCCTTTTTACTCCCCCCATACTGTTCCATCACTTGGCTGCCATTTGACATTACCCCTAGCTGCAGATTTGGCTTAGCTCTCTTTTAATGTAACATTCAAAGCTGTGGAAAACACTGTAAACTACACTCAACCTATGTAATATTGTGATTCTTTGGGCATGTTAAGTTTTCAGAATGTAAAAAGTGTCATGCTAAGAACAGAAAAGGGATCAGAGTATTTAAATATCATAAAGCCAATTTTTATATATACACAGTTGAGGCAAATTACATAACTGGATTCACAAAAATATGACTTCAGCATAATGGAGATTCTAACAGAGAAGTGAAAACAGAGCAATGAATTGCTGGTTCTCTGACAGAGTCTTCATGTTCTGGTTCATGGCAGCCAGCTCAATCCAAATCTAGTGTGATCTCACTGGGGTCGTTCCCTTGGGCAGCACATTTAGCAGCCAGGCACACGTGTGACTCTAAAGTCAGGTCAGTTACCTGAAGCAGATCCTCATGCAGCCAGACAGACGTGAGTACAGAGGAGGAAGCGGCAACCTCAGTTTAGTTCAGATGACACAGAATTAGTTGCACCTTTGCACTGTAGCTTTGTAAGCAAGCTAAACAAGCATAGAACAGCTACTGCTGAAACAAGCAGCTCTCACCCACTTTTTCTGCCTGCCCCTCACAGCAGCATGCAGGAGCGCCAGCTGCAGCCCCTGCAGGCTTACTGTGTTCATGGAAGTACTGTGTTAGAGAAAAGGTGCTGCAGTGTGATAACCAACCTGGTTGTTGTCTGGTACAGAATTAGCTGCTGACTACTGAACTGAGAATTTAAGCTACAAAAAGAATGCCCACATTCATAAGCTTTCACTTTAAAAGATCAACAAGAGACTGATTTTAGTTTCAAGCTCATCACGCTATGCTGAACCAAGCAGCATAAGTCATATACTCCAACGGTAGCTGAAGTAAGAAAACATCTAGGACAGGAATCAACAGGCGTGCCCGCTTGATGCTGCTGCCTGATATGGGTCTGAGCAGGCACACAATGCCCTGCACAACAGAACACTGTCCACAGCAGAGGTTTGGGGCTCCGCAACAAGAAAAGGACAAGCTGGAATATAATCACAGGAAAAGCTATTGGGTGTATCAATATTCTGTTTCTATCTGTAAAAATTTTTGTGCTAATGAGGCGTAATGAGGGTAAGAAAAACGTGCTTGCCCGAGCAGACTTCTAGCGAAAACCAAACACAGGTGTCAGCGTTGTTCTTCCTGTGATACATAAAGATTTTCTGACAGCCACAAAAGAAGTGCCTCAGGGCACACGTGTGCTCTGCAGAAACCATTTATTTGTTCCCTGCAGTTTCTCCTACATTCTTTTCCAAGAGACTGAATTGGGAAATAGAAAAGAAAGCGGCTTATTACAACAACCAGCACTGAACAAAGAAATTCTCTTTGTGAAATTGCATACCTAATTTCATACTTGCAATGTATTCAGATCTTCTCTGTGCTAATATTCTACTTCCATGAGCAGAATCTGTGCAAACAAGGCCTTTAGGAAGGCTTAAGGGGCAGTCAGCAGGCAGGGCACTCATGCAGTTACTTGATGTGCTGCTCTCCATTTCTGACACAGGAGCTGAGTAGAAGGTGTATAATAATACAGCCCTGCTGACAAGCGCAGCAAAGAGCCTGTGAATGAAGCAGTGCCACAGGGGATATCACTGAGAAATCACTTGTTCCCCAGGATGCTCTGTTCTGATCAGAATGTAAATAATTAGCTCAACAGAAAAATAGCATTAAAAGAGTGATTAACAGGATCTGTAGCTTCTTTGGCTCCTCTTCACATAGGCTGCTATGCCTAAGATTATCTATCCCCAGCACTGGAAGTAGTTCAGAAGAATCACATTATACTGAAGTATCTTGTTATTTTAAGAATTCAAATGCCTGCCTCAGATTTTGGCATGCCATTCATTCTCCGTTAAGATCTTCAAGAACAGCAAGATATGCCTAGAGCTACTCCAGGTAGACCTGTACAACCAGCACGAGAATGGTGTGCCCTGCCACACACAGAGTTCAGTATTAACAGCTTCACTCAGCTGTCAGGTGTGAGCAGCATTTCATTGGTGAAAAACTGTTCTCTTGAACACAACAATGTTCCTGAGCAGCCTTCTGAGAACGAATTCAAGAATTTCATAGTCTCCCTTGGAGAAATGCTGCTCACTGACCAATCACTTCTCCAGCTTACCTGGGTAAGGTGATCGACTTCCAACCACCTTTCCAAAAGTAACTGGAAGGTCTTGAATTCTTCTTAAAACGCAGAACGGAATAGCAGTAAACTGCCTATCATATTTACAATGCTAGTTGTTATCAAGTACAAGCTATTGCAGTTGCTAATGGAGTTTTATTCTGTCCCACAGGCTTTGTGAAGATGGCAGCACCTGCAGGCACAGCCCCCAGGTACAGGACTGCTGCTGCACTAACTAGCCTCACTGCTCACATGTGGTGTGCTTATGGACTGCCAGGGAAGAACATACAGGTAGGAATCCTATTTAAAGAGACTACTACTACTCAAATTACTTATCTAAAGCTGCACAACAAAGCACAGAAAAACAGTTTTATAAACCAGACATCTAATTCCAGTAAGGGCAGTTGAAACTGGTTAGAGACACAGAAAAACACTCAGTTAAGTTGCAGTTCAGAATACATCTTATTATATATATATATATATTTTTTTTTTTAAACCACAACAGTGGTTTAAAAAGAGAAAAGAAAAACGTTGTTTCATTCTATGCGAGTCTACTGTTGTTTCTCCTAGAATCAAAGACATATATTAAGAAGACTTAAATTTAGAATGCTGAACAGTTAGGTAAGGCACCTGGCTAAGTGGAACAAGGACAGAGAATGCTGTATTAATACTGTTTTCTCTTGCAAATGGGTTGCACAGTATCAGAAGGTATCTCATAATAATAAATCATGCCTGTGGTACATGTCTAAGAAGAAATTCTGTAAAATACAACCATTAGCTGGACATTAACAACTTATTTTTTAATGTGTCATCCATGCTCCTTCTGGAAGCAAAACACAATGCCTAAGTCTGAAAATGTCATGAGCAGCTATTTGTTATAAATCTGAATACATGTTGAAGAAATCTGCTGAACACAGGTATTCTTGAAGTGTATAATTCACTTTCTATCTTTCCTATATGAAGTAGTGCTAAAAAAGAACATCGCAACGATTACAATATTAACTTGGAAGTCTTTCCTTAGTAAAGGTGTTAAGAGCACAAGTATCAGAATGCAATGTGCTATTTTAAGCTTGTCCTTGTCATGTCAACTTGCTTCTAACTTCACAGGCTAGATTATTTTTCCATTGCTACATGCATTAATAATTTAACTGCTGTACTACATCTATGCTAAAAAGCATTCCTGATCACCGGTGAATGGAAGTAAGGGCATTTTCCTCACACACTAACAAAATCAATGAGCAAAATCCATGAGACAAACTAGAGCATCACACACAGTACAACAGGTGCACATGCAGGTATTGTGCTCTGGTTTCTAATGCTTAACAGCTGGTTTTGACAGGCAAATGAATTTATAATAAGAAGTAAAGAAATGTAAAGCTACAGCCTAACAGACAGATTACAAGTGTGCTTTTAGAAAAAGATGCTCAAGTGATGAAACAGTAACATAGTGAAGGGAATCAATAATCACATTTCTTTCAATACAGTGAAAGACATGGCAGTTCACTAGTTTCCCCCCTCATGCTGGTATTTAGGTGTTAAGAGTCTCAAATATCAAGGGTTTGGGCTTGGACACTCTGAAGTCTGTAAGGCTGCCCAGGGAGGTGGTGGAGTCTCCTTCTCTGGAGATGTTCAAGACCTGCCTGGATGCCTACCTGTGCGACCTGCTGTAGGGAACCTGCTTTGGCAGGGGGTTGGACTCGATGATCTCTGGAGGTCTCTTCCAACCCCTACAATTCTGTGAATCATTGGTGGATCACTGTACCACTACCTTGGAGATAAAAAAATATCCCCTTGGAAGCCCAGTGGTCTCCCAGCTGCACAACATCCAATGATTTGATATTAATTGCACTAAGATCTATCATCAGTACTAAGATTCCTTGCAAAACACTTGACTGGGGTGAAAAGTATTTCTTGATTTCAACAAAAAGTCCAAGTCCTCAGCTCTATCTGAAGCAAGGAGGGAAGAGTTTCTTATGTCCTTCACCTTACAGAGCCATTAATCGACAAGCAAAGCAAATGCAACACATGCTGATTTTGTGATGCCACAGCATTGATAGGTCCACCCTCACTCCCATCATAAGCAACTCACACACACAAACTTTAAGAATAGTCCACTAAGTAAATCAGCATTCAGGCAACGTGTTGGCTACCTGAAAACGTTTTCCCCCTTAACTCCATGCCCACAACCACATTTCCTTACACAGCTCCTCTATTTCCAAAGAACAACTGTGCAATCCAGTTTCCATGCTTAAAAATGGCTCATTGTCCCTCAGAGGTTTCTACCATCATTAGTGTCACCTTAACACGTAAAATAACCCCCTGGCAAACTGTACCAACACACTTCTCTCACGCATTCCTCACCAAATTTAACCTTTGCAGAAGTTCAGGTTCAAGCCAGCACCAACTTCAGTCTTGGCTCCAGAGCTGCTAAGAGGTATGGCAGCAAATGTCCAAAGCAGCACAGCAGCCTGCAGAGTGGAAGGGTTTCCTATGTAGGGCAATAACAACAGCACAAGGAATTGCCACCCCCACCCATTCCTAACCTCTTCATCACACCCATGGCCAGATAAATCACCTTATGCTCATCTGGCGTATGATTAAAGCCATATCTTGCCATCAATATTGCAATGAAGTATTAGGTAGAAACTGATAGCTCTAAGAAGAAGGGAAAGAACATCTGCTGTAGCTTATTTAGGTTCTGTCCATTACTTTTGTTGATCTTGGCTGAGCAGGTCAATGCAGATCACATTAAGTACCTATTGTGAAAAAGAAAACTGAAACCACATCTCCTAAGCAATCCTGGCAACCAGTCAGCTTTCCTCTTTACAATGCAAGCCTTATTCTGTAAGTGTCTTTTAGTCTGGCTTCACATAAAACCTGTGAAAGCTCCTCGCAGCTCCAGCATGTCCTGACTGAGAGCCACCTGGGAGTCACCCCCAGAATGCAGAAAGCAACCTATGAGAAAGGGCCCCAGCTCCCCAGGCTTCATGCAGACCGCATGGCTCTGAGGAAGCAAAAGGGAGAAACCTGTCACGCCACTTCAAATGTGTCAGTTTCAGTGTGACACAAGTTAGCCTGTGAGCAAGTGGCCACAGAAGTAATTAGTGCTGTGCTCAGCTTTCATTTTTACATGCATGCCTACAGAGTTCAAGATTTTGAGGAAATATGCAGCTATTGCTGCCAGTGAATTACGGACAACGGACAACCCTAGCTTCCTTTTCCCCTCAAATGGAAAAACAAGGAAAAACAATAACAAAGCATTAGTAATTCCTGCCTGCAGTAAAGCAAGAAAAAGAGACATCTGCAGATGTCTCTGTTCAGGGGAGTTGGACCAGATGACAGTTAGAGGTCCCTTCCAACTAAACGATGCTATGAAACACTCCCTTTTAAATTTCCCCCTAGGACCTGCCCATTTCCCTAGGACCTTCCAGAAGGAAAAGTGGCAGAGTGGCTGTTGCAGGGAGAGGAGGTGCAATGCAACTGAAACAAAGACAGCCTCAGTTGTCATTCCTTAGCTGCTGTTGGATACAGGGAAATTCAATGGTGTGTCCTCCTTTAAAATGGTGTTCTCTGGACATTGTACCATCTAAGTAACAACCCAATACATGAACAGATGGAACAAAATTTAGGGAGACAAAAACTTCTGTTTCTCCTGAAGACATCCATGTCCTGAAGCACAGTGAGCACACACTTATTGCATATTTCCCTTAATAATTAACTCCAAGTCTTTCTAGCTTAAATAATTTCTTATTAAAAACATTTTTCAGACCAATAAGCACTCAGTTACTGTTCAAGCTGAGTACAGTTTGGTCACAATAACTACCTTTGTATTAATGATTAACTTCAATAGACTGCATATGTTTATTCAGCTTATACTACTGTTTAAATATTTCACCTCATATCAGCTTCATTCAAAGTAGTGCAGCAGGGTGCATCTGTTTTACCAGGTGTGTATCCTGACATCACTCGGAACATATTTGTATCTAATGATTGGCCTCAGTTCCAGGGTTATACAAAAGGGCTGAAGCATAGCCTTCTTGTTAGAAAGGGGGACCACTGGTAATTTATTACACTGAGAACTGATCAGTGTTGGGTTGCTCAGACACTGGGCAACGCTGCCATTCGCTCGCACAGTGCTCCCTGCGTACAGCTTACTGATAACGGAAGGGAAGGTTCCATGATATGCAAACCATCAGTGCCCAGCTATGGGAACCTCACCACAGCATTCACCCCAGGGCTGGGGGCAGGAAACCAGTCTCATCCATTTTAAATGTAAATAATGGCATAGTTGAAGACCACAGTGAAGGGAAACTGTCAAATACAAAGAAGTGAGAAGGATGTTAAAAACGCATAGTTAGTAGAATAACTTTGATGTGGGAATAATTAAGGCTTTTGTAGCAGTGTATTAAAGGCAAATTTCAGATGAAAAACCAGAAGGAAAAGTCATATTTTTCCAAAACTTACTGATGGTTTTTGTTTGTGAGGAAATATCAGCTTGGGGATCTGCTTGTTTAGAAATTAGGATTTTTCACACATCAGCAGAGAAAAATAACGCACACATATAATTACTGCAGTCAGTGAGAGATGGCAAATCCTAACATCTCAAGCACAGTACCTAAAATATCATAGAATCATGTGTTTCTTATTGCTCTTTGCAGCTTTGTGTGTCAACTTCCGCACTGGGAATTGGCAAGGCTATAAATACAAATTTGCCTTTAATATTAATTGACAAAGCATGCCACACTTGCATTTTTTATGCTGCAACAGTCCAAAGGGAAAAAGAAAGCAAAGTGATAACGAGATAATATCTTCAGCCTGATGATCACCGCTTGCAGCCGTCAGGTTCCTCACACAATTCCTAACTCGCACCAGGCTCCTGCACACCCTCACCCTACAGAGCAAACCCTACGGGCCGGGCTCAGCAGTGAAAGCACAGAACCCCTCAGCCGCCCCCTCGCCGTCCTTTAGCCGATGCCCCCACGCCATCAAATAGAACACGCGCTGCTCGCAGCCACGAATCACAGACAGCCCGGGCCGCTGCGCGTGCTACATCAGCATCAGACCACATCCCGAGCCGGCCCCTTTTCTGCATCGGCAACGGGGGGCGAGGGAGGAGATAACGCTGCCGGCGGCCTCGGGCAGGCCCGCAGCCCGGGCACGTCCAGCCCAGCCCTGGAGACGGCGCTGCGAAGGGCCGCCCTGCCTCCGCGTAACCCCGCGTAACCCCCGCTTCCCCTCAGCTGACCCGCCCAGCCGGGCAGGGCTGCGGCCCCACCCCGCCCCGAGCCCCGCGCCCCTCACCTCGTCCCCCCGGGCGGCGGGCAGGGAGCGGCCCCACCTCGGCCCCCGGCCGTTACGCTGCGCCGCGTGCGCTCACCTCAGCTCAGCCCACCCGGCTTCGGCCCCGAGCTGCGAGCGGAGCGAGCGGCTCTAAAATGGCTGAGGGCGGGAGGGAGGGGAGAAGGCTCTGCGAGGGGAAGCGAGAGGAGGAGGAGCGAGCCCCCGCGCCGCCGTGCCGCCAGTCCTCCTCCTCGCTGACGCGCCGCCCGGAGGCGGGGGGCGGGCGCGGGTCGGGGCCCCCGGTGCTGCGAGGCCGGGGCGGAGCGCCGGTGCTCGAGACCTTCACCGCGCCGAAATCTGGGGCTCGGATACCGCCAGGCTGAGCCGAGGGCCCTGCGGGCACTTGCTTTGCGAGAAAAGGGTTTCACCCGCAGCTCTGACGGAGCGGCTGGGATTACTCACAGCGCGGATCACCGAGCCAGAGGCCAGAAATATCCCCGTGATTCACGCAAAAGTTTGCCGGTGGCCGTGCGTGTCTGTTGCTTACACGCACAGAATATTGCCGTCAGGGAGACGGAGCCACATCTCAACGTGTTAAGAAGGGAAAACGTGTCCTGCTCTCATCAGAAGTCCGGCACGGTCCTCCCTCACCCCATATGGAGTGGGACGGGATGTGTGAGAGATGGAAAAGCTGGCAGTGGCTGTATTTGGTAACAAGTGCTTGTTCTATAAAAGACAGAGCCTGGCAGAGCTAGCAGCTCCTGGCAGCAGCAGAATGTGCAGTGTGGGTGTTGCGTTTGGTGGTTCTTAGAGAAGCAAAGGGTGCATCACTTCCTTGCGTGGAGGCTGAGCAGTGTGACTGCAGGTTTTGCTTTGCGTGGGCCACCGGATTTTTAGGGCAGTGCATCATTGCTCTCACTTTGTTGCAATTTGTTTCAAACCTCATTGTTTACTTTATTGTCAGGTCACCGCTAATGAAGGGTTGTGCAAGATGCCTCAGGGCAGATGTGCTCTGTGCAGTCTAAATATTTTTTGATCTAACCTTTCTGTATGAAGGAAAGGTCAGGCAAACAATCTTACAGACTTGCTACAAACTTTCTTTTTTCTTTCTGCCAGCTAAAACAGGTGCATTAGCTTGTTCTCCAGTTCCTTTTCATAGCGTGTGAATGGCTAAGAGAACTATTTTATACCTCCTGTCTGCTTAAGTTTTGAGTTAATGAAGGTAGGTGGGAAGCATGGCGGGCAAAGAAGCGTGTTTTGTCTGTACGTGCTGAAAGCCCCAGGATGGCTGTGCGAGGTCAGAACCAGGACCACACTGTGCAGTTGCTGCTCCCAGCAGTGGCCAGTCATCTCTGAGGAAGGAAATGAAGTCTGCAGCTCAGTCATTTGTAGCTAAAAGTAATATATCCCTACCCTTGACAGACAACTTAGTGGAAGAAAAACCCAATTGCTTTCTTAATCTCTACAAGCTTCTGACATCCACAGCCTGATGTAGTCCCACAGTTTGTGTTCAAGCTCTGTGAAAACCAACTCTGTATGTTTCAAGCCTTCTGCGTGGTATTTCACCGTAGGATAATCACAGAATTGTTTGAATTGACAGGGACCCTTGAAGGTCATCTAGTCTGACTATTCTGCAGTGAATAGGGACAACTACATCTCAGGGTGCCACTTTCCACTTGATATTCCTTGACTTTTATGCTAATTAACCATGAATTATCATTGTCTCTGTACCCTTTCCATGCCGCTCCTTGTTCTGCAGATGTGCACCGTGTTCCTTGCACTGCTGCACTGTCAACTTTCCCTCTGGGATGACAGGCCTAGTGCTCTCCAGGTGCAGTGCCACAGTGTTTCAACCAGATTCAAGCTGGGGCTTCCATCTCTTCATGTCAGATCTTCTTGCTCCCACATCAATTTTAAGCACTCTGGGCTGTGCCTTCCTGCTGACTACAGATCTTTCTTCACACCCTGCCAAAAGGAGACCTCAGCAGGCATGGGACCTCAGAAAGCTCATCTCAGCCCTGGGCAAGCGTGCCCAGGCATGTGTGCCACAGAGAGAAGGTCTGGGAATTCCTGGCATCAATATGTTGTCAAGCAGAGCACTGCTGAGTGACATTCAGTCTCAGTGCCATTGTCTCCCATGCTCAAGAAAGCATCTATCCCTTAAATCCTAGTACTTCATCCCTTGACCCTAGTACTCTCTCCCCCCTGGTTCTGCCTTTTTAACTCCCTCAGTGGTCCTGTTAAACAGGAGGTGCGTCCTCCACATTCCTTCTCTCTGACCTTTTCCTATGCCTGAAGGGCCTGATGACAGTTTTATTAGGACTGGGCTAGCAGCTGTCCCTGAAGCAGGATGGCAGAGAGCCCTTCCTACTCACAGACATACATGCCTGCCTCTGCAGTGGGCTGGATATTTAGATAACCCAGCAGAGAACTGCTCTTTCTTGTAGGTGGTTGCGAGAAAGGATGGCATTCTGATGTGGCTGTGGGTCAGATTGCTGTCAATGGTCAAAGCACAGCACCTTTTCATTCTCTTTGTCTTAATAAGTAGTTTTATCTCAACCCACAAGTTCTATGTTTTTTCTGCTCAATTCTCTTCCCATCCTGCTGGGAAAGGGGGAGTGAGAGAATGGCTGTGGTGCTCAGGCACCTGCTGGGTTAAACACAGCAAGGTACCTTATATCAGGTAAAAGCAGTTACAAGGAGCCAGATTTGTAGGATGACACAATCTAAGAATTCAGCAAAGAACTCGGAATTTTATTTGCTTCAAAAGGGTAAACAACTAAGTCAAACTGATGTAGCAGATGCCCTTTTATTTGTCATAAGAAATAGTTACTTTTAAACAAGTTCTTCGGAGACTTTCAAACTTCATCTGCTGAAAGGAAATCAGAAACAGGTTTATTTGCTCTCTGTAAATAAACATTAAGTTAGGGTTGACCAGCAATACCTTGAGGATAAGAAGAATACTTCCAAAGCTTTCCAAAAGGTAGCTAAGAAAAGCAAACCTGCTGTCAGGAAGCTTACAGTCATTAGAAAAGGGCTGAAACTGCTCTGCAAATATTTTAGGAGTCTGCAACCAAAAACAAAAGCCACCTTTACATAACAGTACGTCACACTATCTTTCAAACCAAATCTAAATGAAAGGGCTTTTTTTTTTTTTCCTCATTGCAACTACTTTGTCTCTTCCTGGTAGCTAAAAACAGCAATGATTTGTGTGAAGTGTTATCAGCATAACGGAACTTCCCAGGCAGTGTCACTGCTCTGTGCCACCTCTACTTCTCACATTTATCACCAGGGTCAAAAAGAAGCAAGAGAAAGTTCTGCTGAGGAGAGACTAAAGCCAATCTAGAACATCTGTGCTTTTCATCTACAATGAGATGAAACCTCTGACACAGTCAACACTTTCTCACCTCATTCCTGTTTCAGCAAGAGAATTGCATAATGTTAGCTCTTTTAATCTAAGTAGGAAATCAATATTTGAAGACTCGTGGGCAGTTTATTTATGCTAGGAGCAGTGACTGGTGAAATCAAGTATTTTTTTGATGCAATCTTGTTTCTTCACAGAATGTACAGTCAGAATCAAAACAAGAGGAATTTTGCACATGAAATTCTGTTGTATTTTGTAGCCAGCGCTCCTAAGAAAGTTGTCTTGGTTTTGTCTCAGGCCAGTGAAGTTTCTAAATTGTGTTTCTACTACTTCTTAGTTAACTTATGATGCATGAATAAAACAAAAGGCTGAGGCATGTTAGATCTCCTTCTATCAGGAGTAGCACGCTGTTGTTCACTCCAGTTCTTTTCACAGCAATTCAGGGTTTGAAAGAAAACGCAGCGCAGACAACATAGAAGTCAGACATACAAATGTGATAGAAAGGATCATTGACTGCAAGGAGGAATTTCAAGCAGGTTGGAACTGGGAAAGGCCTTTTAAATACAGAGTGGTGTTTTAAGAGGAGCCCACTTCTGCTCTAATTCTTTATTTGATACATTTTTTCAAGCTTGTTCAATTCCCTACTTACTGTTATACATTAAACCAGACTGACAAAACACATGCAAATCTGCTTATAGCAGTTGCTATCAAACAAACAATTTGTATATTTTGCATAAAGATTTTTTTTTTTATCAAATCTATTATCTGCAGCCAACATACAGCGCGCTTTGGGGAGGAGGTAAGAAGTGAGTGGAGGCAAAGTTTGATAGGTCTCCTGAACAAAAAAACTGTAATCAGTTTTGTTACTCTGTTCTATACAAATCTGACCTCACTCTGAAGTCATGATGTAGGAAACTTTACAGCAACTTGCAAGCATTGAACATATGCTTGCATTACATAATTGAACCTTTGTTTTTAAGTCATATTGCTTGCATGAAACGGAAACAAGTAACTGCTTGCAGACATAACGTTTGTATTCTATAAAACATCACATCACCATGCAGAGTTTAGACCATTTCCTCCAGGGGTAGTGACAGGCAGTAACTTTCTGCCTTTTAGGCAGCAAGGGAGACGATCTCTTACAGTATGACCAAGGTATCTGCTATGAAACGAGACCTAAGTGTCTGCAGCATTTCAGGGACAATATGTACTGTCCTGTATGCTTCAACGTATTGTAGCTGTGGGGACACACATTGTCACATTTTTGTGTGTGTGTATGGATTCTGCTGTCCAAGTGGGCACCTTTTTTAATGATCATGAGTCAAATCAGCACTTTTATCTACACTACCACTGAGAGCAGTCAGAGGAGAATGGAGTTTCAGTGTTTTCTTCATGTACAGTTTATAACAAAACTGGAAAGCCCCACCAGAAGCACAGCTTCAGAGTACTGCACCCCAAATAGGATGCTATACGGACACAGATGAATGCACATTTTAGGAAAAGAGAGCAGTACTGACAGGGGTATTCCTGTTCCATACTGCAATGAATCTAGGAAAAGATCTGGCGCTCTGAATTAAAACTGTTGGTGCAGTTACAGCTTATTAATAGAACATATGTAACTTACAGTTGTCAGATCACTGTACAAATGAAATACTAAAAATTATTTTCTGGACTTTGGAGCGAACTTTGAACGGTCATTACAAGGACCTTAGCTCACATAGTGGTGTATGTCCAGTGCTCCCTGGAGAGATGAGAAAGAAAGAAAATAGAATGCTATGAAAATAAAAAGTTTTCTTAATTTTTCACAAAAGTCAATCAGAAAAGCACAACCACAGTTAGCAATAGCCACAACAGGCCAGGCTTACTTTCATAGTAAGCCTATTCAGTAGATGTGCATAGATTTTGGCTAAAAGTATGGCTAAATAATTGTCTTCTGCCAGTCTGTTCCACAGTCCTGTTGTCAGAAATCCCTGAGTTTTGCAATTTCCTTTAAGTGAATCATAGTATTTTTAACACTACGGCACCCTAATTTGGTGTGACACTGTTTGATTATTTATTAGAACAAAGACTAAAATTCAGGATCTTGACCTCAACAGATTTTCTACTTACATATGCCATGGCAGAAGCTTGTCTTGACAGAAATAGCAAGGCCAGCCTTCCAGTCAATACCTTTTTTCACTTCTCTTCTTAAATTTAGAACCTATGTAGTAAAGTGCTAACTACCTGCTCACCTTAACTTTATTTCAGTTTCTTATCTTGGCTTCGTTTTAATAAAAATCTGATGTGACTAAAAGAAATACTCAAGTCCCAATCGTGTGTGTCTGCGGACGGACCGCCACTGCAAGTCTGCTTCAGAAGACCGTGTAATAGTCAGGCACAAAGTGTCTTCTAGTGCACTCTCATATAAGTAGTTCTTACACGTGCACATATTTCTGGGAATTTGTAATGTGAGAAGTAATGGGGTGAGATAAGAATTACTGAACTTGTTGCTTATGTGCTTTTAGTTGTTCCTGCAGGTTTGGGAGACAAACATAAATCAGCAGATCTGCATGAAGGTCAGACATAGTCTTGTGTCCAAAACATGTTGTGGTGCATAGGGAAGTACTTATTTTAGAATAACTGGCTTCCTACGTAATAATAATTTAATCATACCTGAAAGTGAAATAGTATTTTTCTTTCTTTATCGGATGATCCATTCCTTAAAGCAAAAATCATGAATCTACTTTTAGTCCTCAGCACTGGCAGACTGTGAACTCTCTTATTTACTCACGTAAGGCCATGTCTAAGAATTTCTGGAAACTATCTGGTGAAAAAAATTGCAATGTATTTATGCAAGTCTTGTAATTTTTTGTTGTTACTGCGGACTCCCTTATGCAATTTTTGAAACCAAACTGTAAATGTCCCTTGGAGCATTTGTTCACGTACTTATATATCCTTATACAAATCAGAACTAACTGATCCCTATTTTCTTTTTTGTTCTGAGAGATTTCTGTGCCCAGAGGAATTACAGAGCCACATACAAAACTCACAGCCCCAGGATATTAGTATTACATATGCTTTAAAGAAGCTAGGTAGCCTTGCAGTCTTAAACTATTCTGCATATCATGTCTAATTTAGAGCAAGTTGTCAGTTTGCCCTGACATGCTCCAGCAGTTCTGCTTCAGCTTGTTCCTAAACTTGTGAAGGAGTCTTTACAAGATAGCCTTGCAGCTTCCATCCTTTCCATCATAATTTACAAGATAGAATGCACAGAAAATCTCACTGACCTAGCTTGTCAAAATGCCTGGATTTTGTTGGAATTGAAATCTTTTCATTCTGTCTATGCAACAAAATGTTCAGTTGTGTCTTTTCAAGTGCAACTTCCTTCTTGGAGGTTGATTGATCCCTGCAATCAACCCTGATTCCCCACATTGATTGTTTTCCATCAGTTCATAACAATGTGGAACACTGAGAAAAGCATACACATTTTTGGAAAAGAGCCTTTTAAAATGTTTCTATGGATCCCAACCAGTTTGCAGTGGTTGTACCCCCATAGCAATGTCATGTACTATGCTACAATTGGGTAAGAGATGTGTATGATTTCATTTTCTTGGTCATCTTGCCAGACTCTTTAAAAGCCACCCACAAAACATGGCCCCCAGTTTTACCTCTCCTCATCCACAGGTGAGGCTCTTGCTCATCCAAGCAGGCTCTTGCTTACATGGATAAAGACGCTAGAGTAACCATTTCCTGTACTCTTAGTAGCACTTTCCAGTCAATTAGTCAACATTTCCTTTGCATGGTAGCTTCACTGTCAGAACCTTTGGGTCCTAATTGACCTGTTTCCATTTATAATGATAGATTATAAAATAATTTATATAATACAGTATACATATATGTTATATATAATCTTTATAATAAGTAACATTATGTATGAGAAGATAAATAGAATATGCTTCATTTATGCAGGTTCTAATGGTGATGCTCTCATTTTCATCAATAGTTCTAATTCCAGAGCCAATAATTTGATTTATTCATGATACTACAGACACAAAACATTGCAGAAATAATTGGTATTGTTGCCATTACAGAACTAAATGCCCATGAATGAAACCTATCTGTGAATATTCATAGGAACAGAGCTGTGAGTGAAGGGCTGCATTCTGAGGTCTCCTCTGCCTCTGCAGTTCTAAAACTCAAGATTCAAATCTGCCTGAAAATGGACACCACCACATTATCTGTGAGGATGGCTGGCTCCCAAGGGCAGCCCAGGTATCAGTATCACACACAGCTGACCAATGCCATGATAACAGTTGCTTTTTTGTTTAGGTGAATAGTATCACTTACAGACCCATTTTCGTAATGGACAATGCTGGTTGAGAAAGATGATGCTGGGGGAGTTTCAGCTTTAGCCCATGCTGCCTAGATAACTTCACTTCTTCATTTATATCCAACAGAAGCATCTTCAGATAAAGGACTTGTGGCAATTTGGGGAAACTAATAGGTAGTGCCAAAATAGCCAGGGTAATGGAAGATTCTTTATAGTCAGCAGTCAAACAGCACGAGCAATCCCGTCTCTTACCAAGTTTTCAAACATTATTTTCATTACTGCTTCCAACCATGTCACTATAATAAGAGATGTTGCTCTTGACAAACTTTGCCTTTATTACCTCTTGATCGACGCCACAAACAGCACTATTGCTATTTTTCCTTTAGGCATCATCAATCAACATTTACAGTAATACCCTGTAGGAGAAAAGGCAGGAGCAGCCACAGCCTAAGCCAGCAGTTCAGGACAATGGAGCACAGCAGCAGTAACACCTCTCCTCTCTTCACAGTTGAAGCAGCAGTTAGTTCTGGTGCATGGGGAGCTCAGCAAACTTTGGAAGTCTTAGATGCAGAGTATGTAGCAGAGGACTGTGCACATGTTCTCAGAATTTAAAGGGTGGCTTGAATCAAAGCAGATACACTTCTAATACGTTTTGTCTCACTTTACTTATGTATTTATGGTAAGATCTGATATCTCCGAACCCTGTCTACTGACTTGTAAGTTCATTTCTTCTTATGTGGAAATTTTTCTTAGTGTAAGTTAAATTCTATAATACGGAGACTCACAAAGAACATAAAAGAACATCATTTAACTCCATTCCCTTCTTCTTTCTGCTCTCCATCCACAATTATTTATATCTAAACATACCACATCACAAAGTCACTTACTCCAGCTTTCTCTCTGTGAATCCAGCCTGCAGTCTGCTTCCACTGAATTTCCAGTGCTGTCACATGCAATGTGCTTTGTGCTGACGTTCCCCAAAACAAACGTGTCAGTCTGTGGGGTGGAGGGGAAGAATATCCCCAGAATATCCACAGGCTTTGCAGTTACACTACGAAGTGTTGGAGTGTTGAATTTAAATGTTACAAAACACTGTAAGCAGAAAGCTTATCGAGGCAATTAACCAGGAAAGATCTCCGTTCAGCAGCCACCTCCAGAGAGGGCTCTTCCTGTGCAGGACAAAAGATCCCAGGCTGTCCAGTGACAGAAGAAGCAGCTTGTTTGTACTGAAACAATTCCACATCCGCTTTTTTTTTTTTTTCAAATGAACTCCAGAAAAAGGAAGAATTAGCTAGAGATAATGAGTAAAAGGGAAGAAGAAAAGGAAGTCCAGCAAAATCTTAGTAGATTAGAAACATTCAGATACAAATGAAGTAACAGAGTGGGTCCTGTAGGTTCCCACCCCATGAGAACACCGCTGGCAGCAGGCCTACAGCCATACACACAGTGCTTCTGCCCTCAGAGGAACATTTGGGCTCTACCAGTGAGTAAATGTGAACGTCAACTCACCTGAGTCTGTGTTCAAGGATGTTAATGGGAATGATTCTAGAAAACAGTACCTGAAGGATCTGTAAGCTATTTGTAGGTGATGACTGTGTGGATTTTGCAACTTATATTTCATTTATCATTTTGTAGCGAAGCAGTCTTCACTCAAATCTTTACCCATTTGGAATTTTGGCTTCACATTGACTTTCTTGATTTAGGAAGAGGAGAACTCAAGTATCATCTTGCTGTATATAACATTGAAACCAAACAACAAATACACTGAGATTAATTGGATTACCAAAATCTTCTCATTTTATTTTAATTCTAACATTTTGGAGGGTATCTTCGAGATATTTTTGATGACTGGAAGTGGAGTGGCGTTTCTGACAAGGCTGAGCACTACAGAACTGCTACAGCCATTTGTTTCATTTTCAGTTAATTGGAACTCTGACTTTGCATTTTGATTTCACTGGGTTTATTTGGAGCAATATGCCACTCCAGTCCCAGTTTGAATGTTGTCATTACAAACTGTGCAGCTGAGTTCTGCATTTCTCTGAGCATCCCCTTCAACCCTCAGGTGGTACTGGAGGCAGACACACATTTAGCTGTAAGCCCTTACAATAGTGTCTGCAACACCTTGCATTTTCAAGTGCAGTGTTTAATTGAAATTCTGCTTAGTATTAGCCAATGAAGTGCAGAGAATGTAGAAATGTGGGAACATATATAACTTTTGTAACACATTTGGGAAGTTTAAAGTTCAACATGAACACTTGACAAAATGTTGCAGAAGAACAGAGAATTAAAAGCTACATCCTTGCTCGTGTTACGCTGATACTCACTTCCTTTCTCAGAAATAGCTGACTGCAGCAGAGAATGACTACAGACTGAAATATTTTTTGCTTTGAGGAATAAACAGTCCTACAAACAACAGGTCTAATGAAGCTTAACTGTTATTTTTTAATAAATTCTCCTCTCCTCTCCTCTCCTCTCTTCTCCATATTTGCAAATGCCTTTCTGGAAGAATACTTTTGATAACGATTTTCTTTTTTAGCTTTTTTTTTTTTTTTTTTAATTATTAGAAACCTAGAAAGTCTTAGAATGCCTTTAGTAAGCTTTATAGTTTATAGACATCTTATCACATTTAGCATTCCATTTTGAATTCTTGTTTGAATTTGTTAAAGAACAGACTATCACATAAATATGGCTCTCTCAATCTTTCGCTCTTATTTTTTACTGCATGAAACTTGTCAATGAAAGTATATTGATTTCACCTTTAAAAACACTCTCAGGTCTTCAGCTAGCTAAGTCACATGTAGGTCACATGTAGTTGCTTCCACTGTTTTACAGAAGTTATCTAATGAACTTCAGCCCGCACACAAGCTTAAGAACAATGAGAAGCTTCCATCAGGATGCCTTTTTGTTTGTAGGTCTCTCGGAGCTTTTGAAATTAAGTCTTAAGTCAGTCCTAGATATCTTGTGAGAGAGGCTTTGTCCAGTGCCTCTGGTGGGAATTTCAGATAAGCAAATGCTACTCATTTAATGAGCAAAATTATTTAATGAAATCTAATGAAATTAAAAAAAATCATTTAATGAAAAATATTTTACTTTGTTTATTTCATCTATTTTTTTTTTCCTCTCTCTCTTTTTTTTTTTTTTTTTTAATGTCTGTGTGTGCATGGTAAAAACAGTGAATGACACCACTGTGCCATTCCTATTACCTTATCCCCACACACAAAATTTAGGACCTTTTGGAATTAATCTTAAAATAGATATAAAGTAAATGTGAGGAAGCTGTCACACAAAGCAAAGAAACAGGGACAGGTATTCCCACAAAACCAAAGCAACCCAAAAACCAAAAACAGAGTTGGGCACTTAATGAGCTTCCATTGACTTCAGCCACACAGAGCTCTGACATTACCAGGAGGTCAGCAATAGATGACTGAAATATTGTCAAACATAAAACTGATATCCAATCTGGTCCCACTGACTTCTGTAGTTCTACTCTGGGAACAAATCTAGCCTGCATCCTACGGGAGGTGTTCACACAAATGTTCAGAATAACAATGGTAAAGAATTTGAGATAACCAGGAGACTTAAACAGCTTGAAACTGACCACTCAGGATCTTACCTGAGGCTAATTATTGAACTACAGTGTAACTTGGTGGCAATTCCTCTTAATACTGGATTAAAAAGTTTAAAACAAGCAAACCATATTCAGCACCTTAGGAGGTCTACAGTAATTCCAAGTAAGCCTGATAATCTCGTAAGTCTCCTGGGTGTAAGGTGATACTTCAGCCAGGACCTGAAATGTATGATTCAGGCAAATAGACACCTGAGTAAATAAATGCTTTTAGCAAAGCAAGATTAAAATCTCTGCCTTAACCCAAAATTCTATGAACAAATGCAGTCAAGTTTTAACTAATGATCAAAGCAATTCCAGAAGCAATCCGCTTTTTTTTTTTTCCCCCCACAGGTTAGATAAGGAAATTAAAAAAGGAAAAAGGGTATTTAGCCTTCAATGATAACATCAAATTTTGTAGGCAAACCTGGAGGCAGAATGAGTACAATTGTTAGAGCTGATGAATGAACTTTCTGAATGTTCTGATCCAAGGTATTTCAAAGCAGAGAACCCCATTCACAAAGATGCTGTGAACTCTTCCCCTCTGCCCCTTCCCCAGCACACACCCCACTGAAGGGTCAAACAAGAGAGGAGTGGGAGAGAAGCACATGGGAATTAATTTCAGGATCTGATTAAGAGTTTTAAAACTCTACGTTCTACAAAGTTTAGATTATGACACTGCTTGCAGTTTAGCAAAAATATTTCAGATGATACAGCCATGTCCAATAAACCTAAAAAGGGAAAAAGCAACATAATCTCTGTAGGAGTTCAGTATGGTCAGTGGCAGGATCCCACAGCAAGCACCTTGTGCTCTATACAAGCTGTTAGACAATTTAAGGAAGCCTGGTGAGCTTTCACACTTGTTTTTCTGTCTGTGCACTGAGAATTGTGAGTTTGGATTCATTTTCCAAAGCCACAACAAATGTGTTCAAAAATCTTGTGCTATGTATGCCCATCAGTGTCTTGCTTTATTATCACTCCTTCACAAATGATCGCAAGGGAGGCCTGCCTAGCAGGGAGAAATCAGTAGAGCACGTTTACACATTTTTAAATATGTCGTGGAAATCTTCTCCTTCTGTTAGCAGACAGACAGACATATCTCAGGGTCTGCATAGCAGTGCACTGCTTGTTCTGCAACTTGTACCTAGGCAGCAAGCTCTGCCTCACTGCTAGTGAGTTCTGCTGCATGCAGCTTCAGAAAGTGCTGTCATTGTACAGCAGTGACACAGATCATCTCTAGTTCTTTGCTAAAAATCACCTGCTTCCTATCAAGGAAAGGACATTTGTTTAATAGCAGCAACTTGTACCAGACTGGAGACACTTTTCTAAGGTGCAAGTGAGGCTGATATCAAGCAGGAACTGTGCTGCCACCTGCTGTGCACCTTTATTTTTTGTTATCAATAAAAATGAAAATAATTGACAAAAAGGCAATGTTGCAGGATGCAGATGCTGATGTTTATTACTAAACTTAGTACTGTATCTCATTAAAAAAATCATAGAATCATATAATTGTTTGAGTTGGAAGGGACCTTTAGAGGTCAACTAGTCCAACCTCCCTGCAGTGAACAAGGACACCCTCAGCTCCATCAGGTGCTCAGAGCCCAGTCCAGCCTGACCTTGGGTGTCTCCAGGGATGGGGTGCCACCATCTCTATGGGCAACCTGTGCCAGTGCCTTGCCACTCTTATTGTGAAAAACTTCTCTTCCTTATACCCAATCTAAATCTCCCCTCTTTTTGTTTGAAACCATTTCCCCTTGTCCTATCACAGCAGACCCTGCTAAAGAATCTGATACCCTTCCTTCTTGCAGCCCCCCTTCAGGTACTAAAGGTCTGCTCTCAGGGCTCCAGTAGAGGAAGAGCCTCCTGTAGAGGAAGAGTTAGGCACATGGGGGTGGACTAAACCTAGGAAAAACATGCCTCTGTATGTTTTCTGCTGTGCACTGACTGCATTTTCATATGAAATTAAACAGACAGGTGCCTCAGTTAAGAAGGTTGCACAGTTCTGGACTATGACATTATTTTGAGAGTGTGCTGCCTACATGTTTACAGCCTAGTGTAATTCAATCTCTGCACAACAAACAGCCTCAAAATACCAACCACTGTTGACAACTAAACTGTTTTTAAAAAGATGTGAGTACATAAAAACTTCCTTTAACCCTACAGATTATACAAAATTAACCCAGGTTTTCACTGATGAAAATACAGCTTGTAAAAGGTAATTCTCTATCTCTCAGTAACTGATAGTTGTACATCTCCACGTTCCCAGCATTAACCATTTGCTTTACTAACACCTGGGGCTATAACAGGTCTGTTAGCATTTCTGTGCCTGTTTGAGAGCTCACTCAAAAAGTTTTAAGGATATAAAATACATATGATAACAAAGTAAATTGTATAAATTGTGTAATTTATTGAATATATTTAGTATGTTTAAAGTTATACCGCATATAGATTCACTTTTAACAGTTATCATGTGAAACAACTTGCCTTGGAAGTAAATCAGAACATATTTAGCAGGAAGAAAATGACTGCTCGTGTTCTTAAGACCCAGAAAGTGAGGTCCATACATATTAATGTTACTTTACAAATTATTGTTCTTACAGTATATTATGGATATTTCATCTGAAAGAAGGAAGGGAACTATCAGGGAGAAAAACTGGAAAATGGTCAGGTTATGACAGTTAAATAAATGAGAACTGATATGTTAAGCCACGTGAATATTGGTAGCCTCCCATGTTGTCACTGTAATTTTCTTCCTTGAATGAAATGTCTTCCTTGAACTTCTGACTTTTGGAGTACAGCAGGAAGGTTCAAGAGGACAGATTATCACAAATGTTCTATTTCACAATGTGAACTTGTGCTTCTGTATGCACCACCTCTGATTAAAATGCTTCACACAAGCTCTTGAGAATGATGGGACTTTTATCCTCTGATAAAATAAAACAATAAAGATATTATTGATGAAAGAAAGAAATAGGAATATGAGAAAGAGAGTCAGTAATTTCTGCTTGTGGCGCCTGGTACTCTAATACTACACTAGAGTTAGAGTTTTCTTCTCGGATTTTGGATGACAGGATATGATTTGAACAGATTAAAATAACAAATCACAGAGCTACAGAACTGCAGAGGTAGGAAGGGCCCTCAAGAGATCATTGAATCGAACCCCTTTCTTAAAGCAGGTTCCCTACAATGAGTCGCACAGGTAGGCATCCAGACAGCTCTTGAATATCTCCATAGGAGACTCCACAACCTTTCTGGGCAGCCTGCTCCAGAGCTCTGTCACCCTTACCTTAAAGATGTTCTTCTGCGTGTTTGTACGGAACTTCCTTTGTTCGAATTTCAGCCCGTCGTTCCTTGTTTTACCACTACACACCACCGAGGAATTTGCCTCCCACCTCCCTATTATAGATATTTATAAACACTGAGATCCCACCTCAGTCCTTAGAATCTCCCACTGCATCACTGAAAGCTGCTGGCATACATCCTTTGATGTAGTAGGAATACAGGAGCTCCTGGCTGCAGGACCCAGCTGAATGCTGAGGTGGGATTAAAGGCAGAGACTGACTATCTTGTTTCCTTTGACCAGTTTACATTGCGTTGGCCTAAGCAAAAATCCTCTTATACTTACATGTCAGTGCATCATAAAAATGCAATGTATCAAGAATACTTAGATTATTTATCACTGATTTCAGACCAGTGACTGCTGCAACTCAAAGCTGACTTCTTTCTGCTCCCTCTCATTAGAGAACTGCTCAGTCTGTTTCCTTCTCTCAGCAATAACAGGAGAGCACACAATGCCTTCCTTCCTTCCTTCCTTTCTGCAAACTTTGAATGTTTTCTCCAGAGTTTGTTCTATCTATATGTGAAGTAAAAAAAGGTTGACATATTTAGGCCCTTGCCAAGCTCCCAATGACCAAATGCTCTGTCATCACTGGAATCCAACTTGGTATTTCTTGGTATTCAAAGTAAAACTCCCTTACAGAAGACTATCTTCTATTCAGCGGGCGTAATCCTGGATCCGTTCTACTGGTACTCATTTCAGACATTGGAACTGAACTGATCCAGTTCTTACTATTTCATTTCTCACGTTTAGAAAAGCGATGGCAGCACCCTCAAGAGTTAAAACAACACAAGTTGTGCTGCTACTGAAAACAATATTTTAACTGCATTAGTTAGCATAGAGCATTATGATTGCTAGAGCATGATTATTATTAGAGAATGTCAGAGGTGAACAACCACTAGAGGGCTCACTGTTCCATACAGTATCGTTGCAGAATGGTTGGATAAGTCTGCCAAAAGCAAAGAACTTCAATGTCATTTTGTCTTACATGAGGCTTCTGTACTTTCAAACCTAAAAATTCTGATATTCTACTAGTCTGACCAGCCGAGAGACTTTCACCATCTCACTGCCACCTCCATGTGCAGACACTATGTTTCCTTTTGATCATGGTTTATACTCAAGTGCTTTACACCCACAGCTTCTCATGGTCGGCAATTTGAATTATTACTGACATTAAAAATTAATATATATACTCACTGTCTATTTTCATCATGGTGATCTAAAATAGTTCTTTCCTAGTCATACTAGAAGCATTCCAGTTACTTGACTTTGTAGTTTTGGACATACACCCTTTTCATGCACACAAAACAAGTTTTGATGCAGCACTTTGATTATTCAGCTTTTTGGATGGTGTGGCCTCACCTCCACAACCCCATTCGAGGTGTTTACTTCTACCTTTAAAGATGTGAAAAATTTACTGACAGATATGCATCATCACGACAGTAGTTGTTTTGTTTCCTCTGTTAATATCCAGTGTAGTACCAACAGCAGAAAACAAATACGGAGTATTTTAGGCTGACATTCTTTTTACCAATTTGAGGGTGTGACTGAAGCTCACTCTGGTTACTGAAGTTTCCTCAAGAGCTTGGTGGCCTGGGAAGGCTCTGTTCCATAGGAGAAGTTTGTTTCATTGACTTTGAATAAGCTGCTGTGTCAGTGCTTGCAATTGTACTTGTGTGTCTCAGGCTTTTGATGGGCAATTTATAATTCTGGAACTAATTCTGGAACAATAATTCTTATTTTAAGCACTGATCTACATTCAGAATCTACATACAGCATTATCTTTTTAATCTTTAATTCTCTTTCTTGTTATCCATATTATGTACCACTTTTGATCTAAGCTGATGATCACTGAGATTATTTGCATATGATTATCTGCAATATATTTGCATCTGATTATCTGCAAAGTGATTTGCAAATTTTAAAAATTTGAGTTTTGTCTAAATATCATAATTTCTAAACTCTTAAAATCCATTTAGCATCATTTACCAGCCCTCCTAAAAGCTCGTTTTTTTTCATTTAGCATTTAAACTCTTCTGCTTGAACCAATCAATCTGATTGATTGGTTTCATTGATAAGAACTGAAACGTTTTTCAGTAAGGCTTCAAGGATACCAATGTCCAATAAATTATAGCAAAATAGAACAAAACTGGAAAGCACAGGCTCTTCTCCCTGCACAGGCCTCCCTATGTAGGCTTAAAGAATCACATACCAACTGTGTATATCAGCCACGGGTAAAATTAACAAGCCCAAAGCAGGCTAACAGCTCTTGTAACACTATTATGGCAGTCAGCTGATTTGATTCTCTGACTTCATTTTATTATTTTTTTTCCCCGAGACATCAGCTTGAGAAGCATCTTGAGGGCTGCCTATAGGAGGAGTCCCAGAGATCCCCTTCTATTTGAGTGTGGTTTGTTGAAAGACTGGCTTAATGCTGGTGGGTTATTGAATTGTTGTGGATATGTGTAAGTGTGCATTATGTTAATAGCATAATGTTTTGACTTGGAAGGAAACAGGGAGAAAAGTGCTGTTGAGGCTGTTTCCAAGAAAAATAGTTTGTGTTGTTGTTTGTGAAATGCCTTTTGTTGCACTTAGCAATAATATGGCGCTGGCACAGGACATATAATAGAGTACATGCCTTGAGAATTGAAAAATAGCTAAACAACACAGGACATAAACATGGGGGCAATGTCATTGAGCACTTCAGGCATAAAATGTTTAGTTTCCAGTGTATGAAAAGATTAATTGTTCCTTCTGTTAGTTCTGAAGGTACTTCAAGCTTGAGAGGAATGCTCGTCACTGGATGGAAACATTGATTTTCTTTTAGATGAGATTCTTTCTTTTCATATTCATCTCAACAAAAATATTTTTCTCCTAAACTCCACGTCTTCAGAGAATTCCTTTACTCATTTAACACACAAGCCTACAAAGGAACATGACGCCATTTCTCAGAGGCATCTGCAACCAGCTACTGACAGTACAGTTTCACCTGTTAACTTCCACGTGGGGAGAGTAATTTAAATGTAGTCTTAAATGTTAAGCGTTAGTCTTGTTAGTCTCTCACATTAAAGGTTTTTCTTTATTTCTGCCTGCTTTCGCATCCAACCAAGTTTTGTGCCTATTAATATTGCAGCTTTTTGTGTAAAGGAAGATATGAAATCTTTTTAAGCTTTGATTTTAAATGTTTCAAGTTGACATTTACTATTTTTCTGTATTGTCTAGCATATGCTCTAGCTAAATTAGCTGACAAGGAGAGATATGATAAGTGATACAGGCTTTCATCTTTCCCACAAGAAAATTCCTTGAGAGGAAATAAACAATTACACTTCAACAAGCCTTTATTCAAATTCGTAAATAATATCTGCATGGAACTGACTCAACAGAGGGAATTCAGAATAACAAATGGTAGTGTTGCTATTAAAGTACACTTTAGTAAGGAAAAACATCAGTAACAACAACAAAAGAAAGAAAAGGGGGAAAAAACACCACTGTACTCACTGGCTTGTCAGACTTTCTTACCTTTCCAGGTAGCTTTCCTGTAGTCACTTCCAGTTGCAAATATAGCTTTAGAAGTGTGAACTGTCAGTAATTCATCTTTAAAAGAGTGTAATGTCTATAAGCATCTCTGTTTGGGGGCAGAATATTTAGTCTGTAGATTAATGACAATATAATTACTAGCTCTTGAATGTTTTGCTCATGTTGAGAGGCATCTTGTTCTTGTGCCCTACAAGGGTGAGTGCTTATTTTTTTGCCACAACTTCAGAATTAAATACCAACAGTTATTCTGAAAACTAAGGGTAGAGACCTACTTCAGAACTGTTAGCATGCTCAGATCAAGCATGAACCAGGAGAAATACATTTACGAAAACTAACAGTGAAAGGAATGCTCCCTGTTAGGTATTTTTCCTAACCTGAACATCTTTGAAGAGAAGAATTAAGATTCTCTAGCCCTGCCACTGAAGTACAGTTAAGTTGTCTAACAATAAGAATACAAATTGATCAGTCTACTTCCCTTGTAGTCAATGAAATGAAAGAACTAAGTGAGCAGCATTTCCCATGGTTGGTGCAGATTGCACTGCTTCTGCAGTTGATCATTATTCTGATTCCTTTTTGAAAGGTGGAAAAAAGGAGAAGAATTTTCTTAAGACTGTAAAAATATTTCAGGACTCAGTAGATCTCAGGTAGGTATATCACAGCCAAGCTAATAATGAAAACAGCATTGGAAAGAAGAAGCATGTATGTGCATACGCTTTTACTAGGAGTAGGGAAACAGTTTTCCAGATTTGTGAAAGAAATGCACATTTGATCTCGTTTGTGCAGCAAAGAATGCAGCAAAAAGACTGGGTGAAAAGAGATAGAGTGCCACTGGAAAGCCAAAGCCTCAGATTCTACTTTGTTCAGGAACAAGCCTTCTGGTTTACAAGTCTAAGCAATAGAAATTTGTTGCTTTCTGTGCGCAGGACTTGCATGTATTCATGTGCCAAGTCTGCAACTGCTACTCTGTGGCTATGCCAAGTCTCATCCTAAGTGCTCAAAGCATCCTTCAGATTGCAACACTGTGCCAAGTGCTATTCTTCATTCAAGAAATGACAGATTAACAAGCAGACTCAACCCAACTTCCGTTATAAGCAGATGAGAAGGATAAATATGTGACTCAGGCACCACTTGCATCTCCAAAGATCATCAGATCAAAGATGCTGCAGGTTGTATTCATATTGTTTGATTAAAAATCTGAGTAAACAAACTGCAGTACTTTAACTGGCAGCTAACAATGCTGTGCAAAATTTGTCCCCGTTCCTGCTTTTTTCCTTCAATCCACATGGCCTCCTTGCTTTCTGTTTTAAGTAGGCATTTCTCATTTCCTTCCTACTATCTGTGACTGTAAGAGTAGGAATTCACATATGGCATGCTTCTCACTACCCGGATCAGGCACATAAAACAACATTAATGTTAGTCCACAAGCTGAGGAAATAAAGCAAACCTTTCTCTCCACAATGCACAGTCAGCCTGGCAAGCTGGCATCACTCACAGCTAACCAAGAAGTGTCTAACAATGGTGGGAGAAGACAGGAGTGGAGAGAAGAAGATAAAATGTAGGTTTTTCAGTTCTGTCTTGTCGCCTGCAGTGGAATTGCTTAGTTACAGAGTGAAGCAGTGATTGAGCACCTGGTGGGAAGGCAGGGCCAACCAGGGGAGCTCAGGTGCATGCAATGTACCTGAGTGATTGGAAGGGCCGGAGCCAGGATTCACCCCTTCCCAGACCTCATTTAAGGGTTGGCAGTGGAGATAAGGGTATCTTGCTGGAGATCCCTGTTTACCTGAGGCCTTCTAAGGGTAAACAGCTTTGCTCTCTCTTCCTCCCCCCCTTTGTGTGTCCATATTTGAGCATATCCTCACCTGCAGTAGCCTAGGACTTTGCTACTGTGCTGTTATTGTTATATATGCCATTGTGTTACAGCTGCCATGGATCTCCTGTGTGATCCCAACATAATGTAATTGCTTTATTCTTCATGAATAAATTCCCTGGGACCAGGGCAGAGCTTAGTTGGAGCTCCCAGGCAGATGGTGTGCTTGCAGAGGGTCTATGTAATGCTGTTCTGGGTGGTTGACCTTTGAGCTTGAGGCCTCAGCGTTTATTCTTCTCCTGATGGTGGATTCCACCATTTTAAGAGATCACAGACAGGAAAATAAATCTGACATAAGATAAAAGAAAAAGTCTCAGGCTCTTGTCCCAACACTTTAGTTACAGGAATTTATTACTTTTAGAGAACCTCTTGTGTTGACATATGAGTTATATATGTTTACAATGGATCTTAAAGAGATCATAAATTACTTAGTGAAAGGAAGAGAAGATGTGGTTAACTAACAGAAGTGAGCAAGTGCTTAGTGATCTGTCAATACTACTCAATCCTTATTCACAGAGTTCAGAGCGCTTTTGAGAGAAGTTGAAACAAAGATAATGAAGGAACTGTGTGTAAGCCACCCAGCAGATCAGAACTGGAGAGCCCAGATCTCTTGACTTCACAGTGAATCACAGCCTGAATGTGAATTAACAATTCTGTGCTGTTGTAAAAGAGCACTGATCATATCAGAATATCAGATTTACAACAAAGATGCTCCTTTTTCAATGAGTGGATAATCACAGAAAAATAGGGCTGGAGAAATCCAGGGAGGTCACCTCATCCATCACTGGAAACAGGGTTTAATAAAGCTGGAATGATGCAGCTATCCAGGTTACAGGTTGCAACCATCTTTGAGATTAAAATGGTAATGTCAGTTTCTTCCATAACAACCATACAACCCTGGAAAAGCTTTTGCCAGCACAGGGCAGTGTGAGAGAGAATGAGTAGCATGGGGAAGAGAAAGGCAGTTGTGGTTTGTACCAGTTTCATGTGTTGGACTATGATTCAGCTTGTCTTTTTTTTTTTTTCTTCTGAATTTCTTGTTGTGTTTATTAATGATCATTCTCAAAGGTCAGGAATATTGGGGGAAAAAAAAGTCACACTCAGTTTTGTATCACATGCAAAACTGATGAGGATGTTCTCTATTCCATTATCTTCATTGTTAATAACATTACCAAACAGAACCTGTGCAAAGGCAGATTCTAGGACCCACTGATATTGTTCTCCTTCTGACAGTGAACTATCACTTGTGATCCAATCAGTTTTGTGTAGACCCTGTAATACATTTATCCAGACAATATTCTTCAAACTTACTAATGAAAATGTCATGTAACTGTCAAAAACCTAATCAAACTGACAGCGTGTTCTGTCCCATGCAGAAGGCCTTTCCTTACTGAAGGGGAAAAAAGAAAATCAAGTTATCTGATGTGATTTATTTTTGACAAGTCCTTGCTGACTACTGTTGTTCCCTGGTTATCATCTATGCACTAATAGTTTGTGAGATGATTTGTCCTGGGGGGGATTGTCTA
>NW_024884800.1:13506282-13518465 GCF_019232065.1 Centrocercus urophasianus | reverse complement strand
ACCAATCTATATTGCACTGGCTTTTCCCCTTCCCTCATTACCTCCCACCACCTTGAACAACTGGAAGTGATAGTTGCTGCTGATGTTTTTCTTTTCTTTCTTAGCATCTCATCCATCTTAATTCAATTATTTCTTTAACTATCCTTATATCATATTCTTTAGACTCAGACAATTTGAAAGCATGTATTCTGAGTGCTCTTAATCCTTTCTTTCTCTATTCCAGGCTGCAGTCATTTTGTTCTTGGCATTACCTGTTCTCACTATCTGCTTGTGGGTGATCTGGTTTGGAAGTTTGATGCAACAAAGGCACTGATTGCTTTGATTTTCTTTACCATTTAAATGATAATGAAATTCTGGGAGAGCACTGCCTTGCTGACTACACATTTTAACTGAAACCCACCAGTATATTTAGGTAGAAATAATCCATACAGTAATAAACTGTCCTTGCAAAAGACTTTATAACAATTCTCTCTATGTTTTATAATAAACATGGGTTATTTGGCACTGCTGTTAAGTTTTCACTTATTCAATTTTGAAAGAGGCTATACCATCCCTTGCAATTTCACTTTCTTGTTTTTATAGGTCCTCTAACTCAAAGCTCAGATTAAGATCTACGGTCTTCTTTAAGAGATCTTCCTAGGATTTTTAACACAGTGATACTACTAATGTTATTTAAACGATGATAAACTGAGAAAGTGTTTAAGTGAACACTTGCATACATTTCATCGGGTTCTTATTTGATTATATATTTGACTATGATTATAATTTTCTTCCTTCAGTTACTTGTGTTGAGTGAAGTACACAACATAAACAATGTATTATGTATTAAATATACTCGTATAATACTCATATTATGGCATCTCTTACTACACACTGTCTGCTTACAATTGTAGGATGTCCACACAAGCAACTGGGCTGGGCAGTTCTTTTATTCCTCTATTTGCAAAATACAGGAATGCTGCTTGCAAAGATAAGCACAGGCTATTTGTCCCATGAAGCTTACCAGCTGGGTTGTTTGCTGCCATGAACAACCTGGAATGTGTCCATCCCTCAGACACAATAGAACAACTTCTGCAGCTACAAGTGCAGGTGTCTGTGTCTCTTCCAGTCTGTCACCACGTGCAGTGCCTGTGGGCTGTTCCTGGGTCTTTCTTGTCTCTATAGGTGAAAAAGATCTATAAATAGGATAGCAACGCATTGTCAGGTGGTGTTGTCTCCGATGCAGGGATTTCTTTTGATTGTGTTCACAAGGAAATGAACTTCTTGCAGTCATGCTCTACCAATCCTTTTCCTCATAGCTGGGTGGGAGCAAGAAACCTAGGTATGTGACTAAGGGAGATGAGGATCAAGATGTGAGCACGTCTCTTTTGTTGGACTAGTAGTGACAGGCCTGTGGGTGCACATCTCATTTCAAACTTGCACTGGCTGGTGTGGCAGTCTTGAGATGCTGGGGGTTCTCAGCGCGTGGAGGTGTTGATAAGAGTGCTGGCTGGGTGCTGCGCTGCTGGGCCCCTCTGCTCTGAGGGCATCTGAGTGGTGTGAGGAGAGGCAGGGAACGGGGGTCATGGATAAAGGAGTGCAGAATGCTTATCTACAGCAAAATGGTGCTGGTGGGTTCTGCTGCTCATAATCAAAGCCACCATTTCTCTTGTGCAGATCTCACTTTTGTATCACCAGGTTACAGCGATGAAGTGTTGGCAAGTAACTGCATTGTTTGCTTATATAAAAGATGCACAGAATCGTTAAGGTTGGAAAAGACCTCTGCGATCACCCAGCCCAGCTGCCCACCTCCCTCCAATAACCACAGCTGTCAGTGCCACACTGGCCCTTATCTTGACGCCCCAGGGACCGTGTCCTGCCTGTGCAGCCCGTGTCAGCATATCACTGTTCTTTCTGAGAATGATTTTTTTGCTGATAGTCAACTCGAACCACCTCTGGTGTAACTTGAGGACCTTCCCTCTCGTCCTATTGCTAGGACTGCGCGTACACCTGCCCGATTCCCTCAGTTTTGATCACACGAACAGTTTACATCTGTTATATTCGTAACCCGCACTCCCCCTGGCCGGAGGGAGACGGGCGGGAGGCGGGAGCGCGCGGGGCGGAGCGAGGGCGGGGCGGGCGGCCGCGCTCAGCCAATCCGGGGGGGCTCGTCCATTTTTCGGCGTGAGGCAGGCACGTCGGTGGGGTGATGCTGCGGCGCCGGGAAGGGGCCGGCAGGGCGGCGGGAAGCGGCCCGCCCGCTCGGGCTCAGCGCCGCTCCCTCCTTCCCGCCGTTCACCGAGGCCGGGGGCTCCGGGCACGGGGCCGGCTCGCGGGCGGCGCCGCGCGGCGGGAACGGGCGGGCGGGCGGCTGCGGGGAGCGTGGGGCTGCGCTCGGGCCGAGGCGCGTGAGGAGAAGGCGGCGCGGGGCAGGTAGGGGCGGGCGGCCGTTAGCGGCGGTGCCGGGCTGAGGCTCGCCCGCTCAGTTCATCCGTCGTTCCGTCCGTTTCCTCGCAGGCTGCCGGCGCCCGAGGGAAGGGAGAGAGCTCTTCTCTGAGACACGGGGAGGAAGCGGGACCCCCGGCGTTTCATGTTCCGCCGGCCCGACGGCATCTCGGCGTTGATTCCGACCCGCTCCCACCCGCGCTCGAACAGCGACGGCGAAGAGGAGCGGCGCCGTCCCGCCATGTCCCGGTACGGCCTCCGCAACCTGCTGGACTGGCTGTATGGCGGGGTGGACCCCAGCTTCGCCGGCAACGGAGGGCCGGAGTGCGCGGCCTTCCTGTCCGGGCGGCAGCGCTTCGCGGAGAGCCTGGTGTTCCTCAGCCTGGGCGCCGCCGAGATCCTCGTGGCGCTCCGCAAGCTGCGGCAGCTGCACCGCGGGGAGCTGGAGGGGCACCTGCTGCAGCAGCACCGCGCCAAGACGGAGAGCCTGGGCAAGAACCTGCTGCTCGTGGCGCTGTGCCTCGTCTTCGGGCTGGAGGTGGGCTTCAAGTTCGCCACCAGGACGGTCATCTACCTGCTGAACCCCTGCCACGTGGTCACCGCCGTGCAGGTGAGGCTCGCTTTGGCTTTGTGCTGGCGAGGCGGTCGGTCTGTGAAGGTTCGCACCTTCGTAGCGGAGGTTCGAATAGCGAGGGTTCGTACACACGGTTTAGAGCTTGGCTTTACTCGGCTGAACTGAACGTGGGGAGGAAAAAGGTGAAACTGCAGCTAACGTCAATGTCTAGCGCCGTGGATGAAAAGGCTTTTTTGTCACCGGAAAATGCTGTTCCCACCAGCTGCAGTGAGATAACTTGTGCCAGATTTGATTAAAAACAAGGTTACTGCTCAAGAGCCTGTGTGATTTACACAGCGCTTTTTTGCAAGGGGTGCGAATGTGTTTTGTGAAGTTGTTAAAGTTGCAAAAGTTGTTTTTTGGTGACAATCTTGTTTTGCTTTTCTAATTTTAAAAGCTGCGTGATGATCATGCAGGTGAGGATCATGCGTGAGGATAACAGGTGTTATCCTTGTCTTCTACACGGTGGTGAATGAACTGAGATGGCTTGATACCTGTGGGTGAACTGTGCTCTAACAGGTTGTGGCTTAGTTGCTGATAGATGGTAATGCACAGTATGTGTAGTTGTCAAACTAATAGAGACATTCATAATTAGTGAGTGAACTGTGATATCTGAAGCTTACAAACTATTTGTGTACAGTTCTGTGCATGTACTTAGCTCACTGAGGTTGTCAAAATAATCCTTTTACTAATTTTGCTAATTCTCTACCATCAACACTGGGTAGGTAACTTACAACGTTTGAACTCAACAACAAATAGAAGATTATATGGAAGTGTGGTTTGTTTTTTTTTTTTTTTTTTTTTAAAGCTGTTGTGGTTTAAAAAGACAGAAATAACAAATTGGATCAATACCATTCCTTTTCTGTTTGCAGATAGTATCTGATAGTACTAGAGGTCTGGGGGTGAAGAGGATCCTTTCAAGAGAGGTCACACAGGCTCTTACAGCAATAATTGGGACATCTACAGAAGTTCCTGTTCCAGAATTTAATTAGTAGGTTATGTGAATTCCTAAGCTGTGAGGCAGTGCTAGGTCAGTATTTTACACCATAGTAGAAATGCTTTCCATAAAGTTGTAACAGTTGTTGCACAATCAATTAGTATTGGTAAGGAAGTGGAAAACAGAAGGTTTCCAAGAGCTGTACAAATAATGGAAAAATAAAACAATATAGCCGCATTCCATTGCTTGGCAACACTCTCTATTTACTGGAATGTTTCCTGTTAATTCTCTGAGATGATGATGATGACATTTTAGCATTATGATTTGAATACTTTGTTCTCTTGATAAAGTATTATAATATTGTTTTATGATTTCACTATGGTATTAACAAGAAGTAGCCATCAGAACGAGGGAGGTGATTTTGCCCATCTGCTGCCCTCTCATGAGACCCATCTGGAATACTGCATCCAATTCTGGGCCCCCCAGAACAGGAAGGCCATGGAGCTGCTGGAGCGGGTCCAGGGGGCCACGAAGATGATCAGAGGGCTGGAGCACCTCTCCTGTGAGGACAAGCTGAGAGAGCTGGGGCTGTTCAGCCTGGAGAAGAGAAGGCTCGGGGAGGACCTTATAGGGCCTGCCAGTACCTGAAGGGGGCCTACAGGAAAGCTGGAAAAGGAGTTTTTATTAGGGCAGGTAGTGACAGGATGAGGGGAAATGGCTTTAAACTGTAAGAAAGTAGATTTAGATAAGATATTAGGAAGAAGTTCTTTACTGTGAGGGTGTTGAGACACTGGGACAGGTTGTCCAATGATGTTATGGATGCTCTCACCCTGAAGGCGTTCAAGGTGGATGGAGCTTTGAGAAACCAGGTTTGGTGGATGGTGTTCCTGCCTATAGCAGAGGGATTGGAATTAAATGCTCCTAAAGCTCCCTTCCAACCCAAACCATTCCTTGAAAAATTAGTGCTTACAGGTAAATTGGGAGTGACATTGTTTAGCTCACTTCTTCATGCCTACCCTCAGAGGTAGAGAGTTAACCTCTGTAGTCAGACTTGGACAATTCTTAATCTATCAGAGCAGTTGTGGTACCTTCTTTCTTATCCTGTGCTGATTACTCACTAGAAATGGTGTTACTGCACTTTGTGAAATTGAGAACACGGATATGTCAGCAAACTTCAGAAGCAATGCCCCTTCATCCTCAACCAGATGTGTTAGAAATGGGCCTGGGCTTAAAGTAGGGAAATAATACAGCTGCAGAATGGACACTTTCAGCAGAGAAAACAACTTAGAAACAATGATAGTTTACCTCTGTCAGCAGGAAAATAATACACAGTAGGTAGAATCTTGAAAGTGTTCTTCTGGCTTGACCTTGCTGACAGCAATAGGTTGGCAAGATGAAATGTATGAAAATGTCATTTATCTCGCATTACTGTTCTTACAGCATCTTGTACATTATGCAGCTGCAGGGCCGGAATGTGAGGATGAACAAGGTAGGAGGTGAAGAGTTGAAGCATGCTATAGCTTTTGCAGTCCTGTCAGAGGGAAGCCAGAAGTGGTTGTTTGTAAAGTTCTCTTCATCCACTCAGTTTCTGTTTTCTTCATGTGAGGCTGTTTCTTCTCAGCAGCAAAAGCTCTGGGCTCTGTGCCAAAAAATATTTGGAACTGGAAGTTGTCCTTCAGACTTCATCTGCGTAAGGCTTCTGCTTTTGAAAGACCTAAGGCTGAAATGAAATGACGAAATGAAGTGGGAATTATACATGTGGTGCATTTGAGCAGACAGAACTGTGTCGTATAATGGCTACCGTGCTCTACTAATGAGTCTGTTTAGATCAGGTGTCTAATTTCTGCTTATCACACCGACCTGTGTTCATATCAAATCTTTTCCATAAGCAGAAAAACCAGTTTACATGTCTTACTGTTAGGATGGAGCGTTGGTTGAATGAATGTATTTAATTGCTGAAGCAGTTATCCTGGTTATGGGATTGAATTTGTTGCCATCATGCCACTATTTGGATAATATGCAAACACTGCTGCTGATTTCCAGCCCAATGATAGCTTTTGGTGTCTTGCTTAGCTTAGAAACAGTGTTGTTTTTTTCACCAGCATTGTAAGCGCAGCATCAATGAGAAATCAATGAATTTTTAAAGTTTATATCCATTTTAAGCAAAAAGTGAAATGGAAAATGTTTGTTTAATGTGCTGTTTCTGCTGTGGGGCTGGGGGTGTTTTGGTGCAGAATGACAGCACACGGTGCAATAAAGGGGGAAAGGTTTTTGAAGGAATTCTGGATTTGTGCTCGTTTCAGGACTGAGTACATACGGGGGTATGACTGAATCAGTGCCGCTGCTGCAAATCCAGCATAGAAGCTGTACTAACAGAAGCTGTAGGGGGTTTTCTTTTCTTAAAAGTGAAGTCCCCTGGGGTGCTGTGAACTCTTTTTTCCTTGCACAGCAGGAAAAATCCAGCATGCGTTTAGCAGGCTGTGTTACTTTCTCAAGACATCAATTGTTTAAAGTATTTTAGGAACCATTTATTGCATTGAATTTAGAGATGTGAAGGAAATCTTTTAAGTTTCTGCTTCAGCAATGCTGGAAGGAGGATTCATCCCAAAGCATATAACTGCATTATTGATCTCCAGATATTTGGTGTAGGAGGCTTTTGCAGCTGTTGCTCACAATCAGTGTAACTTAACTAAATTGCATAGAGTTGTCTCTGGGTAACCCGTAGGACATCAAGCAGGAGATGCAGGCAGATAAAGCTAAATGAAGACAAATATAAACTAGAACCCAGAGATGAAATTGGTCTGTATTGTGACCAAGGAATTTGGAGCACAAGATGTAGGAAAATATTTGTATACACCAGTTGTGGGGTTTGTTAGCAGCAGAGGTACAGCTGGTCCTCTTAGTATGCTCTGAGTTGTCCACTTCTTTGTTTTAAATATGCCAGTGCCTGACTTCAGAGTGATGACTTAACACCAACCTATAAAATGAGATTTAGGTTGGTTTTGCTTCAGGAGAAGCTTTCTATAAGGCTGTTTGCAAGTGTTCTTACAAAATAATTTATTCCAGGTGGGTCTTCAGCTGATAGATTGCCATAATCTCTTTCAGTTACCGTAATATCTTTCAATTGCTCACTGAATGCTCTTTAGGCAGCTCAGGACAGGCATTTGTGTGCTGGAAGGAAAAGATGAGCCTAAAATAATGCGGAGCCAAGTTTCACCCAGTGATTTTTGAGCCGATGTTCATGTAACTAAAATCAGTGCAGAGTGCACCTGTAATTCAGTGAATACTAAATCCTGGGTTCGTTGTTTCCAGTTCTGGCTTCTTAGTCACCTGGGTCCTTCCTGTCCTCTGCAGAACAGGCTGCCATGTGAGTGTGGGTTTCATTCGTATGCCTTGCTCCTAACGCTTTGCGATGTCTGGAAGAGACCAGTTAGATTGTGTATGTTTTCTATATTCTGTTTCTTCAAAAGCTCAAATGAAAATTGAAGAGGCATTAATATCCTGAAACTGATTACAGAAATACTGGAGATTTTTATAGAAATGACACTGAACTGTAGCCAACAGGTGCTGTTAGGTAACATAAGCAACAGCCCCCAGGTGGAGGTTTAATGAGTTGTTCAGTTCTTAAGGGATTGTAGTATTCCAAAGAGAAGATTATTAATAGTTCTGTCTGCTGCTGCATGTATTACAGTCCTTGTGTCGGATGTAAAACAGCAAAGGCAAAGTTTCCCATGAATTTATGCATTTTTCAAAATGTGCACCTCTAAATGTCTATTTCTAAAACTCTCTTCTTTAAAATACATGTACATCCATGTAAATAATTTTTGTGTGTATTTTTACACACAAAACCTGCAGAACGTGCAATTTTTAAAGCACTCTGGAAATCAGGATCAGGTTTCAGGAGATCTGATAAAACGGAGGTTTAGTTCAATTTGTTATTTTAAGGTTTAAGAGAGATAAAAACAAAGACTTGTGAAAGTGAAGGCAAAGTGTTTGGAGTATGGCGTGGTTTCTTCCCAAGTCTGTACATTCAGGAGGAGTGTGAGGCTGCTGTTGTGAGGCAAGCAATCCTTTCTGGGCTCTTAAATGCTGTCTGGTAGCCATCACTGAAGTGGAAGATGGGCATAATCACAGCTCACTGACATGCCAGACTATGAAGTGTGCTGCTTGGTTTTCAGATCTGCACAGCACAAGCCTTTCTGTAATTTCAAATTACTCTTTCATATCTCCTATTAAAGCTGATTCCTAGAAAGGAAATTCATCGCAATGTGCGGTAAAAAGGGCAGATGGAAAAACAATTAAAGCACTGAAAGCAGCAGTAGTTCTTGCTGGCACGTCTTATTTCTTGCCTATGGGTGTATTTTGCTTCTGGAAGGATGATGGCAGCTCAGGGGCACAGGGATGAGGTGATGTGTCATGAGGCAAACCAACAATTCCTTTATGTGTGGTCTTGGATGCTCCTGAACTAATAGCTTGGCATTCAGTTAGTAGAAGACATGGCTGCTTGAGTGGCTTCATCTGCCCTTTCAGTAACTGATTATTTCTAGTTGTTATAATATTTTAGAGGCTTTAATTGATGCTGTAATGAATATCATAGTTTCTTGAGCTGGAAAGAAGCTTTTCCATGATAAGTTTAACATTGCATACATAGTTTACTCCTTTGCTTATTTTTTGTTTAGTATAAAAAGGAATTGAGAAATATCGGTATGAGGAAAGACAAGGATTCTTATTCACAAATAATATAAATATTTTTAATAACTGGAAACAGAACAGCAAATGCTTTCAGGCCATGAGTCACAGTTTGCTGTCTTTGAGGAGGTTACAGTTCAGCTCCTTGGGCAAGATTTGGCCAGCACATGCTGTATCTTGAGCTGAAAATGCACACTGCTTTACTTCAATCAAGGTGGTGCAGGTCATGACGTTATCTCATGGTACAGTGAGCATTCCAGTTGAGGAATTTGGTGTGTTGGAGACTGAACGGACTGGTGTATAGCAGACTGAACTGCTAGGCTTCAGAAATACCTGCTGCGTTTGAGGATAGAATGCATGCTTTGCTAACTCTTCTCCTTATTCTTAGGAGAAAAGAATAAAAAGGGGAGAAATAAAGTAATATGATTCTCTAAAAAGTAGAGATTGCATAATAGGAAATTGTAGATGGAAAAAGCTTAAGTTAGCCTAAATATTTACAGTGGGGATTATTACCTAAACTAGAGAAATTATTAGGCAAGTGGATGTTGTTTTCATAAGATCATAGATTTAATACAAATGTTAATCACAGTGTAAGTTATCTAGTTTGAGCAGCATGAGGTCATCTACTTATTTAATTACTTTGGAGAACGAGGCTCTTGGGAATGGTTTCAGTGTTCTGTCCAGTGCTTTAATGCTTCACCATTAAGCGTAATGCATTTTAGGATTTCTACCTAATTTGCAGTTTAACAAACCATTCCATGCCAACTGTTAGCTAGCAGCTTCAGCTGGTCTTTCAGAAATCACTGTCTGATGCCTATAGGAACTTCAGTGGAGTTGTAGAGTAAATGAAGTAACAGCAGTGACCATATGGACACCGTAAATGTTCCAGGCATTGGGCTGACCTTCATCTTCTGACTTCCATTCTTCAAAATGCTCCTTTGCTGCTTCCCTCACACTGCTGTACGTATTTGCTCTAGCAGTAGCAGATGGTGAGCTTTACTGCAGCAGTTGTATGACGTACAGCAACCTGAACCGTGGTGATGTTCACCCAGAGGAAGTTCTGTGCCATGAATTTGAAACCTGCTGGATGTGTAACAGGACTCGTGTTTCTCGTGACACTTCCTCAGGGCTTTAGATAGTAAGGGTTCACATCTGTTCAGACTGCCAAGTAAATAGCTTCTAGTGTGATGCTTTGGCAGTCGATGGCATTTTCCAGGAATGTTATCAGGAATATGTTGTTATATGTTGTAGCTTTTTATGGGATTGTATTAGTATTTCTATTTCTTTGAGGAAAATGAGCTTTTGTAATAATAAAACTATTGCACATTAATTGTCTTAATGTTTTTAAAGATACTTCTCACCGTAGGATATGCACTTGGTATTGTCCACTTGTGCAATCAAAAATGATTTCCAAATTTCCAGTTAGTTACCTGTAACAGAATCATTGGGTAATTGCCTCTTGGAGAAGTAGAAGCCTTCTGACATCTTGCTTGTGCATTAGCCCACAAACTTGAAGTGCTCTTTTTTCTGGAAGCTTCTGACATATAAGAAGTGAAAGCAGTCTTGAGTAATGAATGTGAAAAATGATTTATGGAAGACGTTCAGAGAAATCCTTATCGACCATTAGAATCCTCCTTACCAATAAGAGAAACAAATTAAGGATGTTTGACTAGGAAGCGTTGGTGGGGGTGCTAATGGCTTCTATTTTTTCCCATCTAGGGTTCTGTGGTGGGAGCCCAGAGTACTGGGAGAAAAACATTTCTATTCATACTTTTTTACTGCATTTCTTCAGTTGAACAAAGGCTTATATCTATGTTCAGTGTTGCAAAAGACCAGGGAGCAGTTGAACTTTTCCATGTGTGGAAAGTAGGTGTTTTACCTTCACTGTCTGAGGCTGAAGATGTTCCAGTGTAGCCAAAAAATCAAAGCCAGAAACATTCATTATACCATTCAAGTTGTGTGCTAAAAATACTTTCTTGTGGGACATTCTAATTGTTTGTAGCAATTACGATTTTTTTCACCCACGTGAACATGAGTAATTTATTTCTCAACTACTCTTGTGATACAGTGAGATAGGATGTTTTTTGTTTGGATTTTGTGAAGGAAGGAACAGGCAGAATTGAAAACGTATGGTTGTTATTTGGGAGAGATGGGGAGGAATGGTGGTTGGATGGGTTACTGAAGACCTGAGACTTAATGCCTGGATGAATTAAGGTTTCTAATTCTTTGATTTTCTTAGTTTACTTTTTTTTTTTTTTTGTAATTTTTTCAGCTTCCCTGATCTTTTGACATTATTTCTTTAATGTCATCTTTTTGAAAATATGCCATAGCAATTAAAGAAACAAAAAACAAACAAACAAAAAAAAAAAACACAAAACAAAACCAAAACAGGAATATTATTCAATTTGCTTTTATGTGTTCAATTTGAAAGAGCTGCATCTATCCAGCACATAACTGTATGTCACAAGAAAATGCTCCAGATGTCCTTCTGGCACTGGAGAGTTGAGGAAGAGTAGAGCAAGCCTCTATTACATCAATTCTGCTACTGTAGGAAGTGGATATGGCATGTTATGGATATGGAATGTTATGCATATGGAATGTTATGCTCAGGGGAGAAAATAACAAAAGTGAAGACAGACCAATATCCACATGAATATCTTACTGGGAAACCTCGCGAGGTCTCTCAGCGTCAGTAAAAGTTATAAGTAGAAATTAATCTAAATTCAATATGAAACAATTTTGTTAATAACTGAATATTACTTTCTTTTGTCAGCCTTTTTGTTCTTTTCCCCCCTATATAAGTTTCTTTTGCAGGTTTTGCTAATTGTGTTAGGCTAGGAACAGAGGAGGAAGTAAGTCAGCCACTGCCAGCAAGGGGATGGTGCAAATGTTGATTAGAGAACAAGGAAGGAAAATAAGCTCAGTCACACCTTCTCTCTGAAATCCCAGTTTCTAAGATATCCTAACTAATATAACTAATTCTACTGCACACCATAGAAGTAGCTTAGTCCTGTGTTAATTAACCCTAAAACATGAGAAATCTACAAATCTTTCACCTCAGACAGTAAAAGAAGGTGAGTTCAGTCAGTAAAGTAGCTAGACCTATGGAAGGGAAGGCTAACCAAGGATGTCCAAGGGGCTGTAGTTAATTTAGGAAACATTGGATTGGAGAGTAGAGGATGGAAATAGTTCAGTGTGCTGCTTTTGTCTCAGTGGAACTGTGAGGCTGGAAGGAAGGGCTGACACGCTCGTATTTCTCACAGTCTGCTCTATGGACCACAGGAGCAACTCCTACTGTGGTATTACTGAATTATCTGCCAGTAATGTTGCTTTGAGTTATGAGCATTCTTAATGCTGAATAAAACATTCTGCAGGACCAATTAAGCTGCAGTAGGAGAGCTGTACTTTTGTTCTAAAATATTAAGCAAATTCAAATTGCTGCTGTTAGCAAAGAGAATGTCAGATCCTCTGATCTTTCTCTCCTCAGATTTGGCAGTTTTGAAGAGTAACACTAACCCAG